>NC_090239.1:8312156-8647156 GCF_024489055.1 Chanodichthys erythropterus
ATGTTTGAGTACACTAATCCATACATTAAACTTAAAATTTTCATGTAACCTCAATGTGAACATTTTTGTTAGTGTAAACATAAAAGCTAACTATTGCTAACATGTTAACAATAGCATGATATAGCACTTGCTGAATGAGTACAGCAATATAAAGCATTTAATATACTTGCTCTCAAACCAGCCGCATGCACCGCTTATCACCACATTAACAACTCTTCTGAATTAGCATAACAAAACATTAATCGCTACTAAATCTCACAATTAACATTAATCTTGCACAAAAAACATTATATAACACTTAATTTTAGCATTTACGCTCCTCTTCGAGTGCCATGGGCAAAGCATGCTGGGAAATAGAAATCCCAGCCCAGTTTCAATTAAACTTAAGTTCATCAAAATTAAAATAAATACATAAAAAAAAAACTCAAAACAATGAAACAGTTCAGTTTACTTAAAACATATCAGTTCTGTGAACGAAAGTGCTAAAAACTCATAAAAGTGTATATGACTGAACTAATTTGTTTAATTTAACTTTGTCCCGATTCAAACCAATTAATTATTTTGAGCGTTATAGGGTTTACAGTGCAAATAGAAACTTTTGCTTAAATCTGAAATCTTGTACACGTCTCCTCTATAGTTTCGGGCAGATCTCAATGTCTGAAACTGTGCTCGCATCTGCCAAGATACCAGCGTCTGTAATCAAAATCAGATTTCAATAAGATCTCATCAAATTCTTCCAAAATGTATGAAAACGATTGTCCCGTTTGTACTGTATCTGTTTCTATTTTTCCTACAGGAATGCAGAGAAACATCTGTGTCAACGTTGATAGTAAAATTAAATATATTTAAGAACTCATTGCTGAACATAGACCACATGATCACTCAAAATCAACTCCACACAACAATAAACAATAACAAATAAATTAAATGAACAGCACAAAATCGCATAAACACACAAACCAATCGTGAGCTATGAGCAATACATTTTTCCTCCGAGTTGCTGTGAACAGGCTTTTAGTTGTCAGCTTTACCTAAATTCATGAAAGTAGTACATAAAACTGCAGCACTATTTGACTAAACATTTGGTAAATAAATGGAAATGTCCTGAATACACAAATTCCAGAACACTCATCAACTAACCTGTAGCTTAGACTGACAGACGGAGCCTGCTCAAATTAGACTGCCATTCATTTCGGCTCTGCGTTAAAAGTCGAAAAAAATAGTAAAGCTTGCTTATGGAAATCTTTCCTGTGTGAATTGGCTACTTGTTTGAGGCTGCCTCCCTCCATTGCCCCCCTCTGATCGGGAAGTTTTATGCAGTTCACCTTTGACTTTCGTGTCTCCGTATTTATGCCTTTGAAAACAGGCAAATTATAACAATCATCACTTTCGGCTCTACACGTCTGGGTCACTATGGTCCGCCAGAGCTGAGAGCCTTTTAAAACACCAAAGCCTCCTTTGAGAATAAGACCAATAATATTATCTTCTTGAATAGGGTGTTTGTCTTAAACACATGGGTTGCTACAATGTTGTCTTAATATCTGCAGCTGCCATGAAATCTATTGCCTAAAACTGATCATTTCTTAAGATTTCTTTTATGAAATAAATATGCAACTAACCCAAACAATCACCAAAACAGCCAAAGAATCACAAACTTAAACACATGATAATAATAATGATAAAAATAATAATAAACAGCTCAAAAGACAATTGTCTGCCAAGTCCCTGTTTAAGAGGAAATCTGTATTCAGATGGTAGAATAAATGTCAGGCTGTATGGTAGAGGTACTAAAGTGACAGGGAGCTGACAAAGTAAAATGCTGTATTTATGTGGAAATAATGACACGCTGTTGCATGAGACTGGTAAATCATTTCTAAGCGGCAGCAGCAAAGAGACATTTTCATTAGGAATGTGTGGATCAAGAGCGCCACCTACAGCTGATTCCTTGCTTCGTACTCTCAGTTCTGTCATAAGTTGGTAACCAGAGCCCTTCAGGGAGGCATCACCGAAAACAAAGACTGACACTTGAAAATAACAATCTGTCGAGAAATGAATCAGCACTCCATTCTTTGATCCATACTTTTCTTTCCACCAGAGTGACCTAATCAAGGGCTCTTTGAACAAGTTAAAGTTACCAAAACCACACAATGTCTGCCATTGATAAAACCAATCAATGCAATCAGGTTAACTATATGAATGAGTTTGGAGGTAATTAGTTCAATAGTACAGATCTGGAATTGCCCACCCAAGTTCAGCTTACGTTTTCAGTCCTTATCAGCAAGGCTAATTGATCCAGCTTCCACCTTCTTCTTCTAGAAATGTGACCTTAGCGAGAGTTCCTAGTTAGGTTGCTTCAGATAATCCACAGATCTTCAGGTATTATTGAGCTGCTCGTGTATGCGGCATTTGAGGCATCATAGGGACTATGTATATAACTATGCTGCTTTTAAGATACCTTTTTGGCCAAATTCTTGCACTGCATATCCTTTTCGAAAGACAATCTTATAATGCACTGCAATGAAAAAAATGCATTCAAGAGTATTTTTGAAGGCCAACTCAGAAGTTAGCCTCACCCTGCACGCTAAAAAGTAATTCAGGGGACCAGTCCCTACAATTTAAATGAATCCATGGTTGCAAGTTAAAAATTCTAATTTATTGTGTTAATTAAACCTTTTAAGTTGCAAATATTATTTTGTAGAGTTCTGTTGATGTAATAATGTTGATCATTACATCAGCTTAATATCATCTGTAAATTTCTGCGTTAATTGGCTTTTTAAAAAAATTAGGTTATAATAAATTATATTTGTATTAATTGTATTTTGTATTAATAAATTACAGTTGTAATGATAACTTCGAACTTAGGCAGTGGATTTCTAGTTCCCAGCATGCTATCATAGGACCGGATAAGGAGAATACATGCTAAAATTAATATTAATTTATTTGTTTTTAGTGAAGGGAAAGAGTGTTTAATGCTGTTATGTTTGACATTTAAAAGAGTTTCTGTAATGTTGAAGTTTACCACTGTGCTGAAGAGTGGATACATGAAGTTAAACACTACATTGACTTTTTAAGCAATGACTGCGCTAATGCTAGTGACAAATAATATCTTACTTGTTCATTAAATATACATGTTAAATAAGTTATGCTAGCATGTGCTATGAAAGCTGTTGATTTGAACTGAAATAGATAAGATTAGCCAAATTGGTTCCAGGGCTACAACTCTCATAGTTGGAACAACTTAATTTTTTTGAGCAATCAACTTAAAAAAATTGTGTTTATCATACAAATTATTAAGTTCCTCTAACTCAACTTAGCTTGTTGGTTGGGTGTAAAAGAAAAATTTGATGCAAACTCTTGCGTTAAATTAAAAAAAATATATATAGATTATGTATTTACAACACATTATTTTTTAAAGTGTGTTTTTTCCATTGCTTTTTTAATTATTGCAGAAAATAAGCTCTGTGACAGTGTTACTTTATTATTATTTAAATACTCTTACAGTATTTAGTTTTTGTTTTAGATTTTTTTATTTAGCTTTAATTATTTGTATTTCCGTTTTAGTAATTTTATTGCTTCAACAATTTTTTTATTTATAATGTTTAAGATTTTTAAGTTTTTCAACTAATATTTGCTAATTTATAATGCTTATTTCAGCTCTATTTCACTTAATGAAAATGGTTATTAATAGTATTAGTGAACTAAAAACACTGCACTGCTTTTGATTCTTAAACATATTTTTCATCAAGCCTAAATAAATTTACTAAAAGTAAAAAGCAAAAATTAGGCTAAACTTGTTAGCAACCACCTTCTTTAAGACCCATAAAAGCTTATAAAAAATATAGCGGGGTATTACTGATATATAAGATAAAAAAATATTGAGCTTGTGCTAACCACAGACCTTATTTCAGATGTTTAAATCAAAAACCTATGAATGGATTTAAATGGAACTGGAATTGGAAAAATGCTCATTTATTTTGGGGTTCTACAACCCATTCGCAGCACTTTTGCAATAGAAATAGAAATCAATTGACAACAGAAATCAATTGTCTAGACAAATCTCTTGTGCACTTTGTGCTCTTGTGAAGTTTATTTTATAGAAGACAGCTGTACATGTAGGCAGTAGACAGCGAAACACTTCGCTAGATTTTGCAGCCTTAGAAAAGGAAAGCTGTGGCTTCTACGTTCCACTGTTTTTGTATTTAAGTGATGTCATTAGGTTTAGATAGAGTTACACATCATACTCCTGACAGGATATTTAGTCAATGACTGAAGTATTTACTTCAGCCACTGGATATCTAGCTCCAGACTTCTCTCCATAGAAAATATTATTAGGAAATAAAGAGAAACATAGTTTTGACAAAGAAAACCAAACCATCTGTTTCTACTGTGTTTCCTTTCACACCATATCCTGGTTGTGAATTACACACACTCCCGCTTAGCTTCTCGCTATAATGGTGATTCCTTTGTTGTGACAATGTGACACAATGACACAAGCACTTCTGAATGGAGAACTAACACTAGACTGCAGTATGAATGATTCCAAACTTTTCAAATAAAGCTTAACTTCATGTCAATCTTCTTGGCAGAAATGTTATTACCAAAGAGGCTCACAAAAAAGGCATTTTGTGTAGCTGGCAGTACATATAAGCAGGCCCACACAGAATGTGTGGTCACAGAACAGTCCACATGTTTCGGCAGAAGTGAAACCCCATCATGCACTACACTTCCCCTGACCCTTGTATATTTGTTTATTCAATATTTTGCCTAATGATAATGCTTCCATCAGCTACCAGTTCCTGTAGCATAATCAATATGTTGCTGGCAACAACATCATGGGCTTAGTTGCAAAAAAACAACAAAAAAACTAATTAATACCCAAGTTGTTTTGGATGACAGCATTTCAATTATGACAACTCTCGGAATAGCTGTCGCATGTTATTGATAATGTCAATGTTAACATATTTGGTATGGACTTGCTACTGCTAACAGATACACAAACACACTGCTGTGAGCATGTGAGATGTGCTGCTGCTGCATAAATAATAGGGGTGTAAAGCGGACAGTTCATCACGATACGATATGATATCGATTCTGTCAGCCAGCGATACGATATCTGCCGATACCTCAAAAAATTCCACGATACGATTACGATTCGATTCGATTCAGGGCTATATCGATCGATTCAACGATATTTAGATATCATTTGCCTTGTTTGTACAACGAGTTATATTTTTATTAACTCACAACCACAACCAAAATTGATAACATGAACTTTTTTATTAATCTCTTTTTTTTATTATTATTGTTACACACTCTCTATCCCAACTACGACATTTACAACAACAAACAAAAAAACTAAATTACATTTTTTTTAAATAAATAAAAATAGAATTTATAGTAAAAATAGTTTGTAGTATTTCCCGAGTATTTCAACTGGAACTGGCAACGTTTTCTGCATCTGTCTTTTTGCTGCTACAACCACTTTGTTGCTCCATAGCATTCGCAATCTGACACGCAGGCGAGAAAACGAAAATGCGCACTTTGGCGGAAATGCGGACGTCACGTGAGGTTGTGGAGGGTGTCAAAATAAAGGTACCTTATATCGATATTATAAATGTGGCATCGATGCATCGTATCGTTAGACGTTTGATTGATGCATCGATCCATATCGATGTAACGTTTCACCCCTAATAAATAAGGCGTACATAAATCCTGTAGCAGATCTAGGCAGGTGGAGCTGGGGGAGGTGGAGGATTTCAGCAGGACTAGCCTACAGTAAACAATGAACTAGACTATTTAAATGTTGAGGAAGTGTTGAATCAGCTTGTGCCATGGAGTAAATGACTGCTTGTAAAGGACCTATCAGTCTGTGCCCTCTATATTGTTTCATAAGAGAACTAGATATAGATACACTAATGTTGAAAAGTCTGAGATCAGATTTTTTTAAAAGAAATTAATAAAGCATTAAACTGATCAAGTGACAGTACTGTATAGTATTACAAATATTTCTTTTTCAAAAAAAAAAAATGCTGTTCTTTTAAAACATAATAAAAATGTTCTTTTTATCAAAAATCATGAAAGCGCCACCGTTGTTTCCACAAAAATATTAGGCAGTATAACTGTTTTCAACATTGTTTCTTGAGCACCAAATCAACATCATTAGACTGATTTCTAAAGGATCATGTCAGACTGAAGACTGGAATATATTAAATTTGAACATTTTATGAACATTTTATTTGAATTTTAAATTTAATACATTTTAAAATAGGACAAAGTTATGTTAAATTGTAATATTTCATGAAATCAAACACACACATTAATGTGGGTTTTGGTTTGCTCATTTAAAAGCTACATTCTTAAAAATAAGAATTTATTGGCATCTATGGTTCCATGAAGAACCTTGATCCATGTAACCTCTCTGTTGCACAAAAGGATATTTATAGTGGAAAAAGGTTCTTTTGATTATTAAAATGTTCTTCACACTAAAAAAAAATGGTTCTATTCAGAGCTGTTCATTGAAAGGTTCTTCAGGGAACCAAAATCAGTTCTTCTATGCAATCATTGCGAAAACCCCCTTTTGGAACCCTTATTTTTAAGAGTGTAAGCATAAACTACTCATTCATTTCTTTCTTTCCAAAATGAGACCTAATTAATGTCCTTGCACTGTATAGCCTCATTCTGTCATGTCTATCCAGCATGTGGACAGTTCTGTCAAATGTCAGCATGCCATTCAAATAAACTGTGGTTTAGAAGTTAAAATATGAATCACCAGGACCTCTGAGCAACAGCCTGCCATGTGCTTCCAACTGCCACCTCCATCTATGCAGCACATCTGCAGCAATGTGATTTGACAGACCATCATGACTAAATCCCTCTGCTCCCAGTCAAATGGAGATCACAAGCCCTTCTGGTCATTCATATGCACCGATTCCGCCTTATTGTTCAGCCTTTCAACTCACATCTGAGCGGTTTTATGGAAAGCAGAGTCTTTTTTTCCAGGAACCTCCTTTCCTGCGTGCATCCACCCCCCTCACCCCGAAGAACAGCCTCAATACGTCCCACCCCAGGTCTCGGAGAGAAACAGGAGGCTTGTGCGCACTCCTGCATGAAGCCTGTCTGTTGTTCACCTTTGCTTTGATTTCATGCTTGTTATCTCACCATGGAGCCGGTGACCCCGGACAACAAGGCTGCTACCTGGGGGAACAATGCCGGGTTTTCAGGATTTCGGTGTCCACTGAGAAGGCTTTTAGGAGTGCATTCTCCTCCCCCGATTTCAGACACAGTCACTGGATGGAGAGAAAAGAGGGATACAGTGAAGCCCAATTTTCTGCAGATTAAATCAAATTAGCACAAGAGAGCTCCTGAGAGAGGAGACTTCAGGGGTGAAGGGTGATTGCTCTTACTTACGGCCCACCCCTCACTGCTTTCACTTGCCGTTTGCTTCCTCTGCTGCACAGCTGTTGAATGCTCAAACGAATCTTCCGTGGAACAGAACCTCATCCACACCCTTCAGTAATGCCCTGAAGGCAATGGTAGAAAGCAGGTGGCAAGTAGAAAGAACTGGTCAGGATGGCCACCAACAGCTGCTGGACACAAAACCATTGGCATCAAAGGTCCAACTCTGAAAAGTATCATATAACTAGTTTCCGCTCCAAATCACTTTGTAGTCAGACATTAGCCTAACACATTTGCTTTGAATATGAGAATCAAAGAAAAAGACACTCACCAGCAAGTATTGTGCCCAAAAGTATCCAAAAAGTACGTTCAGAGCTTGATTGATGAGGGCTTACTAAAGATGACACTGCGTTGCGGTGGTGACTAAACACATTTTATAGGCAGTATTTATTTGAAACGCTTACACTACAGAACTTCCAGATAAATGGAAGTTGATCTCCATTCATTTTCATTGGGAGAAAGGTGGCTAAACAGAGATGACAGCACAGAGGCAGCACTGAAAGCAGCAGAAGTATGACTGCTAATAACGCATATTGTGCAAGATAATAACCTCATGGCTGTTGGGTTTCATTGACAAATCAGAAGTGATTTTATTCATATCCAACTAAATTGGCATTTGGCTTCAAGTGGAAATGAAATGGAGGTAGCAACAGATCTTTTGTTCCATATTGTGACACACACAAATGAAACAAACTATCAAAAAGAAAAAATAATGAAGAGCGGGAACTTGGTTCTATCCATCTGTTGTTGATTGGATAGAGGCAATTGGCTGAATGCGAGCGTGCAGATGAGTCCAAGAATGAGATGGGGTTTAAGCAAACTAAAATGATTGGAGAAGTCACCAGAGAGAAGTCTTCACAATAAGATGCATTTAGAAAATGGATAGCATGAATTTTCATTTCATGTTGACTTTAAAGGATAGTTCACCCAAAAATGAAAATTCTGTCATTATTACTCACTCTCATGTCATTCCACACACGTAAGACCTTAGTTCGGAACACAAATTAAGATATTCTTTATGAAATCCGATGGCTCAGTGAGGCCTCCATTGCCAGCAAGATAATTAACACTTTCCGATACAAAAGAAATATATAAAACAGTTCATGTGACTACAGTGGTTCAACCTTAATGTTATGAAGCGATGAGAATACTTTTATAATTAAAAATAACGATTTTATTCAACAACATCTAGTGATGGGCGACTTCAAAACATTGCTTCATGAAGCTTCGAAGCTTTTGTTTCAAATCAGTGGTTCGGACTGTGTTTCAAACTGCCAAAGTCGCGCTCCCCAGTGGAGAACCATTGAAATTTCGATAAACTTATGATGTAAGGAAGCCTTGTTTACTTAAATCACGTGACTTTGGCAGTTTCGCTCCGAACCACCGATCTGAAACAAAAGATTCGTAAAGCTTCGAAGCAGTGTTTTGAAATTGCCCATTACTAGATATTGTTGAATAAAGTTGTTACTTTGGTATTTTGGCACACAAAAAGTATTCTCGTCGCTTCATAACATTAAGGTTGAACCACTGTAGTCACATGAACTGTTTTAAATATGTCTTTAGTAGCTTTCTGGGCATCGGAAAGTATTAATTATCTTGCTGGCAATGGAGGCCTCACTGAGTCATCAGATTTCAACAAAAATATCTTAATTTTTGTTCCAAAGACGAACTAAGGTCTTATGGGTCTGGGACGACATGAGGGTGAGTCATTAATGACAGAATTTTCATTTTTGGGTGAACTAACCCTTTAAGAAATTATTCATTATTTGACTGGATTGCCATTTTGCATTTTTACGAAAGAAAAATTAAGAACTAGATGCAACTCACATAAAACTCAGCACTAAAATGCTACATACTCATTTTTAGAGTTAGAAAACCTCAACAGATGTTCATTGGATGAACATCATTTGTTTGAAATAGACAGCTTTACATTGCCTGCCACATCAACGCGATTTTTCATTTCAATATTTAAATTAAAACAGCCCACCAAATAAGAATCAGCTAAAGACAAAGTGATATAAAACAACAGAGATGTAAACAGTTTTTTCAAAGATTTGCTCTTTACTCACAGTGTGTGGCAAATCTAATTTATTTAATGTCTCTCCAACTTCAGCAAAATATGTTTACACTTCTTGTCAGCATCTCTCATTAATAAGGTCAAAGTCAGAGGATTTGTATATGCATGCAGAACTGCTGATGAAATGCCTGAAATAATCAAACACTCTTAAACAGGCACTTTAAAATACTGTATAAAGATTATAATATAATGTATAAAGATCCTTTAAAAACGTAAAGATTCATAACTATTTCAAATAATGTTCATAACGTTCCAACCTGAGAGGATCACTTATGATTTATGATTTCTGTGGGACAGATTAGCTTGTACTTTGCTGCCCCCTAGCATCAAAACTTGTTCAAGCATACAAAATAAAGACACAAAAAGAAAGACATGTACTAATAATCTCAAACTTCATTGATATAATGCAACATCTAGCCATCAAATTATATGTAAGGTCAAAGAGTATAACATAAAAATATACTACAAGTATACATATAAATACTACAAGCCAATTTATCAAATTCAAAAACATTTAAAATATTGTATCATTCTATTATATTATGTTACTTCTATAGAATTCAAAATATCAAACTGAGAATTCAGTTGTCTGTCTATAACAAAAGTGTGTCATGCCTTTAGATTTCAGTACCTTATCATAGGTCAGGTGCACACACCTAGTTTCCTTTACTGATGACAATGGCTGCGCTTCCAAACAGTTTTACTTTGGTCACCCCTGCCATGTTTGTGACTCTGCTGCTGTCTGGTAGACTCCTGAATGAAAGCCTCCAGTTGTGTGTCCGTCCTCAGCTGAAAGGCTCCATGGTCCTTGAAGGGGTCTAGCAGGAGGTGATATGAACTGGACATGTTGGTCATTTTAAAATCTTCATGGCAATGTGTGGGCATGGAAGTTCGCCTCATAAACAATCGCTGTTGAGCCTTGCCATCTTCCGGGGAAGTCGTGTTTAGTGGGCCAATCTTGGTTGTGCCAGACCGAATTACTTTCAAGGATCTTTGGGATTGTTTAGGAGGAGAGTGAGGTGTCAGGCAGGTCTGCCTGGACTGTAAGGAGCTCTGAGGGTTGAGGTCAACTCTGTGGGTTGTGAATGGGGCATGGATTTCAGACGTTTTTTTGGTGGTGGTTTGAAATGATGGCTCTTTGGATGAATCAGGTCCCCAGGCATCTCGTACTCTGGCATTCAGCTCCATGTTGGACCTGGCTAGATCACTGTACCAGCTCTGCTGGCAGCTGCCGGCCCTTAGTAGAATTAGGTCAGGGGTCATGGGGTGGTGAGGACCTCGTTTTCTCATTCTATCTCTGACTGCCTTCTCACTCTGCCTGAGTACTGAGCGTTTGGTGTCATAAGTCTTCTTATCTTTAAATAAGAAATCAATTCTCATATTTCATGCATGAACTTTCATCTAAAACTGTAGCATTCTATTATTATGTTTTACAAAACACGCATATCAAATAATTTTGATTAGGTTAATCTCTTACCCAAGTAGATGGTGTCAGTGCTTGGTGTGTGGCTGACTCTGTTTTGAAATCCACTGACAGGCCTGCCTGCTGAGAGAACAGATCGGGGCCTGTTGAGGCACTCAGACTGCAGATTAATGGAGGCCCTGCTGTGATGATAAGCCTGAAGCTGACTCCACGTTGACACCCTTGTGGACTCCTGCTGAGTATCTATAGGTACAAAAAACATCAACGTTAGAGCTGGCATGAAATGAAAATTCAATATACAGTGGGTACGTAAAGTATTCAGACCCCATTAAGTTTTTCACTCTTTGCTATATTGCAGCCATTTGCTAAAATCATTTAAGTTCATTTTTTTTCCTCATTAATGTACACATAGCACCCCATATTGACAGAAAAACACAGAATTGTTGACATTTTTGCAGATTTATTAAAAAGAAAATCTGAAATATCACATGGTCCTAAGTATTCAGTAGCCTGACTACGTCAGACTTCCTACTTCCGCTCAATTTCATTTCGCTTCTGTACTCAGTCTGATACAGCGTCAGAGCTTTCTGTTTGCCACCGGTCTGGAAACAGCCGGGCCAATCAACGAACAGAGGGCGGGCTGAGAGCTGTGATGTAGATGCTAAGCGCCGAGTTTTACATTGTAGGTTAGAGAAATCGAAAACCGAAACGACCGTGGAAATGGGAAACGAGACACGGGATGCAATTCGCTCTGTTATGGAGAACATTCAACTCTTTTTCAAACTGAAGCCAGAACAAGAAGAGTGTTTGATAAATGCATCATCATGTGTTTACAACAGGTTTACAGTGGAAGTTCAATCATAGATTTGAGTTCGATGCATGATGTCTGTGCTTCGATGCGGCTGTACAGGCACATAACATACGTGATAACTAAACGTATCTGATTGGCTTACGGGTAACCAATGATTTTAAACTTCAGACAAGCGCCCCCTAGCGAGAGAGAAAACACTTCTCTATTATGCCATTCCAGACTCTGTCTACGAAGCAAAGTGAAGTAGCAGAGTCTGGTATTACCAGGCTAAGTATTCAGACCCTTTGCTCAGTATTTAGTTGAAGCACCCTGGATTTGGGGATCCTCTGCCATTCCTCCTTGCAGATCCTCTCCAGTTCTGTCAGGTTGGATGGTAAACGTTGGTGGACAGCCATTTTTAGGTCCTCCAGAGATGCTCAATTGGGTTTAAGTCAGGGCTCTGTCTGGGCCATTCAAGAACAGTCACGGAGTTATTGTGAAGCCATTCCTTCATTATTTTAGCTGTGTGCTTAGGGTCATTGTCTTGTTGGAAGGTAACCTTTCGACCCAGTCTGAGGTCCTGAGCACTCTGGAGAAGGTTTTCGTCAAAGATATCCCTGTACTTGGCCACATTCATCTTTCCCTCGATTGCAACCAGTCGTCCTGTCCCTGCAGCTGAAAAACACCCCCACAGCATGATGCTGTCTTGCACTGAGGAGAGGCTTCCATCGGGCCACTCTGCCATAAAGCGCTGACTTGTGAAGAACTGCAGTGATGGTTGACTTTCTTCAACTTTCTCCCATCTCCCGACTACATCTCTGGAGCTCAGCCACAGAGATCTTTGGGTTCTTCTTTACCTCTCTCACCAAGGCTCTTCTCCCCTGATAGCTCAGTTTGGCCGGACGGCCAGCTCTAGGAAGGGTTCTGGTCTTCCCAAACATCTTCCATTTAAGGATTATGGAGGCCACTGTGCTCTTAGGAACCTTAAGTGCAGCAGAAATGTTTTTGTAACCTTGGCCAGATCTGTTCCTTGCCACAATTCTGTCTCTGAGCTCTTCAGGCAGTTCCTTTGACCTCATGATTCTCATTTGCTCTGACATGCACTGTGAGCTGTAAGGTCTTATATAGACAGGTGTGTGGGATTCCTAATCAAGTCCAATCAGTATAATCAAACACAGCTGGACTCAAATGAAGGTGAAGAACCATCTCAAGCATGATCAGAAGAAATGGACAGCACCTGAGTTAAATATATGAGTGTCACAGCAAAGGGTCTGAATACTTAGGACCATGTGATATTTCAGTTTTTATTTTTTAATAAATCTGCAAAAATGTCAACAATTCTGTGTTTTTCTGTCAATATGGGGTGCTGTGTGTACATTAATGAGGAAAAAAATGAACTTAAATGATTTTAGCAAATGGCTGCAATATAACAAAGAGTGAAAAATTTAAGGGGGTCTGAATACTTTCCATACCTACTGTATTTTCTAAATGCATGTTATTGATCTTATTGTGAATGATTCATCCATGTAAGTTTTCTTTCTTTCTTTTTTTAAAATGATGAACACAATGTTTAATCAAACCCCAACCATTTCTTACAATCGATTGCAAGCTCTCATTCAGATTTACCTCCATCCAGTAAACAATCTGTGGACTGAACCAAGTCACTGCCCTACATTTTCTTCCTCAGACACTCAGATGTGTCACAATATGAAAAAAGATCTGTTGCTTCTTCACTTTAAAGATGAGAAAACAGTAAGTGAAGGAGATGGACCACTCATAAAAATGAAAGAGAGAAATCATAATGCTTAAAGGGGTAATGAAATTGATTTTTTATTATTTGAATTTGTTCCCTGAGGTTCACTTATAAATGTTAATAAAGTTTTTTTGCACAAAAACAAAAAAACAAATATATGTGTGGACTGGAAAAACAATTATTTTCAACCTTCATTCTGACCCTCTGTCCTGGAAACAGTATTAAATCTCACTCGCTGTTGCATGCAAGAAAGTGTTATCCATATGAAATAATTAAGGCAAATGTAGCTGCTGTTATTGTATCATAATAAATATAAAAGTAATCTTGAAAAACAGTATTAGAAATTTCGGTCTTTCCCCATTCTAGTACATAGGAGCAGCCAAGGTGTTACCAATATGGCCGCCAAGTGAACTGACTGTAAATGGGAGTGTTTGGGAAACGTGTTTGGAAACCATCATTATTTTTGTCATTGATTCTTGTTGGTGATGCTAGTACAGCCGAAATGACAAACTCCCTTTTTAAGCTTGTTGGATGTCAGCCACATTAGCTATTTCTTTGGCAAGACATGGCATAACTATTTAATAAAAATGCATTTGTTTAAATATTTATTTAAATATGTAATTCATAATCCACTGTGAGTCAAAATTAGAAATTACATTCTGTATATAAATTATACTATATTCTATAAGGCATTTGAAAGGTGGTACCTCGTGCATGCTGCATACTGGGAGTTGAGAGGCTCTTGAAACGGTGGAAACGACTTTTTGGGCTGGGTGAACCCCCTTGAGCCATCTGTTCAGCGCTCTGAGGCACATTCTCAAGGGAGATCTGGGACCGCTCAAAAAAAGGACTGGCAGAGTAGTCCCAGTGAACCTCAGCGAACTGGAGCATCAGAATACTGCCTTTGGTGTTTACAACCACACTGACAGCATGACAGAAATCTTTTTCAGATAATATAACATTACAAGACAGAACAGCATCATTAAATTGTGCTTATAAAATTGAGTAATTTGCCTGGACACAGGGTAAACTCACGTGTTGTGGTGTGTGTGTAAAGAAAGGACAGGGCATTGCTGCATGTTTGTCCTTATAACTCTCAGGCAGTCTCCATTTAAGAAGTTGAAGATCCGGATCTTTCCGTCCATGCAGCCGGTAATGATCCGCAGAAACAGGAAAGACATGGTCAACACCTCTCTAAAGATTATAATAGAGAGTAGGCAAGAGATCAGATCATTTATGAAAGTGCACAATCATGCTATTAAAAGTTATTAATGAGAATGACCAGCTGTACAGTCACTGGTTGGTTGTGTTACTTTGGATGCTGGAAGGTCCTCAGGCATTTTTTGAAGCTAGAGTTGGTGCTCCATGCTTTGACCTCCCCATCTGAACCCCCAGAGAGGATATGCCACTGATCGAAGCACAGACACAGCACTGCACCCTGGTGACCACTGATTTGCTGTAACAAGGAGAGAGTATTCAGTAGTTGTTTCATGAAGAAATGTGGCCGAAATTCATTTGAGGACAGGAATGCCTGTCATTATGATTCATTCTTTAAATCAACGATTTTCTGAGATTACCGTTTTTTTACGATTGCTAGAACACATAATATTTAGGTCACATTTTCGAAATTTCACACAGTGAGCACAGCAGAAGTCTATTTGGGGTAAACTGTGGATCCTTTACCATTGCTTTGGGACAAGCATTGCTAATGGCTACTTTTCAAAAGTCACAAACACTACCAAAACTCTTTGTACTTGCAGGCCAATTTGCTTACATACTCTTTTCAAAACTGTTAAACATAAGTACAAACATAATACAAAACTGAATAAGTTTTTGAAATTTGAAACATTTCTACAGTAATGGCATATTGAAATATATTGAGAATCTAAAAAATTAAAATATTATCAAAACATTTAGATGAAAAAGGGAAAATTACGATTAATTTTGTTCTGCAGTGTAAACATGTATACATGCTTGTGTTCTGAACATAATCACTGAGCATCTCTCTCACCCTTGTAAGTGATGCCGTCTCCATGCTCCATATCCTGATCTGACCTCCAGCACAACTACTGACCACCAGAGTTTCATTAATCTTCACACACATGATTGGTTTAAAGTGTTTAAACTTCAGATTCTCAACACACTTCCCCGTCAGTAGGTTCCACACTGTGATCAATACACACATAGACAAATACTTTTACAAGCTATTAGCTTTGGTCTTTAGTTTTATTTATACACCCCTGGAGCAGACAATATGCTAATGATGCCACATTTTTCTGATCCTGCCAGAGTTGCAATTGTGCATTATTTGGGTCAGGACAACACACAACAAACATTTTAAGCTGCACAACCGTTTTCAATGTTGATAATAATAAGAAATGGTTCTTGAGCAGCAAATAAGCATATTACAATGATGTCTGAGGGATCATGTGACACTGAAGACACAGGAATACATTTTATTTTAAAATGTATTAAAATAGAATTATATTAAATTGTAAGAATAGTTCACAGTATTACTGTTTATTGTATTTCTGATAAAATAAATACAGCATAAGAGACTTCTTTCAAAAACATAAAAAAATTTTACCGACCCCACACTTTTGAACAAAAGTGTATGTTAAGATGGCACCTATTTTCCAGAAGTTTTCAAAATATCACTTCATTTCATTTAACTTTTTCACTTTTTTCTTTACAAAAATACGTAAATCTAATTAGGCCTACCTCTAACTCTACAATCTTTGGCTCCAGACACCAGTCTATCCCCATACAAATCCATGCAGTTTATAGTGCCAAAATGTCCATGAAAAATCATTGTACATATGCCGGTTTTCAGGTTCCAGCACCTTTGAAAGGAGTACAGAAATAAAGCACAACATTCTTTACTGCTGTCTATGATTTTAGTTTGTTAAACAACAATAGTAATGTCTGACTAACCTGATACTGAGGTCATAGCTGGCGCTGATAACCAAGTCTCTCTCTTCACAAACCAGAACTGCTCTTACACTACCTGCATGTCCCTGGATCACTAAAGGATCCTCTTTGGGTGACGCAACATGCAGTAACTTGATGGTACGGTCCCTGGATCCGACCGCCACAAACTGCCCCCCAGCATAATGCGAAACTCTACTGGGGTCTTCTCTATATGGAGAACATGACAGGAAGTTCTAAAACTATGATATAATATATGATAATTTCTTATATTTAATACATCTATATATTCATTCAATGTATCATAGAGTATATTCCAACATGTTTTCTACATAAATTCTACCTTTCCAACAGGACCAAGATGTTATACACTCCACAGTACACGTTGCGTTCTTCCATTTGGACTGTCTTAGTTTTAAAGCCTTTGTAGACAGAATCCAAATCCTGCTGTTGTGTCTAAAAACATAGGTAAATCGTCAAATTTATAAGTTTATTAAGTTTGTAATGCAGATATATATATTTCCGTCATGACAACTCTCAGAGTGTTTGGCATGAGTACATGATTTGCTACTGCCAATACACGACACACCGATGTGAGCAAATAAGACATGCTGCTGCTATAAAATATAGGATACATGTATTATCTGTAGCAGATCTATACAGGTGGAGCTGGAGGGCTTCTGAAAGTGTGCAGCAAACAGCTACAGCAAATGCCGACCAAGTATTTGAAAGCAGCAAGCTCACTGGCTGCTGATACAGCAGGAATCAAGAAGCAGTGCCCTACAGAAAACTATATGATATCAAGTAGATTTAGTCGAGGACCTATCAGCCTGTGCCATTTAGAGTTTCATGACAGAATTGTATATGCAAAAAGTGTCTTTTTGTACCAGCTTATGTTTGGGGAAAGATTCTCCATGCTGAAAGTGCTTAGGCCCTTCACTGATGGGCACTTGAACCTCACAGATCTTAGCATAAACAGGGTTGACCTTAGATGTTGAGTTACCCTGGAAATGCATACAAATGATCAGAACTGTAATATTTAGAACAAAATTATGAGAACTACTTTCATGTGACAAAAACACAGACAGATTTTATTAAACTAACCAAAAAGAACACACGTACGATATTAATATGTTTTATCCTAAGCAATTTATATTGCATTGAAGGTATAGAAATTATCAGTAGACTGTGTGTTCCCTAGGGACTGAATCCATGCATTTGCCATTGCTAACACTATGTTCTACCAGCTGAACTGCAGGTTACATGGTGACATATTTGACCTCATTGAGATAACAAAATAAACTATATATATGATTTTTGACGATGTATTACTTGCAGAATCATGGCCTGTTTCTCAACACTCTTCTTTACTTCCATCTCAGTTAAGATCTCATCAGTTAGGCATTGCCAGTGCTTGGACACACACCTGCAGCTGTACAGCGAGACCTTATCCAAAAGCCCTAGAAGAGTAAATGACAAAAAAAATCTGTAAAACAATACTAAACCATATATATTATGTCTGAATAACTAAATATTTAAGGGATGTCACTATTTTTAGGTTACCTATATGATGAAAATGCATAATTGCATAAAGATTTATAATAAGATACATTTAAGTCATGTATGGCAACTAAAACTAAAATATAAGTACTTCTGATAATAGTAATTTTCCCTAAAATTTCTAAATTAGTAACAGATGGTCTATTGAAAAGAAATTGGTTGCTATTAGCGAGGTTTGGGTTCAGTTGCTAGGTCTTGTAAAGTATCTTTTAAGTCAACCTAACCCTCTTGTCTATTGGCAGTAAAGTTGTTTCCATAGTAGCACAAGTCTAGACTATTTCACAGGTCTGAAAAGAACAACACAGTGATGCTTACAACAGACATGAACTAAACATGCACTCATAAAACAATAAGTGTTACAAAGCATCTGAATTAATAAGAACCAGTTAAGCTCAGCTTGTCACTCCTCAGAAAGAGAAAAGAAAGAAAGAGCTGTTTCTGTTTTGAAAAACAAAAATAAGTTATTAATTTAATTTCTTTTTTAATTTCTGGGAACTATGACAGACATTATTATAATTAGGTTTAAAACTAATCTGTTTATACCTAATTCTGACATTAAGTCTAAACAGTCAAACTCTTCATAGACAAGTGGAAAAACTAGACTTACCCAAAATTATCTTTGCAATGTCGACTGGCAGACTTCGAATGAAATCTTTATGACGGCTGACACCTGACATTGATTTTGACGACCTGGGCACGACGGTGAGGGCAGGATCAGGATCATCAGAACTGTCTGAGTCTGAATCTCTGCCTTTTCTTTTGTTCCAGGGGTCTAAATTCTGCGTGTGCAGCTCAACTTCATGACAGACACTCTTGAGAGATTTGGCATCTTTTACTGTATAATAAATAGATCCAACCACTTACAAATATAAATGTATTTACTTTTTTAAATAAATATAAAATATCCAACTTTTTATGCAAAAAAAGTCAAGGTTTCCTTAAGCAGCAATGTTTTTAACATTAAATGTTTTTTGCGCACCAAATTAGCACTTTAGAATGATTTCTGAATGATCATGTGACCCTGAAGACTGGAGTAATGGTTGCTGAAAATTCAGCTTTGACAACACAGGAATAAATTACATTTTAAAATACACTGAAATAGAAACCAGTTATTTTAGATTTTATTAATATATTTCACAATGTTCCTGTTTTTACTGTATTTTTGATCAAATATATAGCCTTGGTGAGCAAAACTTTAAAAACTTTTTACTGAACCTCAAATTATTGAACAGTACTTGCCGAATTCATGGCCTGGTTTCAATCATAAATATAAAAATATTTACTTTTTAACATAAATATAAAATATTCAATCACTTATGCAAAGAGCTCACTACTTACTCTGTTCCGAGTATTCCTGTTTTGAGATATCTGTTTGACTATCCTGATGAGCTTCTTGAGGCAGATCAGCTGGCTCATATAAAGTACATGCTTTGATGAGAAGATCCAGATCCGGGTGGTCATCTGAATGGTAAGAGAAGTGTGACTCTGTAACTGGGAGATCTGCAAAACTATCTATAATCAGACAAGATATCACATTGATACATTTATTCAAAAAGAATCGCTACATTTTCCCGAAAAGAATTGCTATATTTTTCAAAAAGAATCGCTACATTTTCCCGAGAAGAATTGCTATATTTTTCAAAAAGAATCGCTACATTTTCCCGAGAAGAATTGCTATATTTTTCAAAAAGAATCGCTACATTTTCCCAAAAAGAATTGCTATATTTTTCGAAAAGAATCGCTACATTTTTTTCAAAAGGAATCACTACATTTTTCAAAAAGAATCGCTACATTCATTCAAAAGGAATTGCTAAATTTTTCAAAAGAAATCACTACATTTATTCAAGAGGAATCAATACATTTAAAACGCATCAGTACATTTATTTGAAAACAATCTATATATTTATTTGAAAAGAATTGCAACATTTTCCAAAAAGAATCATTACATTTTTCAAAAAGAATCGCTACATTTTCCCGAGAATTGCTACATTTTTCCGAGAATTGCTACATTTTTCAAAAAGAATCGCTACATTTTTCAAAAAGAATCGCTACATTTTTCAAAAAGAATCGCTTCATTTTTCAAAAAGAATCACTACATTTTTCAAAAAGAATCGCTACATTTATTCAAAAGGAATCAATATATTTAAAACGCATCAGTACATTTATTTGAAAAAAATCGCTTCATTTTTTAAAAAGAATCTCTACATTTTCAAAAAGAATTGCTTCATTTTTCAAAAAGAATCACTACATTTTTCAAAAAGAATCGCTACATTTTCCCGAGAATTGCTATATTTTTCAAAAAGAATCGCTACATTTATTCAAAAGGAATCAATATATTTAAAACGCATCAGTACATTTATTTGAAAAGAATTGCTTCATTTTTTCAAAAAGAATCGCTACATTTTCAAAAAGAATTGCTACATTTATCATTTACTCAATAAATTTCTTTCTTCTGCTGAAAACAAAATAAGATATTTTGAAGAATTTTGGTAACCAAATAGTTGCTGGGCCCCCAATGACTTCCACAGTATTTTTTTCCTAATACTATGGAAGTCAATGGGGCCCATCAACTGTTTGGTTACCGACATTCCTTCAAAATATCTTCTTCAAAATTCTTCAAAAGAAATTCATACAGGTCTGGAACAACTTGAGGGTGAGTAAATGATGACAGAATTTGCATTTTTGGGTGAACTAACCCTTTAAAAACCTTCAATGTATCTGATAAGATAAAAACTGTTTACAGAACTATAGTATTGTGGTACTTCAACTGAAGGCGGCAGATCCTTTTCCTATTTAGCACCTAAACTCTGGAACAATCTTCCTAGCATTGTTCGGGAAGCAGACACACTCTGTCAGTTTAAATCTAGACTAAAAACACATCTCTTTGCTCATGCATACACATAACACATTATCAATACATTAACATTTTTCAAATCCGTTAAAGGATTGTTACGCTGCAATAATTAGGTCGGCCGGAACCGAGAACATTTCCTATAACACTAGATATACCTGTACATCAGAATAAGAATGGCATCTACGCTAATATCTGTCTCTCTGCTTATCCTGAGGTTTGCCGGGTGCTGGATCCAGGCCGTATCCAGATCAGATGGAGAACCTGCGTCTGGACCTGACTACAACGTAGCCCAGGAGACAATGGGCCTAAAGATCCAATTCTGGCTGCATCTATAATTCAGATTTTTAATCCCCGTATCCGCTTACATATATTTATATATAATCGATTTTTAATCTCTATAATAAAAATGTACAATTCAGATTTTGATCTCCATATACATTTATATATATATATATATATATATATATATCTTCCAAGGGGTTTTTTCCCTCCTAGGACTTTTTTCCCAGTGCTAGCACGCTGGGTTTTTCTCCTAGGGGTTTTTTTCCACCCCTGGAAGTCAGCCGACATTGGCTTAATGTAGCACCATCTTGTATATGTTACATATTACCACGCTTGTTTGTACAGTTTTAACCACTTCCCTTTTTTTCTGTGCTTCTAATATGTAAAGCTGCTTTGAAACAATTACCAATTGTAAAAGCGCTATATAAATAAATTTGACTTGACTTGACTTCATGAACAAGCATTGATAAATATTTAATATAAGTGCCATTTCTTTTTGTTTAATGTGATGCATTTTTTTATGATTATTGTACAGTTGGTGATATTATGTGCATTCTTACCAGTATTGCTGAACTGTAGAAAGTTGTGTTTCTCCCAAACAATCAGGACACGCACCAAATTTGCCAACATGTGCAAAAGAGGGGTGTCGCATAAAGACAAGAGCCCCAGCACATACTTAGACTTGGTCCAGTCTGGGCTCTTCCTAAACCATTCCCAGGTTTCCAACATATCCATTCCATGCAGTTTTGTGTCCAGAGCTCCATCCATGCTCCATATGGTGTCCTCAGGTTTGCTGGGCAGGGCTCTGGACCTGGCATAGGTGAAATCTTTCCCTGATGTCACTTGTAAAACACTCTGAAGATCCTCCAGGATTTGAAGATTGTGGCACCTCACTAGGATGCCAGTGAGGAACCTCTTCTGAGATGCTCCTCCTGCCTTATTCATCCACTGGGTGTAGTGGTGCAGTTTCTCAGAGAGGACACATGACTGACAGCGTCCACAAATGTTGAACTCATTCGCTTTTTTACAAGACCATTTGAGCACTGAATCGCCAGCTTCTCCCCTTAAACATTTTACTTCAGTCATCTTAATAGTTTAGAAATGTGCAGATCCATTTAAATGTGTTGGTTTAAAAACAAAGCAGGAAAGGATTTATAAATAATATAAATTATTCGATCCACTAAACTGTCTCAAACTTCAGTTACACCCTCCTAGACACTTCAAGCAAACTTAGACGCTTGTTGCCGAGCAACAACAACAGAAGCACTTCAGTTCACAAAATGACATCCCACAAGCTAACGTTACCTTATTTAAGTTACATTTATTCAGGAGACGGGTTTTTTTTTTAGTCCACACACAATAAACGTATCCTAAGAAGACTGTAATGTTAGGAAAAATGCTGCAATATTTATAAAGTTGTTGCAGTTTCAACAATGCACTAAGCCCAGTAAAAAAAACTAGTTGTTTACTTTAGTTTCCGTGGAGAGATTTGTCGATGATGGTTGTTAAGCGTTCGCGGAAGTACAGTGTCTGAAATATGATATGAAATATCATCTTGTTAATTATGGTTTTACATTTAGCAACAATATATAACGTGGTATTTGACGGGAATAACGGCTAGTACCAGAACCGATTCATCACAACGCGAATCTTTTTGAATCACTTCACTAAAATAGATTCATTCAGAATAGTTCAGAATATGAGGTGACGAGTCATTAAAAGTGATTCATTGAATCGTTTACTCAACTGATTCGTTACAAAACACCAATCCGATCGAACTCGTTTTAACTTTTATTAAAATTTCAGCACCATAAGCGATTTACTTAAATAATTGTTAAATCACATAATTTACCTAATTGTATGGTCATCACTCATCAGTCATTCATTACACTTTTCCACTCCTTTTCTTGACATCGACGAACTGAATCGACATGCCCCTGCTCAATCAGCTCGTTGATGAACCGTTTCTGAATGTGAAACCGCATACTAACCCTGCGTTCCAATGTCCATACTATCCATCCTAAATAGTATGTGAGATTAAAATAAGTGTGTCCCAAAGCATAGTATGTTGAAAAGAGTATGCCAAAAGTCCCCGGATGGTCTACTATTTCCGGTAGATTTTAGAAGTGTGGATCCGTGCACACTATAAAGGCTAATATTGCCCACAACCCATTGCGCATTGGACGAGGATTCAGTTCAGAACTACAAACACGAGTAAAAAGTGTTAAAAAACTACAAAACATGGCGGATACGCGCGATCGACGCTGAGAGATTTGAGTGACTAATAATCATTTTAACCTGATAGAAAATATATATTTAATGTTACCCGTGTTATTTTTCATCTGCAAATACCAATGTGGACTTTTATAAAGATCCGAATGGCCATTAACTTTTAAATGCATCATTATGCATAAATATGAGGAGAGTTCTCCACATGAAAGACCCGCGACTGCAGATCAACGTGCTGCATTTCTCTCCGATATGGTAGGAAATTAACTAAATGAAATGTGGAGGATGTAAGATGATTGACAGGCCAGTTTACGGTGACAGGATGCGAATGAGAGAATTGACGCGATTGTATGACGTGTTAGTATGTCCCAAAGCTTGTCTACTCTTTTGCTACACACTCAAAAGTAAGTACTTTTTGTTCACAGAAAGAGTACATACTTTTAGGGCGTAGTATAAGTAGGCGAATTGGAACGCAGCATAACATACTACTCTTACTATTTCTGCCATAGAAAGCAGAAATAATCGTAATACGAGTTAGTATAGCTACTAGTATGCGGTTCCGAATTCAACGGACGTCTCTTTTCAATCAGTGACGCTCCGAATCGCGTAAAGATTCGAATTACCGAATCCTTAAAAAACGGGGGTGTTTCGTTCAGTAGGTCCAACCCGGTCCAACCATATACATAATAAATAATAATATATAATAAACAATAATATTTATTTTAAATAAATAATAAATAAAATGTATTTTATATCTCTGTGGGTCCAAACAATAAAATGCTCGCTCACAGCCCGCGCTCCAATCAGTCACGCGCTTCGCTAAACGGAGATACATAGATGATTTGTTTTCGTAGGCCGCCTGACAAAAATCTGAAGTTTCCACGGGAATTATTCCACTTTATCGAGAGCCTCTTTTGTATTAACGGATGATTCGGACGATATTTAGTGAATTATAATTTATCAACACCAGCTAAGTAATATTTATGATTAAATTTGAGGATTAATAAGTTGTGCGCCGCCCGGGAATCGAACCCGGGTCGCAAGAATGGGAATCTTGCATGATACCACTACACCAGCGGCGCGTGCATTTGCAAGATCAACATGATGTCCAAGAAGCTGCCTTTCCAGTGAGTCTGGTCTAGTGAATTGCTCCAAACATGAAATACAACACAGTGAACAAAACAACATGCAATATGAATTTAAGTACGACTACAACATGCAATACAGTAAAACATACTTCTAACTTACTTTGAAACATAATACTAATTCTGTACCAGACACGCAGGGTGGAATAAAGGGATTAACATGAAATATAATAAATATACATATAATACAAAAAGACAATTTTGATTTAGAATGTACTAAATATTTTGTAATTAAATTTGTAAATAAATAGTTAAACATTTACGCCTGATTTAATCTTAAACTGTGTGTTTTGCATCGTGTTGTCCAGGGTACAAATCAATCGCATCTTTCTCAACACCAGAAGTTCTTCATAATGACCACACGATGTCGCTATAACTCTTCACACCGCAGTGGAACCTTCAACTACTGTGCAAGTGATATTATATTATATTATATTATATTATATTATATTATATTATATTATATTATATTATATTATATTATATTATATTATATTATATTATATTATATTATATTATATTATATTATATCCTCCTGGGACCCAGGAATAGTCTTTTGTCCACTGTAGTGGACATTATATTTTAGTGATTTTCCCTGACATCCTACATGTCACAGTTTTAAGTCCTGTAAACAGCACATTCAGGGCTTTGCAGAGATACCAAATGTTCGGAGGTTTCGCCATGACCACTCCCTCTCCTTGGTCTTTAAATATGACTGACATTGATTTAGGGATCAAATTTAACATCCTTATGGAAATATGATAATATTTTGTTATTATCATTTACATCTGAATGATTTTTTAAAATTGTTTGTCATGAATCAACATCTCAGGAAAATGTTATGGGGTTTCTAATCAAAATATGACTTCAATCAAAACAGAACATTTTACACATGTCCGCTGTAGAGGACAACAGGACTTAAATCATGTTTATCAGGCAAGAACATATTAACATGTTCCCCAAGAACTTATTAATATGCAAATTAGATATAGTATATAGATGCATTGTATTGAATTGGAAAACCCATGTATGGCTATTTTATCCACATATTGCATAAAGTAAAATGGTATATCAATTCATTCCATTATATCGTTTATAACATAGTTGAGAATCATCTTTAAACAAAGTTTTGTTAAAAAAAAAAATCATGAAGCCTAAAAATTGATTGGTGAATTTGAAAAGAAAAATCCCATTGTTTCTATTCTATTCTATTCTATTCTATTCTATTCTATTCTATTCTATTCTATTCTATTCTATTCTATTCTATTCTATTCTAAATAGAATATTCGAAAATGTGGTTTAGTGGGGTTTTCCCCATTTACAAATGCAATTTGAAATGATATGTTGGTGGAATCAAATAATATCAGTGACTAGGAGTTTCTAAACACTTTTTCCACACAATTGTTCCAGCAGGCCATTGAACCTAACTGAAATAGCATGCTGTCTGTATATGCAAAATTAAGCTTAACAAAACAAATTTATGCAATTATGCCTCCGGATAGACAGAGTAAAGCATTTGTTCCCCTTAGTGTAGATAATACGGATGGTATTTGTTTCAAACTATTTGTTTTTCTTTGTTTTTTTTTTTGTTGCTTCCAGTTATTTATTTCTGTAGAAACTGATAAGAGCATTTCCGAAGAAAAAAAAAACTGCTTCTTTTTCCCTTTTCTTCCCCTTTAATTTACACTTTCTTTTAAGAAACTGTAATGATATGTTCAGATTAATGAGCACTGTCTTTATTTTGAGAAACACAATCTCCCATTGATTCTTCCCAACAGACAGTTTGTTACGTGTTAGATTCGACACCATTGTTGCTTTTAGGTCTGAAGCTTTTTCCTCTCCTAATGCAAATCAGTGGTGTTTTCCATTACTACTGAATGTTATCTGCTGATATTCACCAAAACGGATCACACACTGCAAGGACCATTCACATCACATGGTGCGATATTAGTGTACTACAGCTACAGACGGGTGACATCTTGTCAAACCATGGAAAGTATGAGTGCAGAGCATCCTGTTTGAGAAGAAGCAACTAAAACGGCACAGTGCTGGTTCAAATAGAGACTAAATGTATGAAGATGAAGAGTGAGTGGCATAGAGTTGTGCATGGTGAGAGAGGAAGGAAGATGGAGTGACAGAACAACAAGAGGAGACGACGTGGTAGCAGTTTCTGCTGTATGAAGAAACAGTTCAGTTGCAGGTCCGACCTTTAACAGGAAACGGCAACTTCCGCACCCTAAATGAAACACTGCGCTCCTAAACATGAGACGTTTGTGAAGACTCAACACTTGTGTCCATTAAGGCGTTTGACTCTTTGATAGAGCACACAAGAACAGCTGTAAGCATCCTACTTACATTGCTTGTGTTTTGGAGAGCTGAATAATCGGGTGAGGAGTATCTCATGTAAAGGAGTGTAGGTCAGAATCAGCTGTCAAATATGGTACCAGTCCAAGATGGGGCATCCACACAGGGGGAAAATCGACTTCTTCCTCCTAAAGAGGTTAGTAAAATTCATGGCTATTTAAAATTTCTTTTTTTTTAATGGTGTCAAAACATGTTCGCTCAGTAGGTCCACTCACAACCTGGTCTTCATAACATATTTTGAGTCTAAAGCCTGATATGTTGCTTACGTAGTGGTACTGGCATGTCAAACAGTGACTGCAGTGTCCTGCAGTGCTATATTTTAAAATATTTTTTATAATACTTCAGGTTTAATGACCTCATATTTATTGAGTGACAATATTTGTACGTCTGAAAACATAATTTATCACATATTTTGAGCTATTAGTAACTGCAAAAATGCCAAAATGTGATTGGAAATGGTAGAAAAATGTAATGGTGGCCAGTTACAGATTGAAAACATTTTAACCTAAACTACTAAAACACACACACACAGGTTAGGTTGTGCTATCTTGGTGGGGACTCTCTATAGATATAATGAATTATATACTGTACAAACCATATATTCTATCCCCCTACATTACAAAACTTTCTGCATTTTTACATTTTCAAATAAGCATCATTTAGTATGTTTATTAATCCATTTCTCTGGTGGGGACTGCGTATACACATTCAATATATTCACAATATTACAGTTGATAATCACAGACACTGGTTTCCTTTCCAGGGACACGCATAGTTCCGTTATTTATTTATATTAAACCGTCTTTACTCATTACACACTAGGAATGTGTCACAGAAACCCATGATTGTGGGTCACTATGATGAGGTTTCCTTATTGCTAATAATAAGGAAGTACAGAGCACAGCAGAGAAGACAAGTCAACATCGCCTATTTGCATGGGGATGTTCCATAAAGATCCTGGCACTTCATAACTTATCACATATAGGGGGATATGTGATATTATATGAAGAGTTCCTTTGCAAAAACCGATAAACGCCATTAAAAAAAAATAAAAAAAAATGAACTAAGTGCTGTGCATTATTATCTATATATAGCACGTTCTGTACCCTAAATCCATTTTGTCAGAAAAGCCGGTTTTGTCCACTGTCAGCCATCGCAAGCTCACGTTGCGTTTTACAGCAGAAGCCGACAAGCGCCATTGTTGTTTGTGTACAGAAACCGATAAGTCCGTTTTAGCGAATCAGCGCACAGTATTCAGGTCAGGTGACAAGGCTTCTAGTCAAGACGCGTTAGCTGCTATGGTTAGCTGAGGGAAGTTTTGTCGAAGCTAAAGTTATCGAGGATTTATAATTTCGACTCCTGTAAGTCCTTGTACACCATACACGACTTACATGCTGAAAAATTGGTTGTCCTTTTGCTTGTGGGTGTGCGCGTGCACAGTGAGTGGGTGAGTGTGTGTGTGCGCGTTTGTGTTTGAGTGTGTTTCTATGGTTTTAAATGCAATTACTTGGGTTTTGTTTAACTCTGAAACACGAAATGTGGAGTTATCTGCTTTTGCCAAAAAAACGACTGTTGGAGTTATCTGCTTTTGCTAAAAAACAAACTTTATATATATATATATATATATATATATATATATATATATATATATATATATATATATATATATATATAATATAGAGAGAGAGAGAGAGAGAGAGAGTTATCTGTTTTTGCAAATAAACTCCTCATATATTGTGTGATTTTATATCTTGGAATAATTAGTAACAGACAATCATATGATGTACTAGTGTTTGAATTCATTTAGTAACCATTTCAGTCAGTTTCTATGGGCCATCTCCCGCAATACACGAGAGACTGTCCATGAATTTCCTTGGCGATGATTTTTCCGAGGTCGGTCGCCAGGTCTTTCCCCAACCCTCCTCTTTGGGACTCACACATGCATTCATACCTATGGGCAATTTAGCATCTCCAATTTAACAAAACCCACACAGACACAGGGAAAACATACAAACATGACACAGAAAGCCAGGACTCGAACCAGGGACCTTCTTGTTGTGAGACAATAGCATTACCAGCTGAGCCACTGTGCTACCACTTGTGTTGGAATGCATGCTGGCAAACAACAGCAGTACTGTATTTGGATGTTGTTTCTATATTATTGTTAACAATGCTTTTGTACATTTATTATTAATTTCTTTCTTTGTTTTATTTGTTTCTATCTGTAGTCCCACAATGAAAGTGGAGGGTCCAGTCGGATCCGACAGAGGCAGGTACTGTATGTTTCTTTCTTTCTTTCTTTCTTTCTTTCTTTCTTTCTTTCTTTCTTTCTTTCTTTCTTTCTTTCTTTCTTTCTTTCTTTCTTTCTTTCTTTCTTTCTTTCTCATTGAATTTAATTGAAACTCTTGTTCCCCTTTCAGTCGTCCCCTGCACGGAGAATTGGCATGACCAGAAAACTAAACAGAAAGGTAAGGAATTATTCCTTCTGTAATCTTTTTTTTTTTGTTTGTTTGTTTTTGAGGGGATTTTAAAACTCTATCTATGATATTTAAATAAATTATTATGCTTGCCATATCTCCAAGGATTTCAAAGACTCTGAGAACCCAGAAGAGGGTGAAAAGAGACATAAAGAGAAGGAGGTAATGATTCACCAGAGTTGGATAACTTCAAGTATTTTCCTGTGATCATTGTGAAACAATGAATGACTATTATTGTCCCTGTAGCTCAAGCCGCTGTACAAGGAGCTTCTGTACACAATCACTCATAGTTTAGGAAGACCACACACAAAAGAGCAATACAATGCCAAGCAGCTTCAAGACTATATCAGAGAGGTAAGACAACATGCACTTCTGGGTTTTTTTGTAGTCTTGTATTTAAATGATATTAAACATAAATGATGTCTTAAATATTCATTCTCTGACAGGCATTCTCCATGACAGAGGCAGAGCATAAAACCTTGAGTGAAAAAGTCCAGAGCTCGTTGGTAAGAATAATAATAATAAAATTATTATATAATAATCCTGTAATCTATAAGGCATAATATACAGCTAGTCATTACTGCAAAATAATCCAGTCAGGGTGATCAAGACCCCTGGAAAGAATTATGTGTGTACGGAAAAGCATCTGCAAACAACTGGACAGGTGGCACGATTGCAAGAAAAGCTTGTTATTTTTGCCTGTATATCATTACATTTCTTAAGTTGCTATTTTTGAATTATGTACATTTCTCCATGACTAGGCCCCGATCTACTGCCTGATGGTTACAGTGAAACAAGCCAAGGGAATTCTGGGGAAGGACATTAGTGGTATGATTTTATCTGCTTTTTGTTGAACGAGGGATGTTAATTTTACAGTATAGTGTAATAAACATATTGGATTTTTTTGCATTTTTAAAATAGCTAATATCCAGACAACCTCTGACATGTATCTGACCTTCTCTACATTTTTGTTAACAGGATTCAGTGATCCGTACTGCCTGCTGTCGATCCTAGAAGACAAGGATTCTCATGGTGGATCATCCAATAAACCTCAGAAAGCAGTAGTGCGGGATTCAGCAAAGGGGCAGGTGTTTCAGACTACCATAAAGAAACAGACTCTCAACCCCATCTGGGACGAGACCTTCAAACTGTGAGTATGCAAAACTTTTATAGAAAGTATTTTACCACAACTTGTTGATGGATCATTTGGGCTCACCACTTGCCCCTCTTTTACAGAGAGTTTGAAGACATGTCAAATGGCAATTTCCACATTGAGATGTGGTACGTGAAGAGAATTTTTTTTTTTTTTTTAGAAATAAGAAATACTGATTGTATTGTACTGTGTATTTTATAATTCTAAGGACCTCAGAAATGTTTGTTTTAAAGGGACAAAGATGAGGAGGTGTCACTAGTGCAAAAATTTGATGAGTTTCGCACAAATATCCATGGACTTAAAAGGTATGAAACATTTAAAGCTTTAAAATAAGCTTTGAAAGCTTTTTACAAATTTAAATAAAATTTTTATTTTTAAAATAACAGTTTTTCACTTAACTAATTAAACATTTTTTTTTTATTTAACTTGCTGAGTGTTCAACTGTCTCTTCACAGGATGTTAAAAGATGCCAAAAAAGAGAAAGGCCAGGATGATTTTTTGGGTTCTGTTGCTCTAAAGCTGAAGGTATTCTGCATTACACTCGTTAATGACTGCATTATTATGATTTTCATAAATCTGTATCACGACCTGTGCTACCTCAGACACAAAGACTGTTTATGCAATATTTAAATAAATATAATAATATAGAAATCTCACAGAAGTCTCAATCTCTCATATTTCTGTTGCATGGCATGTGCTTTACTGTATGTATGTGTGTTGTGGGTAGGACCTGCACTGCACAGAGGACACGTGGTATAAACTGGAGCCCCGAACAGAGACATACCCAGACAGAGGACAGTGTCATCTTCAGCTTAAATTCATTCATAAAGAGGTGAAGGCTTTTTCTCCTGTATGAGAGAGGACTTAGAGTTGTGCAGTACTTAAAAATGGTGGTTTTTGTTTGTGGTTTCTGTTCATTTTAACTGGTCGCAAAAGGATCTTCCACTGTGTTGCAAGCACCTTTTTTTTAAAAAAAAAAGAAGTGTCATTTTAATGTCTTTTTAAAAAGTGAAGTGCAACTGTGTGAAGGACGAAAGTATGTGGCATTATTTTCAGTTCATCTAATGTTTGAGAACGGAACATAAATATTTATGTATGATTATTTATAGCACGGTTATAATCATTAATTAAAACTAAACCAAAACTATTAAAAACATTGTTAATAAAATTTAAATACGAGATGACAAACTTGAACTAAAATTTGAAACGTTGATAAAATAACTAAAATAAATTATGATAAAACATATTAAAGTCAAGTAGGGCTGCACGATTAATCGCATGTTATTCTCACGCGCATTTCGTCAGTAAAGCCGGTTCCCTGATTACCGCTAAATCGCCATCACCTGCTTTTAAACGGAGCGCCTTTTAATAGACAGAGCCGTAGATCACAGACAAGCCACGCAATATCGCGTTCATTATCGCAGGCGATTCATCTGCGATATGAACGCGATATTGCGTGGCTTTTCAGTGATCTACGGCTCTGTCTATTAAATGCCGCTTCATTTGAAAGCAGGTGATGGTGATTTAGCGGTAATCAGGGAACCGGCTTTACTGACGAAATGCGCGTGAGAATAGCATGCGATTAATCGTGCAGCCCTAAAGTCAAGACATATTTGCATATTTACACATTTGCTATCACAAGAAAGCAGCTAAAATGTTACATGACAAACATTTCTGTGCTTTTGTTCTATGTCTGTTTTGGGTTTTTATTATACATGTATACAGTAAAATAAAATATAAACTTGAGAGATGAAAAACTTGAAATGTACTAAAAATAAATAAAGTTAAAATACTAAAATGACTAACTGGAAATAAATAAGATAAAAAAAATCAAAATATTAATATTTAGAAAAATAATAAAACTAAAAGCACGTAACAAATGACTAAACATTAAACAAAATATAAAATAAATACTGAAATAAATAAAAATAAGAATAAAACCTATAAAAATGCATAAACAATACCAAAGTCCCTTTAATGCTGCGTTCACACCGAACGTGTCTGGAGCGTCAAATTCGCGTCAGACGCGTCTAGTTGGGTGCTTGAACATTTTGAAGTCAGACGCTTCCGTGTGTTCAGACCTGTTCAGATGCGAATTCGCGTCATGGGAGGGGCTTCCAAGTCATTTCACTCAGCGGCCATCTTTGAAACGCCTCTCAGGCATTCATGTGCAGCTCCTATCTCTTTGAATGGGGAAACATCAAATTTTCCAAAGCTTGTCAAGCTTTCGATTAAATTTCATATTTGAAATCACCAATGAAATCTGACAACAACTGTCTCATAAATTTTGTTTCTAAACTGTCAAGTCATGACAAAAAACTGCATCAAGCTAATGTGCATGCATGCGCAATCCTAAGCATGCGTCTGAGCTTCAAACGGCAACTGCAGTAACACGATGATTTCACCAATCAGCGATTGGCTCTTATTTATAAGGCGGGACTTGTTCCGCCATATTGCGAGTTGCACTTTTTCCTATTCATAATAATGCGAGTGCACAGTATTTCTATATATAATGTCTTTAATAATACTCAAATAACAATGATATGTGGTATGTTATCCAAAGTGAATGACAAACAAAGGGGCAAAGTTAATAAATTCTTTCTTACAATCCAATTATTTGTAGACTGGTCTTGACCCCTATGAAATAGACCAAAAATAAGGCCAAACCAGAGATGAACACTGCAACTTGACTATTAGACTTTTAGTACACTTCATTTATTATTTCCTCAGTATTGACTTGATTGTTTAATCTGATGGTTGAATTATGATTGGCAGAGAGATGAGAACCTGAGTGCTGGACGGAGTCCTTATGTCAACTACTGTGGCATCCTGCAGCAATTTGTTCAAGCTCATATCTCTAAACAACAGGTACATCTTTAACAGAAAATTTATGAAAGCTTTTCTAAAAATGATGAAATATCTTGATAAAACAGCCAATGGTTGTGTAAGCTTCAACAACACTTCCTGCTGCACAATACTGTTTATAATACTGTAAAGTTTAAGCTCAACTAAAAATTCTGCACCTTTCTCTCCTTTTTTCAATCCTCTTACCCCACAGGACAGTAACCCGTGGAAGGGAGAGTTGTGTGGGGAGGGGACGGCCCTGCTCGAGTACTACGCCAACCAGAATGACATTTCACCTTTCCTCCAAGACTTGGCGTAAGAACATGTCATATATCACGCTTTACATATCTGAAAGCAGATGCTGATTTGTGCTTTTTATGTACAGATTTAAACTATTTACCCAGTTTAGATGAACTCAACAGTGTTAGTGTGCTGTTTAAATGTAATGAATGGAGTACATGCTGACTGAATTTAAATCTCTTTTGCATTTGTGTGGGTTGTTTGTGGGGTTTTACAGGAAGTGGGTGGCATACAGCAAACTTTACCAAAGCCTGGAGGTGGACTCGACCGTGCTTTTCCAGCAGCTAACCAGTATAGAGTATCACTGGGACCAACAGGAACTCCCCCACCAGCAGGTTGGTGATTCTTGTGCAGTTTTTTTCCCCCATGTGATGTGAACGTTGACACATACAGCTTTCAGAGTGGGTGTCAATGTACAGAAATAGAAAGTACTTTTTACACTGCATCACAAGCAGGAATGTTGCACAGTGTCACATGATGTGTTCACAGTTTATCACATAAATCATCAGTGTTTTGAACTGATATCATGTCATCAAAGCCTACCGTCATGCTGTGGTAAAGTTGAGCTGTGTTTGCTGTCACAAGAAAGCAGCTAACACGTTACATGACAAACATTTCTGTGCTTTTATTCTAGGTCTGTTTTTGTGTTTATATATATATATATATATATATATATATATATATATATATATATATATATATATATATAAATATATATATATATAAGCAAAATTTGATCACAAGTTTTTTGTACACCAAATCAGCACATTAGAATATTTCTGATTTCTGAAGGATCATGTGACACTGAAGACTGGAGTAATGATGCTGAAAATTCAGATTTGACATCACAGGAATAAATTACACTTTAAATTATATATATATATTGTAATATTTTTTCACAATATTTTTTCAGTTTTTTTTTTTTTTTTTTTTTTTTCAAAAAATAAGAGACTTCTTTCCAAAAAACAAAAGCAAAGGAAAATGTACATCTTCACCTAAACATTATTTCATATTTAGTTGTTTTATTTGTAATAATGCAATGAAATATGCCAAATTGTGCAAACATAATTTAACAAAATATTAATAACTATATATATATATTCAGACCCTGTATCCATTGGAATTTGGTTTAAACCAATACGATGTTATGTTTTTACAGTGGTGCTCAGAATTATTGGCACCCTTGGTAAATATGATCAAAGATGACTGTAGAAATAAATCTGCATTGTTTATCCTTTTGATCTTTAATTCATAAAATGAGTAAAAATCTAACCTTTCATTGAAGGAAAAGAAGTGAAATTTTGTTCCTCCAAAACATGTTGGCCATAATTATTGGCACCCCTAAAATATTTTATCAGTAAAATATCTCTGAAATATATTCCCAGTCATATTTACATTTTGTTTAGCACACCAGGGTGATCATAAACATGAAATTGTCCAGCCATGTCCTTTCTGTTCCACAGGAATATAAACATGAGGAAACACAAAGGCCAAATTCCCTTAATCATTCATCACAATGAGAAAAAACAAAGAATATAGTTCTGATGTGCAGCAAAAGATTGTTGAGCTTCACAAAATAGAAAGTGGCTGTTAGAAAATAGCTAAAGTATTGAAAATCCCCTTTTCCACTATCAGGGCAATAATTAAGAAGTTCCAAACAACTAAAGATGTTACAAATCTGCCTGGAAGAGGATGTGTGTCTAAATCGTCCTAATGCACAGTGAGAAGGAAAGTTTGAGTGGACAAAGACTCTCCAAGGATCACAGCTGGAGAATTGCAGAGATTAGTTGAGCCTTGACTCTCAGAAAGCCAAAAAAAAAAAAAAAAAAAATCAAAAGCACCTACATCTCCACAAGATGTTCAGGAGGGTTTCAAGAAAAATCCTCTGCTCTCATCCAGAAACAATCGCCAGCATATTCAGTTGTAGGACATGATTTGAACTTCAAACGGGACCGGTTTCTATGGTCAGATGAAACTAAAAAAAAGAGCTTTTTGGCAGCAAATCCACCAGATGGGTTTGGTGCACACATGGATAAAAAGTACCCCATGCCCACGGTTAAATATACTGCTGGATCTTTAATGTTGTGGGCCTATTTTTCTGCTGGAGGTCCTGGACATCTTGTTCAGATTCATGGTATCATGGATTCTACCAAATATCAACAGATAAAAATTCAAAACCTGACCGCTTTTGCTAGAAATCCTATAATGAGCCATGGTTGGATCTTCCATCAGGACAATGATCAAAACCAACACAAAAATGTGTCATTGAGAACAAAATTAAGCTTCTGCCATGGCCATCCCAGTTCCCTGACCTGAACCCTAAAGAAAATAAGTGGAGTGAACTGAAGAGAAGAAGCACTAACATGGATCTGGGAATCTGAAGGATCTGGAGAGATTCTGTATGAAGGAATGGTCTCTGATCTCTTGTCAGGTGTTCTCAAAACTCATCAGGCATTATAGAAGAAGAGTCAGAGCTGTTTTCTTGGCAAAAGGAGGTTGCAAAAACTATTGAATAAAAGGTTGCCAATAATTGTGGCCAATGTGTTTTGGAGAAAAACATTTATTTCATAATGTTATTTCCCCCCACTTTCAATTCTTTTTCTTCAATGAAAGGTTAGATTTTTAGGTTAGAAGTTTATGAATTAAAGATCAAAAGGATAAACAATGCAGATTTATTTTTACAGCCATCTTTGATCATATTTACCAAGGGTGCCAATAATTCTGAGCACCACTGTATAGTATAAGTACTGCCTAGTCACTGATTGGTCCCTGATCTACCAATCACAATGAAAGTATGACTCATAACTTAATCTGATTCATGTATCACAAAAGACAGGCATGGCTAATCAACTAGACAGGAGTCGGAGAAGCTTCTTTTTATCTTTTATATGCAGATGGTATATTCATAGTAGCATCAACATGTGCCTATTTTTATCTTAATAGTGTCAAGTGATAATATTCAAAGTTCATTTGAAGATCTTTCGTGCATGCACAGCACCACACGTTTGTTTTTGTGAATTGTGCAGGTATTCCATAGGCGTAATGGTTTTTATACTGTACAAACCGTATTTTCTATCCCCCTACACTACCCCTACCCCTAAATCTACCCATCACAGAAAACTGCACATTTTTACTTTCTCTGTGTGAATTATAAGCCTTTTGAAAAATGGGGACATGGGCTTATGTCCTCATAAGTCACCCTCTCCTTGTAATACCTTTGTCATACCCATGTCATTATACAAATTTGTGTCCTGATGTCACAAAAACATGCACATACACAAGCATTGCTCTTTATTACAGTATGTGTTATTTTCAAAACTGTTCAAAAGAACTGTATGGTTAAAATATGACACATTTTTTTTTTGTTGTTTGAGCCCTCCATTGTAGTGGACATGAAAAAAAAAATCTAATAAAAAAATGAGCACAAATCCTTTTTTTTTAGACTCATTTATACATTAAAGAATACCAAATATCAAGTGGATAAAACTTTTTGCTCAGTGGAACATAATAACCCTGAAGGTGTTAAAGAGCTATTTCTGCCTGATTTAACCCATAAAAATGGTTTTGTTGGTATAAATTAATGCATATAGGTTGGTTCAGTGATGTTACAAAATATTTTTGACTTGAATAAAACCAGTTAACTTACCATTTTTAGGTTACCATTTTTTTTTCAGTGTAGTTTTCCTTTTCTTTCCAGGTAATTTTGTCAGATAAATACCTATACCAAGTTTAGTGTTTAATTCTTCTCTCATGCTTGTATGCTAACAGAAACAGGAGCTAGGTGACTCTCTGCATGGGTTTCTGCAGTATGGGCTCTGCTTAGTGTCCAAATACAGGGACATCTATCATCCAAACCCTAAAACAACGCCACGGCTACATACACTGCTCAGGTAACACACACAGACTTACATAACATAAGTTAGCCATGAATAATTTGTTTCTATCTATATTGTTTTTATGCAAAACTCCCATAAAGTATATTTCTGTTTTGTGTTTATATAGAGTTCTTGTCCAGATTTGTAAGACCCGAGCATTTCAGAAGCTCAATCCTGCTCAATTTGACTTGCACGTTGAGGTCACAGATGCAGTTGTTGTGAGTAACAAAATATGATTAAAAATGATTCAATATTCGATATATTCAACATGTAGTTCTTACATGGTGCATCACAATAAAATACTGTTTTGCAAACTTATACAAAATAATGTTTTTCTGTGTACATGAGAACAAACTGGCCAGTTTTGGAACTTTATTTGATTGATTCAATGTATATGTGACCCTGGACCACAAAACCAGTCATAAGTTGCACAGGTATATTTGTAGCAATAGCCAACAAAAACATTGAATGGGTCAAAATTATCAATTTTTCTTTTATACTAAAAATCATTAGGATATTAAGTAAAGATCATGTTCCATGAAGATATTTTGTAAATTTCCTACCGTAAATATATCAAAAATGTATTTTTGTGAGTAGATATGCATTGCTAAGGACTTCATTTGGACAACTTTAAAGGCGACATTCTCAGTAGTTTGATTTTTTTTGCACCTTCAGATTCTAGATTTTCAAATAGTTGTATCTCGGCCAAATGTTGTAATATCCTAACAAACCATACATCAATGAAAATATATGGAATATAAATTTCAAAAAATTGATCCTTATTACTGGTTTTGTGGTCCAGGGTCACATATATAAAAGTTTATATATATATTTATACAGTCATGTGAAAAAGAAAGGACACCCAACATTCAAGACAGTTGCCAATCTTCCCAGGAGTGGACGTCCCCCCAGCAATTTCACCCCAACAAGGCCAGACCATGCACTGCTCAGAGAAACTGCAAAAAACCCAAGAGCCACACCTTAGACTCTACTGGCCTCAGTTTACATGTTAAATGTTAAAGTTCATGACAGTACAATTGGAAAAAGACTGAAAAAGTATGTCATGTTTGAATGGCTTGCCAGGAGAAAGCCTCTTCTCTGTAAAAAGAACATGGAAGCACGGCTTACGTTTGCAAAGTTGCATCTGAACAAACTATGAGATTCTGGAACAATGTCCTTTTGGACAGATGAGACCAAACTGGAGATGTTTGGCCATAATGCACAGCGCCACGTTTGGTGAAAACCTAACACAACATATCAGCACAAACACCTCATACCAACTGTCAAGCACGGTGGTGGAGAGGTGATGATTTGGGCTTGTTTTGCAGCCACAGGCCCTGGGCATCTTGCAGTCATTGAGTTGACAATGAACTCCTCTGTATACCAAATATTCTAGAGTCAAATCCCTGACAGCAATATAGTGTCGGCCCAGTTCCGTTCCACATCTGGTCCGCATGTAATCCACATGTATCAGATGTGGACCGGATCTGGGCCACACTATGTTGCCGTCTGGGATGTGAAGCCATCTGTCTGACAGCCAAAACTTGGCCAAATTGGGTCATGAAACAGGACAATAATCACAAGAACACCAGCAAAAAAAAGAGAAAAGAATCGAGGTGTTTCAGTAACCCAGTCAAAGTCTAGACCTCAACCCTATTGAAATGGTGTGGCTGGAGCTATGCACAGAAAAATGCCCGCAAACCTCAATGAAATGAAGCAACTTTGTAAAGAAGAGTGAGCAAAAATTCCTCCAAAGCGATGTGAGAGACTGATAAAGTCATACAGAAACGTTTACTTGCTAAAAGTGGTTCCACAAGCAACTGAATCATAGGGTGTACTTAGTTTGTCACACATGGCTTCTCCATTTTGGCTTTATTTTTGTTAAATAAATATTGATACAGTGTAATGTAATATAAGTCATGTGTTGTTGTTTATCTCAGGTTGTATTTACCTCATTTTAAGGCCTGCTAAAGACCTGGTGACTTTTTATTATGTCCTGATACTTAAAACTGTAGAATTCAAAAGAGTGTCCTTTGTTTTTCACATGACTGTATATAAATAATTCAAAACTTTTTAAAGTCTTTTTTTTTAATCTTCTAAACATGTTCCTTTTCTCCCAGAATGGCACTGTAGAGTGGTTTAACATCAAAAAAGGTTTACATCAGCCCATGACCAAGGTGAGAAACTATGCAGATTATCAAGATTCATTCTATATATATATATATATATATATATATATATATATATATATATATATATATATATAGAAAATATATAATTTGTGTAAGTTTAGGCTCATGACAAGTGTTCTTTGACAGGATCTGTTAGAGACCGTCAGCGCCCTCTCGCGGTTGATTGGAGAAGTGCAAGAAGACATTCGACTCAGTAAAGATGTGTGGAATAAGGTGTTTGTCAGGTAAGAATAATGAACTCTCTATATACTAATGCATATATTCTATAATTTATAAGGTCGTTTTCTGTTGTAATTTAGTCATCTTATTTACTTCTAACCATTGAATTTCTTCAGGATGTTGGTGCTGAAAATATCTGCTACTCATTGGATTTAATTTCATTAAGAAAGCCTAATCTTCACCATTCTTGAACTTGTTTTTAAGCCATTTTTGTGCCACACTTTTGGCCAGTTAATTTGATAGCCATTCTTGTCCATCACGTCACTGACAAGAAGTCTTTATGACTCTCTTTATAAATAAATATCCTCTCTTTTTCCAGTGCTGTGCAGTTGGATGTTTTCACTGTGGTTTACCATAAACTGGACTCTCTGGTGAGAATCAAAACATATATATATATATATACACATTAAAAACTATTCTGCATTTGTTGTCTGATTAGACTTTTTGTATGTTGTGTGTGTGAACAGCTGGCTGAGGAGTTACGAGCTACTCTCTCTCAGTTGGAGAATCAAATGGATCAGCCGCTGGCAAACAGCTTGTTTCCTGTGTATCTCACCTTGCAAGCCATCCACAAAGACAAAGCCTTCTTACAGAAAAGGTCAGATGTTTGCTTGTTGATTTTGTAAAAATGCATTTATTTAAGTGAACGGCGATGCTAAAAGGTGATTAAAATTGTGAACAAGAATTGCAAAAGTTACAGCATGTAAAATGTACACTTTATTTAGTACATAAGACTATTAACCGAAAAAATTAATAATGAGTTTTAAATGTTTTAGCTACTTGTCAACTACCCAGCTGCAGTTTTGATAAGTCCTACAATCGGCTGTGTCCTCTGAATGGAACATGCACATTATTTTGTGAAGTACTCAAAATGTCTTTAAATCTCAACTCAATATCCCAGCTAACAAAATACGTTCTAAGAACGTTTTACATTTAAAAAAATGTTAGGCAAACATTTTACCAAACATTTTTTTAAACATCTAACCAAACGTTTCAAGAAAAAAAATGTTCCATTAACAATGTATAAATAATGTTTTTGTGCTTAGCTTTTCAGAACATTATTAAAGACCAGATAACTTTGAATGAACGTTTTATTAAAGGGTTAGTTCACCCAAAAATTAAAATAATGTCATTTATTACTCACCCTCATGCCGTTCCACACCTGTAAGACCCTCGTTCATCTTCATAACACAAATTAAGATATTTTAGTTGAAATCCGATGGCTCCGTGAGGCCTGCATAGGGAGCAATGGACACTTCCTCTCTTAAGATCCATAAAGGTACTAAAAACATATTTAAATCAGTTCATGTGAGTACAGTGGTTCAATATTAATATTATAAAGAGACAAGAATATTTTTGGTGCACCAAAAAAAACAAAATAACGACTAATATAATGATGGCCGATTTCAAAACACTGTTTCAGGAAGCTTCGGAGCATTATGAATCTTTTGTATCAAATCATGATTCAGATTGCGCGTCAAACCGCCAAACTGCTGAAATCACTTGACTTTGGTACTCCGAACCGCTGTGCTCCAAAGCTTCCTAAAGCAGTGTTTTGAAATCGGCCATCACTAAATAAGCCGTTATTTAGTTTTTTTGCCGCACCAAAAATATTCTCGTTGCTTTATATTATTAATATTGAACCACTGTACTCACATGAACTGATTTAAATATGTTTTTTAGTACATTAATGGATCTTTAGAGAGAAAATGTCATTGCTGGCAATGCAGGCCTCACTGAGCCATCAGATTTCAACAAAAATATCTTAATTTGCATTCCTAAGATCTTACGGGTGTGGAACGGCATGAGGGTAAGTAATAAATGACATTATTTTCATTTTTGGGTGAACTAACCCTTTAATGTTACTGGAATGTTTGTTCATAACCTTGAGAGAACATTGCTACAAAGTTAGCTAAAGTTCTGAGAATTTCCTGGCTTCCATCTTTATCACAAAAATAAAGTTTTGATTTCCCTTTTAGAGGGAAGTTACTGCAACTCACAAGTTTCCATGAGGACTTCAGAGATGCTCTTCCATACTGGTTAAACAAAGCCTTTAGCACCACAATGGAGAGGGTGGAAAAGGCTGTGCAAGTTGATCAGGTAATAGATAGTAAAGCTGTTCTATTTTTGCTAAAAACTGTTTTATCATTGTTCTTCATTCACATTACATACATTTTAAAATAGCTTGATAAGTTGATCATGTTGACTCGAAGCTCAAGGAAAGTAAGTATACTCACATCATCTCTCTGTCTCTTGTAGTTGCAGCCGTTGCAGACTGGAGCAGTTCCCATCAAGCACAGCTCTTCTGCAGTGGACATTGCAGCATGTCTGCATCCTGTTGCTCAGCTCTGGGATCAATTGAGCTGGCCTGACCCAGAGGAGGCCTTCATGTTGATGGTCAAACTCACAGAGGTACACACATGCACACTAAAATTGTAGCATTTAATTGAATTGTGGGATGTATAAATATACAGTAGATGTGTGTTTTACAGTATCACCACGTAACTTTCTTTATGCGTGTGTGTTGTCTGTGTTACAGGATGTGTGTAAGATTGCATCAACATACTGTCAGATGCTGAAGGCTCGAGTGAAGGAGCTCTCTGTTGACTCGGATCGAGACAGTGCTATAAAAATGGTGAGATGATGATCACTCATATTCACTGTACTTGCTGCTCAAAATCCTATTCTAAATGTTTCTGTCTATGGATAGTGGTTAGAAAACATAAATCCTATTCAGATGGGACTGGTTTTGGTGAATTCACATTTCACAGACATATTGTCACTCCCGTTCGAATCGAAGACATCTTTGTTTTTCTTGCTAATCCAGTACAGATTTTTTGTGATGGCTGATATTTGCTTCTTTGAATGGACCTTTTTTTAAATTAGTAATTTTCATGCAAATATTTTGATCTCTGGAGTACCTTTATTTTTTTTATGCAAAAAATGGGTAATATAATGGTTGGTTGACAGCCTGCTAAAATAAAATAAAATAAAATAAAATAAATGCATATATCCATAGCACATGATTAGGTTTAGAAAACATATCTGAATAGTGATATATATGTCATTATCTTTCACTTTTAGATGTATTTTAAATGTGCATGTAAAATTACTTATTTGTTACTATATAGTTCTCAGCTAATATGTGGCACCTTCAGTCTGGTTTATATAGTAATTTGTATTAACATCTTGTTTTTCTGAGTCTCTCATGTGGTGTGTGGTCTTTAACTTTGCATGGTGTTTTAGCTCGATTTTTGTGACCATCTGCATTTGGTTATAATTGTAACTCACCGTGGTTTATGTATATTTATTTAGCTGTGCGTGGTTGTGAACGATCTAGAGCATCTGCACACCCTTCTGACACGTCTGCCACAGCAGCTAAACTGGGCGGGGCTCCGGGAACGTACGCGACACGTGATTGGAGAAACTCAGTTCCAGAATACACTTCCATCACAGCTGCAACACACACAGTCCCTCCTGAACAGAGAGATCCGTTCTGCAGTTGACACGCTCGGGAAGAAGGTATTATAACTGATTACATCATCATTGGCATCAGTGGGAGATTATTTCTTTTGTTTTTTCATAGTTTTGATGGTTTTACTATTTAGAGTACAATAGGTGTCTCCAAACTGGCATCTGTTGGGGATAACGCATTATATAAGTAATGTGAGTTATGTAATCAGATTACTTTTACGAGTAAAGCATTACTTTTTCAATGTACAGCAAAATATCTGAGTTACATTTTCAAATAAGTAATGCAAGTTACTTTGTTTTGCCATTTATTGACTGACAGCTCTCCTGTCCCCATGTTGAGAGAAATCATGAATAAGTGATTATTGTAGTTCTGGATTAAATGTGAGCATGAAGTTACTCATCTCACTTGCACAAAAAACAGATTCAGCATTCCTTAAAATGAATAAAAACAGTGAAATGCAATCTCAGAATATTACACAAACCTGTAATAATTAAATATGTTAAATAGCACAAATACACTTTATGTATTTAATCTCACTTTATTAACCAATGTATTCGCTGCTGACCTTCAATGATCAAATTCAACCATACTAATAAGATAAAATTACCTTTTTGTTTTTATTGCTGAAGTAAGTGTTGTACTTTCTTCTCCTATTTGTGTGCAATCTAGATTGGCAGCACAGCTGAAAGGTTTGTTTGAGCTGCGCCCTCTAGTGTACAGGCGTGAATTTGCATTTCCTTCAGCCTGAGGCTTATTCATTTCACTTTTGGTCTGAAAGGGCCTTTACATTTGCCAAAAATATAACTTTTTTGTTATTAAAAGAGAAAAAGAAAAAAAAACAAGGAAGGCCAGCCCAAGTGAGAAAAAGAAACACAAAAGTAACATAGCCCATTACTTTACATAAAAAGTAACTAAGTAATGCAATTAGTTACTGTTAGGGAGTAATGCAATATTGAAACTCGTTACTTTTAAAAGTAACTTTCCCCAACACTGTCTGTACTGTTGTCAAAGTATGATGGGAATAATCTGCTCTAAATCCTAAAAATCAAACCTAAAAGATCAGAAAGGTTCTCAGAGCTTGCAGACATTTTTCGTAACATGGAGATTGCTGAACAGAGAAACAGGTAGTGTTATAACCTGAAAAATTATGAAAATGTTTTTGTGCTAACTTTTTGAGAACATTATTAAAGACCAGATAACTTTGAACAAAAGTTTTATCAATGTTACTGGAAGAATGTTTGTTCATAATTTTGAGAGAACCTTCCCACAACATTAGCTAGAATGTTTCCTGTTGGATGGGAATAAGCCAGTCCTCAGAGTAATGAAAGTAAAAATAAGAAAGTGATCAGTGATGCTTTCACAAAACAACCAGAATACATTTTATCATGTTTGTTGTCACTCTTTTTAGCTAAAGACAGACATCGAGACCCATGTTCGCAACATGGCTTCCCGCCAAAGGCTTCCCTCCAGGGATACAGAGGAAGTAAGGCATATGTTTTTGAGTTTTATCAGCTTGAGGTTTAAAATGACAGTTTTCTAAACCACTGCAATACTGAGTATTTAAATCTCTATTTTCAGGCTGTGGTTCCTTTAATGAAATATCTGGAAAAAGAACTGCAGTATATGAATGAGAATTTGGTTCAGGAAAATTTTAACAGGTATCTTAACTTTTTTTTTTCAGTGTGACTACATCTGTGTATTTTAGTTTGACCTAGGTAATCAGCTTTCTTGATATGTTTTAATTGTCTCTTTCAGTCTTCTTACTCCATTGTGGATGAACTCAGTTAAGATTCTGCATCAGATGTCTCAGCTGGAAGACAGTAACTTGGTTTACTTCCAGAGATTACTGTACACACTGCAGGTTAGTTCAGCCTTTCAGCCAAAACCTAAATGTTACACTTTAGCATGTAACTCGTCCCGCACTAATGCTACTTCAAATCTTGTGAATTGTTTCTAAACCAACAGACTTAGAATTTTCTACCCAGAACCACATATTAATAGAGTAAAAAACACTCAGAACACCTTAGTAATCTCTTAGCAACACCCTGGCAGCCATCCTAGAATCACGGTGGAAAGTTTTGCATAGATAATCACCCCTCATATTTTCTTCAGAAATGCAAAAATGTAGTTTTATGTGTTTGTTTTGTCAGTGTTTAGAACAGTGTTTTTATGCTGAAGGGAATGGACTACCTAATGAAACACTACATACTGAGGAATATAAGGTCAGTGTTATTGTTTTATGCTCTTGTTTTTCTTTCTTTTTGTTCCCATTCAAATATGTATACTAGCGCTCAAAAGTGGTTTTAAAGGTGCCCTAGAATCAAAAATTGAATTTACCTCGGCATAGTTGAATAACAAGAATTCAGTACATGGAAATGACATACATTGAGTTTCAAACTCCATTGTTTCCTCCTTCTTATATAAATCTCATTTGTTTAAAAGACCTCCAAAAAACAGTCAAATCTCAACACAACACCGACTGTTTTGTAACATTCGGGATCATTAATATATATGCCCCCAATATTTGCATATGCCAGCCCATGTTCAAGGCATTAGACAAGGGCAGCCAGTATTAACGTCTGGATCTGTGCACAGCTGAATCATCAGACTAGGTAAGCAAGCAAGGACAATAGCGAAAAATGGTGGAGCAATAATAAATGACATGATCCATGATAACATGATATTTTTAGTGATATTTGGGAATTATCTTGTGAATAATGTTTCGTTAGCATGCTGCTAATGTACTGTTAAATGTGGTTAAAGTTACCATCATTTCTTACTGTATTCACAGAGACAAGAGAGCTGTCGCTATTTTCATTTTTAAACACTTGCAGTCTGTATAATTCATAAACACAACTTCATTCTTTATAAATCTCTCTAACAGTGTGTAATGTTAGCTTTAGCCAAGCAGCACAGCCTCAAACTCATTCAGAATCAAATGTAAACATCCAAATAAATACTATACTCACATGATCCGACGCATACATGCAGTATGCATGACAAACATCTTGTAAAGATCCATTTCAGGGTTATATTAGCTGTGTGAACTTTGTAAATGCACTGTATTATAGTCGAGAGCTCGGGGGGGCCACGCAGCCTGAATCGGTGCATAGTTAATGATGCCCCAAAATAGGCAGTTAAAAAAATTAATTAAAAAAAAATCTATGGGGTATTTTGAGCTGAAACTTCACAGACACATTCAGGGGACACCTTAGACTTATATTACAGCTTGTAAAAACTGGTTCTAGGGCACCTTTAATACTTTCAGCAAAGATGCATTAAATTGATCAAAAGTAACAGTAAAGACATTTGTAATATAAATTTATAACTTAACATATATAATATAAATTTCAAATAATTTTTGAAAATGCTATACATCAAAGAATGAAAATTCATCATTAAAATATTAAGCAGAACAACTGTTTTTAACATTGGTAATAAAAAGCTCAAAATCAGCATACTGGAATGATTTCTGAAGGATAATGTGACTGAAAACTGGAGTAATGATGCTGAAAATTCAGCTTTTCCATCACAGGAATAAATTACATTTAAAATATATTCAAATAGAAAACACTTATTTTAAATTGTAATAATATTTCACAATATTACTGATTTTACTGTTTTTTTGATCAAGTAAATGCAGCTATGGTGAGCATAAGAGACTTCTTTCAAAAAATCTTACTAACACTGAACTTTTGAATGATAGTGTATCCATGATTTTTTTTCCTCAGACACTGCGGGTAAACCTGACACAAAACGCTTTAAGCTCTAATCAGCTGATAGAGAAGTTCTTTGAGAGAAAAGTGTGGGAACAGGTGAGATCAGAGCATGAAATTACCTGTTAGAGCCAGCGAAGTGTTGCTGACATGGATTTGTTTACATTTCCTACAGAAAGTGTTTAATGGAGAGAAATACGGAGCCGTCACTCTCATCACCTCATACAAACGCTCGGAGGAGAAACTGCTTGTAGAGGTTCTCAACGCTGTCAATCTAATTCCTCTCGACTCAAATGGTGAGAAGACAAACGCTTTTCTTTTGTATTTTTCTAGCTAATATAAAAGAATTTGGAAATCTGATGAAAAGCCGGAAGGTCTTGAACTATCGTTCTCTGACACTGACAACAATTAAAGGGATAGTTCACACAAAACTAAAAATTCCGTCATCATTTACTCACCCTCAAGTTGTTCCAAACTTGTATGAATTTCTTTCTTCTGCTGAACACAAAAGAAGATATTTTGAAGAATATGGGTAACAGTTGATGGACCCCACTGACTTCCATAATATGGTAAAAAAAATACTATGGCCATCAACTGTTTGGATACCCACATTCTTCAAAATATCTTCTTTTGTGTTCAGCAGAAGAAAAAAATTCATACAGGTTTGGAACGACTTGAGGGTGAGTAAATGATTAAAGAATTTTCAGTTTTGGGTGAAATATCCCTTTAAAAATATCTGAATGTCATTGCATTAGATACATTTCAGAAGTGGCATCTGCACATAAATAATGCTGCAGCTTATCTCAGAACTAATTTTGTGCCTCTGATCCCTGTTGATTCTATGAAACTGGATTGTTTTGTCCATTACAGGTTCCAGTGACCCTTTTGTTCAGCTTTCTCTAGAACCAAGACACTTGTTCTCTGAAGTTGAGCCACGATCCACCAAAATCAAGAACTGCGATCTCAACCCATTGTTTGAAGAGTCCTTTGAATTGTATGTAAACAAAGCTCTTACTCTCATGGCAACCTTACAGTTTCAGTTCACTTTTAGAAGTCATAAAAAACTCCCTCTTTTCTCATTGCCTGGGTATTAGGATAAATAGATGTAGAAGATTCAAATTCAATTTAAAAAATATAGCAAATGGGCTTCTCTGGTAAAATTAAATTAATTGTTAATTACATTACTTATATATACTGTATACACAAACACACACACACAATGTTATTTTATATTTATATGATGTCATTATGTTGACGTCTTGCCACCAGCCAATCACTGCACTGCTGATCATGGTTTTGAGTATCGATAAATCTGCCCTTTCCAATGAACACAAGGATGCTCAGTAATCTCAGACAACCAGATATTTAAATCAAATCTGCAAATTTGATTGAAGAACCAAATTAGTCAGATCAGTTTTAACACTTCTTCCATATGTCACATTATCTCAGATATATTAATTGAGGTACAAAAAATGCACCCCAGGCCAAAAACAATGATCACAAAATGAGCGTAATAGAGAGACACAGCTCTATTTTAAGCTGCTGTCCACTAAATTCACAGAAGACTGAAAGGGAAAAGTCTTTCTTCCTCTTTTTCTCTTGGTTTTAATACAAAACATACAATAATCACACTCATTCCTTCTAAATTACATGCCACGCACCAACTTTCACTTTAAAGCTGTCTTTTAGTAGAAAGCCCCAAATTTAGGGAGCTTACATGACAACAACGTACTAAAAGTGGAAAAGTTTTTCTTTTGCTTTTTTAGTCTAGAGACAATGTTGTCAAAAAGATCCCGTTCACATGGATTCACGAAAACAATTAAAAATGCTGCATTATGCATGCCAGGCCAGTAGTTGGCGATATCACTTTGTAAAGAAATACTACACACCTATAGACTGAACACGTTTTTGTAGTTTACACGGGCTGCATCCGAAAACCTAGCTGACTTGTTGCCTCACTGCCTTATCAGGCAATGACTTGTAAGGCAGCGTTTGTGCATGAAGGAACCTCACAAAACTGAATTCAGACAGACTTCTGAGGCAGTATAACAGTTTAATGATCTAGCAAAATAACGTGAGCTTTGGTGAGAATATCTCACTACAAATTACATCAAAAGTGGAAAATGTTGGTCAAAAACTTACATTTACACACAAACAACTAGCTCAAATGTCACAGAATGACAACTAGCTCAAATGTCACAGAATGGATGCACAGGATTGTGGGAAATCAAAAGCCGCGAAAGATACATCTATGCTGCCTTCAAAAATCGATCAGATGAAGGTATCTCAGGAAACGGGAAGTAAAGCTAACATTGGATTCGGACATGCCTCAATGCCTTCCTCCTTGAAATGTCCTCCAAATGCAGCATTTTCCAGTTTTCGGATGCAGCCAGTGTCATGTAAACGCTTAATCATTATCAAATTGAACATTATTCGTTGTTAAGTTTAAATTGTAGTAATTTCATTATGAGTTTGGAATGCAATGGTTACTTTACTGAAATGAGGCAGACTCAATGACGTATGCAGCCTACAAATGTGACCTCTGGAGGACACAGCCTTCTAAATAAGGGTTCTCAACTCTGGCCCTCAAGGTCCACTTTCCTGCAGATTTTGCTCCAACCCTGAACACATTTAAACAAGCTAATCAAAGGTCTTCAGGACTACTAGAAAGTTACAGGCAGGAGAGTTTGATCAGGGTTGGAGCTAAACTCTGGAGGAAAGTGGACCTCAAGGTCCAGAGTTGAGAACCCCTGTTTTAGAGGATCCATATATATATATATATATTTTTTCTTTTTTTTTTTTTTCTTTTGTTAATTTATGGTTGTAATGTGGCTTCTGTCCTCTTGGGGAAACAGTTCTGTTACATTGGAGAAATGCCAGTCTCCAGGAGCATGTCTGCTGGTGACAGTGCTGGACCATGACACTTTGAGGAGCGATGACTTCGAAGGAGAGGCGTTTCTGTCTCTTAAGGCAGTGCCGGGAGTCGGAGGAGGACCCCATAATCCAGAGCCTGCACAGATACGCCTACCTTTGATGCACCCCAAACCCAACAGTATGTGACTTCCTGTTATATGTACTCCGTTTAAAATAATATGAGATTGAAATGACATAGGGGAGATTAACTGATGACAAAATGTGTGTAATAATATACACACACACATCATGTAGAGATTCAATGTCTTTGTGCCATCTCTGTTTTTGTAGGTGAAAATACGTTGAGGTTACTTGAAACCAGGAAGGGTGAAAAAGAAGCTCAGGCTTTCGTTAAATTACGCAGGCAAAGAGAAAAGAAGTCTCAGGAAGCCTGAGAGGACAAAAACATGAATCAAGTCCAAATTAACATTTTTTTTTTACTTTTCTGTCTATTATTTGTTATATAAAAAACATTATTTAATGCCCAACTTTTTTAATTATTGTAATAATGTGTAATGATGATATTATTCTATGATATAAAAAAATAAACATTTTCATCCAAAAATATACATTTATTGTCTTTTACAAAATCAGACTGAGACACTGTATATGAACAAAACTGAGCATGTGATTTCTGAATTCACAGTGAAGTTTTGTTTCAAAGGAAGTCGTATGTTGAGCATCCCATATAACTGTGCCTTCAAACTGAATTCAACTAAAATCATCCGAATAAATCGAAAGTCAAGCCCTCTTCTGACAGCCGTAGCTTATGACTGCTGTTATGTTTGGTAATCAGTGCACATGATTTCTATTCTCCACTGGTGTCAGAAATGTGTTCACATAAAACGCCTCTACATGAACAGAAAGCTGCAGTTGGGGAACGTGCTGTTGGTTTAGTAAACAGGCAAATTATTCATTCAATAAATGCATTAAATAAAATAAGCAAATTCTAGGAATTACATAAAAAGTGTTCGCCTTCTTGCTTTTGCACTCCAGTTTACCATGACTCTTTTTAATAAAAAAAAAAAAAAACCTGAGAATGAAAAGCTGCAAAACCATTGTTTTCGGCATTTTGCTGTGTAGCAGTCTCCTGGAATTTCTTCTTTAAAAAATCCTACAAAAGTAATTGTAAATTTCCTATATAATTACCTACAATGCTAATCTGTATTAATTACGAAATCTTCCCATCTGGTAAAAGTCATTTCAGCTGCACTGAAGATACACAAACTGCATTTCTTCTGTAAACACTTCAGAATGTTCTGGAAGGACATTCCACATTTTGACTTAAAGATGTTTAAAAACAAACAGGATTGTCTTATTATATGTGTTGTATGTGTTATGCTTCTACATAAAGCATATAGGGAATATTAGAATTTGGTATCATGATCATCACTTAAATATTTCTCTCTAAATGTGTTTCATATAAAGCACTAACTCAATTATTAGTGCTTTACAAAACTTAGACAATGTCAGAATACTAATGCAGGTTATGTTTGTTTTGTTCTCATTTAAAATACATGGGAAATTATGATTACAATGAGACATAAGCATATATATATATATATATATATATATATATATATATATATATATATATATATATATATATATATATATGTGATGTTTTGTCCCCACAATAAACATGAAAATATCAAACTGATCATGTATGTCATAGTTTTTCCTAGTAATTTTCTTTCTTTTGGAGGAATAAAATGGTCCCACTGAGGTTTAGGACTGCTTGCATGCTAGTGTAAAGGATATGCCAGGGCATGTCTTATTGATATGGTCAATATGCATCAAACAAAATCATATTTCTCAATTAAGTCTCAGCTTTTAGCCAAGATAAGGCTGAGGTGGTTTCATTTCTTTTAGATTTGGGCTTTGTAGGATACATTTAACCCTAGATTTAAATGGAGAACATGTGAGGGGTCAGGGTTTATGGCTAGTGTCTGGATTATAGTTTTAGGATTATGTCTGAGTTTGTGACTGCGGGATATTCATGCTCTACTGGTGTTCGGTGCACAGCGGGCATTCTGTCGAGGCTGCACATTGTTCGCAGTGCAGGCCATGTTGGCATGGCAACGTCACTGATCCCATCTCATTGCAAGATAGACAATATAATCTCTGCTTCCTGAACACAGCCTGAAAGAAAGAACGAGGCAGAGAGAGAAGACAGATTAAAACACGATCCAACATGCCTTATTGTTAATCTAATTGAGCTCTGCTTGTACATCAAATTACTGGTGAACCTTAAAGGGTTAGTTCACCCAAAAATGCAAATTCAGTCATTAATTTCTCACCATCAACCACCTTCGTTCGTCTTCGGACCAAAAATTAAGATATTTTTGATGAAATCCAAGAGGTATCTGACTCCTACTTAGACAGCAATATAATCACCACTTTCAGGGTCCAGAAAGGTACTAAAGACATCTTTAAAATAGTCCACGTGACTGCAGTGGTTCAACCTTAATGTTATGAAGCGACTAGAATACTTTTTGTGCACAAAAACGAAACAAAAATAACGACTTTATTCTTTTGTGTCATTCTCATATGCCGTTTACGTTCAGCGCTTCCATGTTCTATGTCAGAACACAGACTTATTATTGGCCGGCTCCTGTGTCAACATCACATGCAAGCATTGTGCTGCTCACATGAACAGTGTCTGCCAATACTGAGCCGGCGTTCTCACGTAGAACCTGGTAGCGCTGAACATAAACAGCGTATGAGAATGACACAGAAGAGAAGATATTAAGGTTGAACCACTGCAGTCACATGGACTATTTTAATGGACCTTGAAAGTGGTAAATTACTGTCTATGGAGAAGTCATATACCTTGCGGATTTCATCAAAAATATCTTAATTTGTGTTCCAAAGACAAACGAAGGTCTTACGGGTGTGGAAAGACATGAGGGCAATTAATGAAAGAATTTTCATTTTTGGGTTCATTTTTTCAAGAAATGCCCAGGTCATATATTACCAGAATCAAAAGAGGAAAAAAAAATCCTATTTTTTATGGCAATGAAACATTTCCACCTTTTATTACCATAAAAATATTTGATTTACATATAAAATGTAAAGCTCAATTGCAAGCCAATTTGATGGTAATATTTGTTGTTCAGAAAAAAAAGAAATGATATTTGCAAATTAAAATCACCCTAAAATTAAAACAGACTACAAAAACTAGCTTAATGCATTTTAAATAATATATTATATTTATTATGTATTTATTTAATTAATTTGTACTAGTATTTTAAATAATATAATATAATATATGTTAAACACTTAACACTTGGTTAAATAAGGTTTCATTTGTTAACATTAGTTAACAGGAACTAACAATGAAAAATACTTCTACAGCATTTATTAATGTAAGTTAATGTTAATATTAACATTTTTAAGGTCAAAAGTTGTATGTTAGCAAAAAGTTGTATGCTACACACTGTGAACTAACATGAATATTAAGATTTTTTGAACTAATATTAACAATGGTTAATAAATGCTGTTAATAAAGACCTTATTGTCAAGTGTTACCATTATCTAAAATAATAATACTTTTATATTAAATAAGTAATTAGTATAAAAGCTTCAATTTCTTAATGCAAAACAATTATTTTTTTCTTCATTTGATTTTTGGATAAAAATCTTTATTGGATAAAGATTCATCAGTTGTCAGGTAGCGGGTGTGTGAATTACCTGTTCTACAGTGCGTAAGCAGGAGCAGATCTGTGCCTGCAGGCTGCAGATGGAGCTGAGTGGAAGTCTGTGGAGTAACTGTAGCTGGTGAAGCTGTAGATGTGGGTTTTCTGCATGCCTTAGGCTCTCTAGCGCCTCCTCCAGGAGAGCTGCTTGCTGCTGCGCCTCCACTTCAGCCTGCCGCGCTCGCTCCGCCTCCATACCCAGCTGCCCCGCCAAGTGACGAGCTTCCTCTGCATCTGATTTTAAGACGGCCAATGACTGTGGCAGTTAACAGAAAAGACTTCAGAAATCTTGTCATCACAATCATGAGTGCTTTTACATATTACAGCCTAGCACTTAATTTGTATTCACAAAATTGGCCTATCCTGATGAACAACAGCCTGAAAATGTAGGTAATTTTTACATGCGAACAGGATAGCAAATCATCACTTCCATGTGGTCTTAAAGGTACAGTAATCATTCTGATTATTTCTCAGAATCAGAAAAAAGGTGGAAAATGAGGTCATGGGGGAAAAAAAATAAATAAAACGCCATAAAAGTGTGAAACACACACACACACACAGATGGAGTCTGACCTGAGCCATCTGTCTCCAGCTGTGGTCCCAGTGTTTCAGCACCCTGTGTGCCTCCTCCACTTCCTGTTTGAGACGTGACGCTTCGGCGTACATGCTCCCTGTGGAGAGCAGGGCAGGGGGGGTACCTGGCGAGCTTTGGCCTGTCGGAAAATGTTCCCAAATACTGCTGTTCATGCCATTTAAACCTACAAAAACAAAACAAAATCACGTTTGACTGGATTCACTGCATTGTCTATCTAGTTCATTACCATGAAAAAAATAACCTGCTTTGTTTTAAAAAGACAACTGATAATTTAATGCTACATTTGACTGCTATATACTCTCACTGCCTTTGTAAACAAGAACGTTGACCTAGATATGTCACAGGAGGTCTAAACTCGTTCTGATCCCAAGCAAGAGCCTTGCAAAAAAGCTGATGATTTAGTGTTGAAAATACACAGTTCAACACATCATTAACCCAGTCAGCTTAAAAATCAATAAAAATAACACAAACCTAAAGAACCATGAGAGGTCCCCAAAAAGCTACTCTCTGACTGGCTGGGTTGTGGCAACTGCGCTGAGAGGAATGGAGAATGGTGAGCTCTGATTGGTGGAGAAGGTGAGGGTGATCTGAAAGAGGAGGGGCTACTTAGGGAGCCAGGGATGTTGACAGGTGCTGAACTCTGTAACTGACTGCCTCCTGTGGAAAAAGATAACAAAAACAGAATTGAAGATGGACGTCAAAGCTGAATTTTTGAAGTAGCAATGCTATCATCTTTATTTGATAAGACTATAACGTCTTCACCAACCCAACATGAGGCCCATGCTGGGTAGAGCTGAACTCTCCAGACTTTTCTCAAGAGCTGATACTCCAAAGTCATTCAGGTCCAGATCATCCAGGGCAGATTCTAGTGAGGAGGAGAAATATATGCAGTTTTAAACATACAGAACATTCTAAGTCATAAGTCATTCTACTCAATAATAAAGCTCAAGGTATACTTTTGTACATAACCTACAACCAGGGATTGACATGAACTTTTCGGTTTTCCAAAGTTACTAGCCACTCAGCATTTTCACTGGCCCCAATTTTGACATGGATACCATGGAGAAAAACTGCCATAGATATTTTTAATATTATCTCATAATTTGGCAAATATAATATACCTGCTGTTACTTTAAGACCTGACGCACGGATCCATTATACTGTTACGCATACGTTTTCTTTCTCAACTGTTTACGTTCACTTAAAACATAACTGACTGTGTTTAAATGAATACTTGCCAAGAGCAGCATTTTGACATTATTTTGTGTGTATATATATATATATATATCAGTGGCGTGCAGTGGTGCTCTGAAACGAGGAGGCACATTTTTTTTATGAATCATTGTAAATTCATGTGCATTACTCTTGAAGTTGACAAATCTTACTTGTTAAATGAACATTACTTTACAGTACATCAAAAAAAAGAAAAAAAAGAATAGAAACCAAATACAACTCTATTTTGTAATTTTACATTAACAATGTAATGTTCTATTTTTCAAAACCAAGTCAATCTCATCAAGCTTCAAGTGTTTTAAGAATTTCTACATTCATTCCAAAATAATAACTAAAGGCAATAATAATTTAAACAATTTATTTTATTTGTTTATTGCGGTTTTTCTTTTTAATTGTCAACGTAGAATATTTTGGATCGTCAGTCATGCTCCATTAACACCGTCTGTCACAGACACGAATTGCATTTTTAATTTCACCAAGCTGATTGCACTAAAAAACCCCGCAGTAATCATGCTTTCAGTCCATTTCAAGTTTGATTTTGACGTAACAAAGTAGTGATATATCTAACTGGGTGATCGGTTTACTTACTTTTCGATTAGTCTTCCGATTGACGCCATCATTTGTTCAGTCAAACCTCACATCAACGAGAGGCGGGATTTATCGCACAAACCAATCATATCCAATCATAACCAATTACATCTAATCATAGCGCGATGGAGACATTGCCTCCTCTCACGTGACTTTCCCCCATTTATTCTCAATTACCCCCCACAAAACCCACCGCACGCCGGGGTTCTGATGATTTTCTATAGATTCCTATGAGAGGAAAGGGAGGCATGACTCCTCTGTGTAACTTTACCTGCGGGTGTCGCTGTTGGGCTGTGTTCCTTCAGAAATACACGTGACTTGCGCTCTTTTTAATGTCATAATTTGTAATATTTGTGTTGTTTTATATGTAATATGGATTATTTTCTCATCCTATTTTTTTGAGGAGGCACTGCCTCCCTTGCCTACTTGGAGGAAACGCCCCTGATATATATACTATATATATATATATATATATATATATATATATATATATATATATATATATATATATATATATATATATATATATATATATATATATATATATATATATATATATATATATATATATATATATATATATATATATATATATATATATATATATATATATATATATATATATATATATATATATACTATATATATATATATATATATATATATAAGCAGTGAAAAAGAACTCAATTTAGTGCTGAGAGGTGGCTTATCTGCAGGAATGAGTAAAACTATGCAAATATGCTCGATCCCAAGCTGAAATTCAAGCCCTGTAACACCAACTATTTTCATTCTATCTTCATGATAAATTTTCATTTATCATATTAAAAAGGATATTCATCCTGAAGCACAACCAAAACAATGTTCTTCTGCAAAATGCATGTTTTTTTTGTTGTTTTTTTTTAATATGGCTAGAGGGCCCACAGTTACATAGTGTACCTTTAATATTTAATAACAATTAATTTAATTTTAGGGTATACTATCTCCCTGACCAATCACTCACCCACTACAGACTCCACTGTGTCACTTGTAGGGTAGAAAGGAAGAGCGTTGGCGTTCATGCCTGATGAGGGGCCGGGGGGTGCAGGGCTGGGTGGAGTGGCTGCCAGGCTGGAAGGTACGCTGGAGGACATACTGAGAGGACTGCCGACAGGCAGAAACACCAACAAATCCTGAAAACAGATTACATGGAATAATACCAAAAGTTCTTGGCCTATTTGTAATTTTCATTAATGTCTGTTTTGAATCAATGTGTCCAATACCTGTTTGCTGTGCATGGAGGACATGTCTCTGCTGCGATGTTCCATTGAAAAACTTCTATATTTGGCCTATATGAAAGATATGGAAATTATGTTATAATAAAACAAATAAAAACTTGTTTTTCCTTTTATGGAGATTTCTGCAGGATATTTCCATTTGTTTGTGAAGTATCAATCCTTAGAATTCACTCAAATGTCAACAAAAGGACAAACAGACATACTTTAGGTTTTACTTTAAAAAGAGCTACACTACCGTTCAATGGTTTGGGGTCGGTATTTTTTTTCTTTCTTTCCTTTCCTTTCTTTCTTTTTTTTTTTTTAAAGAAATTAATACTTTTATTAAACAATGCATTAAATTGATCAAAAGTGACAGTAAAGACAGTGTTTCCACATTGTTTTCAACATTGATGATAATAAGAAATGTTTCTTGAGCAGCAGATCAGCATATTAGAATGATTTCTGAAGGATCATGTGACACTGAAGACTGGAGTAATGATGTTGAAAATTCAGCTTTTCCATCACAGGAATAAATTATATTTTAAAATTATTGCCAGGTGTCTTTTTGTATTTTTGACCAAATGAAGTCTTGGTGAGAATTAGATACTTTTTTCAAAAACAATCTTACAACCCCAATTTTTTGAACATTTTAGCCAGTTAAATATTGCAGAGCACAGCAAAAAACTTTAACTTTGGAAATTGTAGTATGACTGGGACTTTTCCTGGCCTGGAAATCATAATTATAAAATTCTTAAGTTTTCCATGTCAGTTTGTCCCAAGAATATCAATGTCTTCAAATAAAAGAATTAAGAAGGTGTTATTGCTTCACCTGGTCTTCCCTCTCAAACCCAGGGGCTTTCCCATAACCCCCCTCTCCTCCTAGACAGGCATCAAGACTGGAGGACTCCTCAAACAGAACCCTTCCCAGCAGCCCTTCTTCTGTGGTTGCACTCAGGCCACTCTGGCTGAAGTCTTCTAAGGTAGAGGGGCAGGAAGTTGCAAGAGGAGGTGAACTGCATTGTGCAGACAGCTGCTCATCACTGATGCTTACTTCTGAGAAGCAAACGGAAACGACAATCACAAAACAAAATCAATAATTCACACCATCATCAAACATTCACATTTACAATAAATATAAAACATCCATTACAATGTATAGTGTAAATCGTGTTTTATCACATGGTAATTTTCTAAAATGTAACCTTACTTTCTAAATGGGCAAAAGCACAGAACGGCCCTCTGGGACAGTGTCCACTTTGCTGAATGTCGTTGCATTTGGTGGATTTGTAGATCTGTGGAGGAAAACGTTAATTATTAGGAAAATAAGAAAATGCTAGTGGTGCTTGCTTATTAAAAAGCACCAAAAAAATATCAGGGTGTTACTAGGGTGGTTTCCTCTCTACTATAGTGTATAACCATGATTCTCAACAAGGGGGCCTCAGCAAACATCCAAAGAGGCCTCAAGTTAACTTAAAATGATTTAAAATGAATTAGATAAAAGCATTAAAATAAGCGAAAACAACTAAAAATCAAGATATTTCAGATTTAACTTACCCCCTTAACAACTGTTTAAAACGCCATAATCTTTTTGTATATGTCAAGCTCTAAAATATTTAATGAGTAGAAATTGTGATTACAAATATTTGAAAAAAATACAGGAAATCACAAGTGACTGGAAGAATCATGCAAAATTTGTTAGCTAAAAAGAGTGGGAACCCCAGTCTTCTAAAACTTCTGAAATCCTAAAATGACTATTTTTATGTTTATTATGGAGCTCTGCACATGACATGTGGACAAAAATATATACTGTGGCCACAAATTAAAAATTTGTTCTCTTATTTTATTAAGTTGTGGCCATGATTTACTAATTTGTTAATTGTGGCCACAAATTAAAAATGTGTTCCCTCGTTTTGACTGAACTAAAAAAAACAAAAAAAAGGAATGAATTATTACAATGTGGCCACAATTTAGTAAAACGAGGGAACGAATGAGTAAAATGTGCTCATGTATTAAGTTGTGGGAACAAATTATTACATTTTTCCAGCAAGTGATGTGCGGAGCTCCATAAATTGTATTTATTTATTTATTTATTTATTTTTTAGGTACTTCTTATCATTTACAGAAACTAAGAGTTAGAGCATTACAATCAATCATTAAAGGATCACGATCTTGATTCAAACACACATCAATGATTTTCCTGTGTCTATTAAACCTTACGATCCGTACGATCACAGCGAACATTCAAATCTGCATTCGTGATGCTGCTGACCCAGAGAGAGCAAGTTTTCATCATGTATAGATATGAACCAGCTTCACAAACAGTCTTTGCTATAATTTATAATATCACAGAAGTACTGGAATAAAGTTTATAGTTTGGATGTCTGCGGTAGCGATCAAAATCACCTTTTTTACACTTGTATCATTACATCGTTACACCAGTAGGTGGTGACAAGTGACTTAAATTTTTTATTCGTCACTGAATCCTTCATCAATTCATTCAGAAGATTCATTCAAAAATGATGATTCATCCAGTAATGAAACAAGTGAAGTCTTTATGTGAGTCACTGTTTTCAAATGACTCACACTGAATCATTCACTCAAACCAATTTAAAAAAAAAAAAAAAACTACATTTAGTTTTTTTTTATATACTGTATTGTTTAGTTGTGTATTCAGAATCATGGGAGAATTGTGATCTCTATTTTAAACAAACAAACAACAACAACAAAAAAATCGTGATTCTCAATTTATCCAGAATCGTGCAGCTCTAGGAGTCTGTAACTTTCTGACCCCTGTATGTGGTCCTGTAAAGGCTTTTTTCTGCCTATTTTATTGCTTGCCAAGGTCTAAAATCATATCATTTAGAAAAAGAAGAGCACAAATATGAGCTGCAGTAAAACAACTAATCAACAAAACAAACAAAAAATGAGCCCCTTAAGCTAAAGGGCCAAACAAAATAGCAACCTTAATGAGCATCACCAGCACAGCATAATCAAATAGGCACAGTTTTATTAGATCAGGTTCATAAGCGCTCAAGAACATAAATGTCCTTGTTCTTGCTGTAAATGGTGATGTTAAACAGAGTCCAGCTCCATTAGATTGAGTGTGAAATACCTCCGGATGGAACTGCTGTTCTGTCCGCGTGTGGCAGTACGGGCAGCTTTCTCCGCTTTCACATTTACTGGGGTCCCCCCACTCATCACTGTGCTTCACTGAGGGACACGGCAGGGCTCTTCAAGAACAAACACGCACATAATACCATTAACTACTATTAGCATGGAAGATGTCTGCCACCATCCTACAGAGCAGGAAAGCAGTTAATTAAAATGGAATTGCACATATAGCGATCTGATTTGTCATTACTTTTTAAAGGAATGGTTCAGGGTTTTCAAACTGCAAGTGTACGGAAGAGGATTAGGGCCAAGCAATAATAATAAAATAAAACCATCTCGAGATTAAAGTTGTTAAATTACGAGAAAAAAAATTGTTAAATTTCCAGAAAAAAGTCGGGATAAAATGTTGAGAATAAACTCTTTAAAAAATTTCGAGAAAAATGTTGAGATAAAATGTTGAGAATAAACTCATTAAATTACAAAAAAAAAGTCATTAAATTACGAGAACAAATTCGTTAAATTATGAGAAAAATTTTGTTAAATTTCGAGAAAATTCGAGATAAAATGTTGAGAATAAATTCATTAAATTACGAGAAAAAAGTCTAAATAAAATGTTGAGAATAAAGTCATTAAATTATGAGAATAAAGTCATTAAATTAAGAGAAAAAAGCCGTAATTTAACGAATTTGTTCTCGTAATTTAACGACTTTTTTCTCGAAATTTAATGAGTTTATTCTCAACATTTTATCTCGACTTTTCTTGGAATTTAATTACGTTTTTCTCATAATTTAATGAATTTGTTCTCGTTATTTTAACAAGTTTCTTCTCAAAATGTAACAAGTTTTTTTTTTTTTTTTGAAATTTAACAACTTTAATCTCGAGATGGTTTTATTTTTTTATTATTGCTTGGCCCTAATCCTCTTCCCTACAAGTAAATGTGTGAGAAGCTAATAATTAATAAAATCATAAATATAGAAATATCAGTGAATAACGGCTTAAATTTAGTTTTTCTTCTTTACAAAAAGCTATCACTTTAGAGCACTCGGAATATACCATAAAACATTTTTTTGTCCTTTTTCGTCACCATGAACCGTTGTTGTATGGAAATTATCTGTAAAAATGATCAGTTTGTATCCCCTGAAAACAGCATATTTGTTTGCGATAACATGACCGTGAGTAAATACTGCCAATTTTTTTTTTTATCCCTTTAGGTTTTCTATACAGTGAAGTTTTTGTTGTTCAGACCTGTATTTGTGCTTATGAGGGCTCCGTCTGCGGTCTTTGCTGTTGTGATAATAGGGACATGCATAGCCCTGACGGCACAGCCGAGGAGGTTTTTTGCAAAGCTCAGTCTTGTAATGGGAGAGCACAAAACTGTTGTCTGCATGAAGAGAAATGAACAAAGAACAACATGAAGAATGGCATTATTGTAGTGTGACATTTTAGTTCATTTCAAGTCGAGTGTATTTATGTATGCATGTATAGCGGCTGATTTCACCTTGCCAGCGTGGATCTTCACTCAGGATTTTTTCTATGAGTGCAGTGCTGGCCACAACTCCAGACTGCCCTTCTCCAGATGTTCCCTCAACCAATCCAGTAGCAGCTTGTGCTTCTAACACCTGAACCTCTCTGAACAAGAAATTAAACCAAGGAAAAGATCCAAAATTAATACTTTTATTCAACAAGGATGCATTAAATTAATCAAAAGTGACAGTAAAGATATTAATAATGTTAAAAGATTTTTGAACTCTCTATTCAAAGAAAAAAAAAAAATCAGTTTCCACAAAAATATTAAGCAGCACAACTGTTTTCAACATAAAAAGAAATGTTTCTTGAGCCCTAAATCAGCATATTAAAATGATTTCTAAAGGATCATGTGACACTGAAGTAATGACCGTGAAAATTCAGATTTGCCATCAAAGAAATAAATATCATTTCAAAATTACTTTAGCTTGTAATAATATTCGTTTTTACTGTACTTTTGATCAAATAAATGCATTCTTGGTGAGCATAAGAGACGTCTTTCAAAAATATGAAAAAAATCTTATCGATCCCAAAAATACATGGCGAGTATTATTATAATAAATAATAGATGCAATACAATTAAAAAGAACTCTTTTTTTTGTGTTTCACAGACAGGTTTTGTAATGATATGGTGAATAAATGTTGACAATTTTCATATTCAGATGAACTACTGCTTCAAATGTCAACTCCCCACCTGATGTCATAGACTGGGCTACGGAGGTCATGGGAGCCGTGAGCAAAGGCACAGTGAGGGCCGTTCTTACTGCAGTGGCCCTTCCCATCAGTCTCGTGGATACAGGAACCAGTCTTATAGTACCGCAGGTGATACCGCCTCTCTGTGTCTCCGGCTGTTCGGTGCAAAAACGGACACCTGGCAATAAATAAACAAAAACAGATATCAACATTAATTCAGACATTGTAGCTTAAAAAAAGGAGTATCTGCTGGTTCTTACTCATCTCCATCGGGACAAGTCCCTGTGCCCTCGTCGTATTTAACGCAGTACACATCAGGGCTGTAATTAAAAGTTCCATCACGTCTGCGAATCGGCCTCCGCCGTCTCTGGTTCAAGAAGTGCCAGTGGAAGCAGGTGAAGGGCCTGTGCTGAGTGCACTTGTGCTGCACGAATAGAGGACACTGCTCCGTCCTAAACTCCTTCAGATACCTTAAACAGAGAAAGAGGGGAAGTATAATATAAAAAATGAAGGTGAAGAGTGAGGGCGGATTAAAGGGGTGTAGATACAATCTGAACTAACAAAACACTGCATGGCAATGTACCTGGACTTACAATGTAAACAGCATAGGAGACTAACAGGGAAGAGAAGAAATTCTTGAAAAAAGTCATTTTTATTTTGTTTTTGCACATAAAAAGTATTCGTCGCTTCATAACATTAAGATTGAACCACTGTAGTCAATTTTAACGATGTCTTTGAGTCATTCTACGAAACAAGTGCCATTTCCACTTTGCAATTTTCATTAAGAACAAACTTTTTTTTAAACAAACCTACAACTTGAAATATATGTTAATCCTCCAAAAAACATTTTCCCACCTCAGGCAAAAAAATCTTTATTAATATTACCCTTTTTATTCAGGCAATGAAGCCATTCTCGTACCACCCCGTCACAGACAATATGTATGCCATTGCCATTAGAGTAGTAAAACAAGAAATGGATTTTTAAAATCTAATGTCTTCCTAATAGTAAAATGTCCCTTTTTTGGAAACCATTGAATTTGACATTTCAATGGCCTCATTGTTTGTACTGAAAAAATGAATTCACTTAAAAAACACAAATAAAGTTACATTTATCTGTTTAGTCCACACAGCAAGAACATCATTCAACATTAAAGGTGCCCTAGATTCAAAATTTGAATTTACCTCGGCATAGTTGAATAACAAGAGTTCAGTACCTGGAAATGACATACAGTGAGTCTCAAACTCCATTGTTTCCTCCTTCTTATATAAATCTCATTTGTTTAAAAGACCTCCGAGGAACAGGCGAATCTCAACATAACACCGACTGTTACGTAACAGTCGGGGTATACGCCCCAATATTTGCATATGCCAGCCCATGTTCAAGGCATTACACAAGGGCAGAATGTCTGGATGTGCACAGCTGAATCATCAGACTAGGTAAGTAAGCAAGAACAATAGTGAAAAATGGCAGATGGAGCAATAATAACTGAGATGATCCATGATTACATGATATTTTTATTTATATTTGTAAATTGTCTTTCTAAAAGTTTTGTTAGCATGTTGCTAATGTACTGTTAAATGTGATTAAAGTTACCATTGTTTATTACTGTATTCACGGAGACAAGACTGTTGTTATTTTCATTTTTTAAACACTTGCATTCTGTATAATTCATAAACACAACTTCATTCTTTATAAATCTCTCCAACAGTGTGTAATGTTAGCTTTAGCCACAGAGCATAGCCTCAAACTCATTCAGAATCAAATGTAAACATCCAAATAAATACTGTACTTACGCAATTAGACATGTTGCATGATGAACACTTTGTAAAGATCCATTTTGAGGGTTATATTAGCTTTGAGAACTTTGTTTATGGTGTTTAAGGCAAGCGCGAGCTCTTGGGGTGTGGAGCACGAGATTTAAAGGGGCCGGGTACCCTGAATCGGCGCATTTATGATAGGCAGTTAAAAAAAAAAAAAATCAATAAAAAAAATCTATGGGGTATTTTGAGCTGAAACTTCACAGACACATTCAGGGGACACTTAAGACTTATATTACATCTTTTGAAAACATGTTCTTCGGCACCTTTAATTTATGTAATATTTCATTTTCTTTCCATAAACTTTTAACAAAATTACCCTTTGACGGGGTGGTAACTAATGTGTCGGGGTGGTATGGACAAAGTGTTTCTCTATATGATCTGCTGGTTGTAACATTATTCATTAAACAGATAGTGAGTGAAAGAGATAGTGAGTAATGAGTGAGTGAGTGAACCAAACAGTGTTGCCAAGTCTGTGGTTTTTCCTGTTGAATTGGGCTACTTTTACACTGTTGCCACATGTCTGCGAGTTGAAGCGACCCAAAATAACATGATATTTAGCCCTTGCAATGCTAATTTGCAATGCCTAAAAGGGAACCCTACCAAAAAACAAATATTTTACCCAACAGAATGTGATTTTTAGAGTTTGAAAAAAATATATAACTTTTAGTGTTTGAAAAAAATATATAACTTATTTGGTGATATTTTAGATGCAAATATCATGTTGATCAACACAGACATGTGAAATTGGCTATGTACTAATGAAAAATGATTAAAAATAGTATGATAATCTTCAAAAAAAAGCATTTTATCATATATCATGTTAACAAGAAAACTTGAATTAATAACTTTAAGCTTTGGAAACACACTTTGGGACATTTTTTGGGCCTTATGCATCTGATCAAACGTTGTGGACCCAAATGGCACCCGTTTCGTAGAATGACTCTTTCACTACTTTTCTGGACCTGGACCTCTTGGGGATCAGAAACCACTCAAATTTCATCAAAAATAACTTAATTTGTGTTCTGAAGATGAACTAAGGTCTTACATGTGTGGAACAACATGAGGGTGAGTAATTAATGACAAAAAAATCATTTTTGGGTGAACTAACCCTTTAATAAATTCTTTAAATGTTAATAAAATATTTAAAAGAATATAACCAACTAAATTTTTCACTTTGCTCAGTTTTCTTTAACCACTTTGCAGTAATAAATGACTTTAAAAAATGTATGACAAAATCAGGCAAATTCATTTGTCATAAATTGTGGGAACTCAAGTTGTGTGGAGCTTCATCCGTTATATGAAGCGGAGATCAAAAGATTGGATGTAACGTTAACCACAATTTCACTATCCAAAACATATCAGACATATAAGCACTGTATAGCCTGCCTTCTTTATTGTGTTTAATAACAAATCACCAGACCTCTTTCCAGGATGCTCAAGTGTATCCGTCAAAACATCATGCATGCATACGGTCACACTACTAACGTTAGGCCATAAACCACAACTCCTCATCCCGCTCATAAGAGCCCACAAATACCCATCAGAGGCGTGTAAAATTAGCGATGCATGAAATATGTGATTTGCATGTGTAATCAGGTGGGTGTAAAGGTGTTTCGTTACGTACGTGTAGTGCTGGGGTTTCTCGGGCTGTGCGTGCAGCACGTTAGCAGGGGACGTCGTGCCACCTGCCGAGGGTGAGGAGCAGGAGGAGGACGATGAAGGTCCCAGGTTGGCAGCGGCACCCGAAGAACCGGGCTGAGATGGTGCTTTCGACATGATTTATCGAATTATGGCCATCAAACAGTTTAATATTGGGAGAGCTGCGAAGTCCGCATTCTTTTTCGATGTGCGCATGCGCCAAATCTAGCGAGGAGGAAATTCCGGGCCATTGTGATGACGTTTTAGTAGCGCGAGAATCGATTCTTTCGAACAGTTTGATTCGAGCGCCACTAGGAATGTTCAATTCGATGCGGACGCGAATGCTTCAGACCTGTTGTGTGAACCGGCTCAACTGATTCATAAAAAAGAATCAAGTCAAAAGAAAGATTCATTCTTCGTGATGGGAGAGTGAAGTCAGAGACAAACAAACAGAGGTAACTCCCCAAACTAAGAGCGCGATGCTTTAAATTCAAAGTCGCAGATAAAGACCACCAAACGTGATTTTGATTTCTTAATAACAAATACCGCGTATCAAATTAAGGATGTTTGTCCGTGCTCTCTCTTTTATTTTTATACTTAAAACATTCTTAAAAAAACATCTTATTTTTTTGTATATAGGCGTTACATGCTCATTGAAATACATTTACTTCGTTATCTGATTAGAGAACTAGAAAGAGTGAAGAATGTTAAATGTTTTATTCACTGTATGACACATTTAATTTCTTTGTTGTACTTTTTAAAAATCCTAAAACCTTATTTTTATTTCCAGGTTTAAATACATAAATTACATTTTCAATATTTTTGGACCCGTGTGTGCATTTACATTTTTTGTTTTTATAACAGTGATAAAGTAATAAAGGCATGAAATCTGACTGACTCAATGTATTTCTATCAAAACAACATGGCACAAATACAGCGTATTACAATAAGGTTTTATCTGTCATATATACTAATACAAACAATAAACTATATTGTTATAATAATACATTAGAATATATGACAACACAGATAGTGTTAAAAAAAAAAAAAAAAAAACACATTATGCAAACTACAGAAGATGTCCAGTCCACTTAAGTTCAGTGTTTTTCATACAAACCATTCTGTATGTTTGAACCCAGCAGCTGTGAGGGGAAAAAATATATGAATTACTTCTAAATTGATTGGCGCTTGACATATCAATCCTTTTATTACATTAACACTGGTGGTTTCACACTCACCTATACGGTTAACAATCTCTTCACACTCACTACTTGTGGCAGCCTGCAGGACCACACAACAGAAGCCTGTTGGTTTGCCTGCCTGCGGTGAATCTCTGAAACCAATTAAATGTTTAGTACTGAATGTCCAAGAAAGTCCAAGTTCAAAAACACAAAGCCTGGAAGGAAATGTCACTGATAGGAAAATGGAATGCAGATAAACCCAGTCTCATAATCCGCCGGCCATTTATTCAAATTCTGACACCCTATCAAATACTGAAAGCCTGAGTTTAAAAAAGACATTTGATATTTCAAGAATGAAAGCTTAGCACAAAACAGCATGCCATTCATCTAATTTTAATTACTTAAACATCTATTATACAACAGTTTCTCAAAGTATACTTACAATACACAAAAAGCAAAAACGGTTAAATCGGGTTGGCTTCCAAACCTCCCAACACATGATATCTCAGGGAAGTGGTGTTGAAACAGCTCCTGATCAAAAGGAGAGAATTTGACTTAAAGTTATTCACCTTTAACCCAAGTTATTTATATATAACACTGAATAATACAAACCTGCTTATTGGACTTCTCTATGCAGGTAAGATGAGTCTCCTTTACATCCAGCAGTACTTCCTGTACGACAAAATCAGAAAGAACGCATGAAAAATCATGCAGATATCACAACTAGCTTACAAATATATCCCTCTACATAAAACTCACTTGATTAATTGTGGATGTACCTTTCTTGCCTGTCTGCTCTCCAAAACCACAGGAATGGCATGCTGCAGAACCTCCTTACCTCCATACTATAGCATTCATATTCAATAATCACACTATTTAGAAGCACATATTGACTTGAAAAATACACATGTATGGATTAAAGAGAAGCAAGAGCACCATAAAGAGAGATGTTTACACAACTACTGTACCATTCCTATGTTTGCTTTTCCTAAGAGGTGCACAGCATACAGGATCCTGTTAATGAAACATGATCAAACAGGCCAGACTGTTTATGGTATTTGAGACTAATACAATTGCAAACACACATCATTATTGAGAGTACCTGCCGTCTTTCACACACTGCGTCTGTGCTCTCTTCTGCCCTGCAGTTCTGTCCTGCTGAGAGGTTGGTTTTGGGCCAAACTGAAGCGAAGGTTTTTCCTGTTTGAGTTGCCGTAAGTGTTTGAACAACGGCTGATAGATGGACCCATCTTCTCCTCTCCAGCGTATAAAGTGAATTGAAAGTGGCTGACCCTTGAGCTTAGAGAGAACCACACCTGCCTTTGGAAGGAAAAAGTGTGTGGCCTGTCAGTCAGATATCGATCTTTACAGTACCTTTGTTGACATTTTCACATTTGCAATGACATTTTAAAGTTGCGATGTAATGGAAGTAGTTACAGATGAAAGGAAGCATTGATTGCGAGCTTGCAGTCAGCTATAAGAAAGGGGTGGGATAATAATATTTTTAATTACAAATTAAAGTCTTTTTTTTAACAAATGAAACGTATACAAGGATGAAACGTTCACAATAAGATCAACAATTTTTTTAATTCATTTTTTTAACTGCCTATTTTAAGGCATATTTAGAAACGAGCCGATTTCAGGTTGCGGCCCCTTTAAATCGCGCGGTCTCCGCCCCCTCCCGAGCTCTCGACTCTATCACAGCATAAACAAAGTTTACACAGCTAATATAACCCTCAAAATGGATCTTTACAAAGTGTTCGTCATATGCATACTGAATGCATGCGTCGGATTGTGTGAGTATTGTATTTATCTGGGTGTTTACATTTGATTCTGAATGAGTTTGAGGCTGTGATCCGTGGCTAATACTACACTGTTGGAGAGATTTATAAAGAATGAAGTTGTGTTTATGAATTATACAGACTGCAAGTGTTTAATAATGAAAATAACGACGACTCTTGTCTCCGTGAATACAGTAAGAAACGATGGTAACTTTAACCACATTTAACAGTACATTAGCAACATGCTAACGAAACTTTTAGAAAGACAGTTCACAAATATCACTAAAAATATCATGATATCATGGATCATGTCAGTTATTATTGCTCCATCTGCCATTTTTCGCTGTTTTCCTTGCTTGCTTACCTAGTCTGATTATTCAGCTGTGCACATCCAGACGTTCTGCCCTTGTGTAATACTAACTGCCCTTGTGTTATACCTCAATCATGGGCTGGAATTATGCAAATATTGGGGTGTATACCCCGACTGTTACGTAGCAGTCGGTGTTATGTTGAGATTCGCCTGTTCTTCGGAGGTCTTTTAAACAAATGAGATTTATATAAGAAGGAGGAAACAATGGAGTTTGAGACTCACTGTATGTCTTTTCCATGTACTGAACTCTTGTTTTTTAACTATGCCAATATAAATTCAATTTTTAATTCTAGGGCACCTTTAAAATACTTCTGCAAATGAGATTTGAGTGCTACACAACTTTAATTTTGGTCTGTTTGTCACATTAAAGTATTAATTCATACAAAAATGAAAATTCTGCACCAGATGCGACCGTTGTCACTCCCATCGCAACAGCAAAAAGATGTCTACACTGGACGTGACAAAGCGGCCATTGCAAAGTGTTTGTCTTACGTGTCAATATGTCATAAATAGAACGAGGCATCAGTTTACTGTCGGAGATTTGTCGCTCGCATCACACCAGTATGGTTTGGTATGACATATTTAAAATATACACTTAAAATACACGGGCAACTTTTTGAGCAATGTTGCTGGGCAATGTTGCCGTCAACGGGCAACCTGGTGAGACAAGGGGCAACTAAGCAACTAATCAGAGAGGAGCAAATCTATTGCCAACCCAATAAATACTTTATTGTTAAAGGAACACTCCACTTTTTTTGAAAATAGGCTCATTTTCCAACTCCCCTAGAGTTAAACAGTTGAGTTTTACCATTTTCGAATCCATTCAGCCGATCTCCGGTTCTGGCGGTACCACTTTTAGCATAGCTTAGCATAGTTCATTGAATCTGATTAGACCGTTAGCATCGCGCTTAAAAATGACCAAAGAGTTTTGATATTTTTCCTATTTAAAACTTGACTCTTCTGTAGTTAAATCGTGTACTAAGACCGACAGAAAATGAAAAGTTGTGATTTTCTAGGCTGATATGGCTAGGAACTATACTCTCATTCCAGCGTAATAATCAATGAACTTTGCTGCCGTATCATGGCTGCAGCAGTGCAATGATATTACGCAGCGTCTCTCACATACGTCTCCATGGTTGCAAGGCACGTTCCCTGTGCAAGCAGGGGCTCACGGGCGCTGCATAATATCATTGCACTGCTGCAGCCATGGAACGGCAGCAAAGTTCCTTGATTATTACGCCTGAATGAGAGTATAGTTCCTAGCCGTATCAGCCTAGAATATCGCAACTTTTTATTTTCTGTCGGTCTTAGTACACGATTTAACTACAGAAGAGTCAAGTTTTAAATAGGAAAAATATCAAAAGTCTTTGGTCATTTTTAAGCGCGATGCTAACGGTCTAATCAGATTCAATGAACTATGCTAAGCTATGCTAAAAGTGGTACCGCCAGAACCGGAGATCGGCTGAATGGATTCGAAAACGGTAAAACTCAACTGTTTAACTCTAGGGGAGTTGGAAAATGAGCCTATTTTCAAAAAAAGTGGAGTGTTCCTTTAAACACTTGTTAGGCACTTTATTTCAACTTTTCAAATATGTTCTTCATTTTTATTACATTTAAATGCCTTTCCAAACTGATTTGTGATGGGAAAATGGCAAAAGGCCGATTCAAACCTGGGTCGATCGTGTCAAAAGCTACTTTCACGTGCCATTCTCCCTAGAGCCTACGCCACTGCAGATGTTACACATTACAAATTACAGCCTAAGCACATAAATTGGTATATCTGTTGGTATTTTAAGCATTAAATGAGGTGAATTCCCTGTTTTGGGTTGACACATGAAAACGTACCAGCGTAAAAAGATATAAGTTCACGCTTCTTTTCTTCGATCCACTGCCACTGAGAGGCCGCCATATTGTTTGCTTTTTTCTGAAATCTCCAAGTGATCGGCTGCTAGCATTCTGATTGAAGGATCTCAAAAAAATTCCCCACGACCTATCTAAAGTATCCAGATAGAAATTTGTTGCTCATTCTCAATGGGAAAGTGCCCAAGCAACATTGCTCATAAAGTTGCCCCGTGTATCATCACCTTTAGAATATAGCGCATAAATATGTATGGTATGGAACACTTGAAAACTTTAATGGTACTTTAATGATGTGCGGTTTATATTATCATTTACATTTATGCATTATCATCCACTTTGTGGAAACCAGCAGCTTGAACATTGTACCTAACATCTATTTTAGTGTTTCCCAGAAGAACATAATATGTGGTTGGAACAAGTAAATGATGACAAAATTGTAATTCTTCAGTGAACTTTTCCTTTAAAGTTCTGTGGCTCCTGTCCTGTCTTGTGATGAACGAGTATTAGAATAAGCAAACACAGAAGCTTATCGTGATTATATAATCAATTCAGGCAAAGCAGATAACAGAGCACACATATATCAGGCTGTCTGTAAAAGCAATTTAATATTCATTTAAGTCAGTAAGTTGGGTCATGCAAGGACACATTTTATGGGTAAAATTTATTCTGACCTGCCCATTGCTAGCATTCCTCAGTGATATCCCATTTATTTCATCAATGATGTCACCAGGCTCGGCAAACATATCCACCTGAGCTTGACTACCTTGAAGCAGGTCTAGCACAAACACACGTCCATCTAGGTACCTTTAAAAAGAAATATGATTAGAATATGGCATATGAATAGGAATACTAACTAGGAATATTTGCTGTTTAATCTAGAAAATGAAAAACCCGCATTGTGTATTTGCACACAACTTTTTCAAAACAGACAACAAAAGGGGGATCAGAATGCAAACAAAAATTATTTCTAGAATAACTGGCTAAAAATACACGAACAAATGCAGCATTCAGAATTAAAAAGACAAGCCGACATGCTAACCTGAGCACCATTCCCAGCTCCCGACAGGGAACGGCTTCATAGATTTGACACACCTAAAACACAAGCAATGTTTGCAACATGCAGTTCAACATTACTTCTTCATGCACATACAGGTACATCAAGCATGTCAGAATATTAAGATTTTACCGGAAGCAGCCAGCTTTCATCCAGGAAGCTGCAGTTCTGAGATTAAAGTCACAGAGAGGAAAAAATGAGACAAATCTCAAATTCAGCACATGAAGCATATAGCAAATACACAAGCTTAGCAGTTCATACCTCAATACTGATCTTAAAGTTCATTTCTGATAACACCATAGACAGCGAAAGAAATGGTTCTGTTTGGAAACAGTTGAGATACTAATTACAGCAAATAAAAAAACAATATAACAGTTACAGTAGATGGTCTGGGAAACCAAAAACTCACCTACAAACTCCTCATTTCTAAGAATAGAAATGTTAGGGCAATACCACTGCAAAGAAAAGAAATGAAGTTGATTATCTGTAAAAGACACGATTCAGTCATCACTCTGTGAGTGTCCACTAACCTCGATTACTCTGTTTGTGTGCAGCAGGTGCTTCACTACATTTCCCAGGGTTCTCCTCATCAGCATGAGCCTTATGAAGAAGCGTCCTCGGCCTTGAGAGGTAATGAGTTTGCCGCAGGCTGTGGTCTGTTGCACTGCCAAAGAGACTGAACTCAACCTTCACGGGCAGACAGAACATTCTGGTCAGATCACATTCAGATGCACTGTCTATTCTGTTTTCAGATAATATGTGGTTGTGATTAATCATTAGCTGTTATTTTTACATTTTTATCTATATTACTCCATAATGTTTTATGGTTTTAAATGTTTCAAAATCCTATGTTATTGTTTATGTCCTGGATGTAATTACACTTTGACTATGGTAAATGACGTTAAAAATGAGAAGCATATTCTGCATAAAGACTCACCTGCCACATGTGTCGTGCTGTAGAAGCTGTTCGAAACAATGCCAGTAATCTCTATGTGCCAAGCTGAGAACAGGCTCTAAAAACATGAATGATGTGCAGCATTCCTTATATAATAAATATAATGTAGACAGATTATGCTTGTGTACAAAACTACTTTGAAGCATTTAACCATAAACATTTAGGTTATAAAACCATGTAAACAGTGTATATTGTCAATACACACATCCTTATCATCTGTAAACTACAATAAATGTCATCCTGTAATGTGAATGGATTCTCTCACAATGCGTGCCAGGTGTAATAATGGCTCTTATTTGAGTGTGCGCCCTGTGTTTGCTGACAGGTGATGATGCGCAGGTGTACGGGAGAGTGTGTGTTGGTGTGTGGAGCTCACGCTGTAGTCCCTTTCGCAGTATAAGTTCCAGGAGCTCACAGCAGGATGCCAGGTGTGGGTTGGAGTCAGTCACAGTGCCCTCCGATTTCAAATTCAGAATGCACACTTGGAACAAACAGAGAGGATGATGGTTAATGATTAGTTTTCTGTTTTTAACCACAAGATGTAATGTAGGTGGAATAACCCTTGCATCATTAAACCAGACCAAAACAGCACACACTGGCATACTTGGTTGCCAGGAATATGATAAAACGAGATGGATTTGGAACGGAGTGATTATAGAACACTTTGAGCGGAGAGGGGAAATTTCCAAGTGTGGGTATCTGCAGGTCTGGGTTGCCAGGTTTTCACAACAAAACCCGCCCAATTGCTACTCAAAACTAGCCCAGTCACATTTCAGAGGGGATACCCCGGTAAAAAAAAACAGGGTAAAATCCAGTTTTTGGCGGGGTTCCCCTGGTAAAACTCACATTCCAGGGGATAAATATCAGGTTATTTGGGGTCGCTTCAACCGGACATGGAAAACCAACCAGCGGCAACAGTGTTAACCTAGCCCATTTCTGCAGAAAAACCACAGATTGGGGTAATGGGCGTGAAAAAAAGTAGGTAGGCGTGAAAAAAAGGCGTGGTAGAAGGTCTTTGTAATTGGTCATGAAACCTATCTGTCAGGGTGTGGTGTAGGGTTAAGCCCCGGGTATACTTCAGCCGTCCGCGTTCGTGCACCGTCCGCATGACGTCATTTTCATCATGCGGATGACTCGCGGCCAGCTGCACACCCCGTGTCGAGTCGGCAACAGTGCATGCGCAAGCAGGAAAGAAGAGTCCACTTGGTGGCAATACATACTGAGCACAATGTGCAGTCGAAGAAGAGTGTGTAAAGAACGATTCAAAAATAAGACGAGTAAACTCAAAAGCATGCCTTCACCATTGTTTTTGATTCCTGTTCTCTTGGTGTATCTTCTGAACTATGTCTTCTTCTAGACATAACTTCTCCGATCCTGCCTAGCGAATGTCTGGTTGTCTGGTAATGGTATTGAAAAAAAACTGCACTGCGCATGTGTCGAACTCTGTCATCCGCGCGTGGCGCGTCCGGGCGTGGAAAGTGAAGTATACCAGGGGCTTTAGGGATTATGCTGCATTCACGCCACCGCATAATTACCGTAATCTTGAGATGACAACACGTGATGTTATATTCGGAGCTGTTCACTTCCACCACTATCAACGCCTAAATGAATCTACGGCCCTGTACCAAATGGCACCCTAAACCCTTATGGGTTCACACTTTCACGACGTAATACCGCTTTGACTGCCGGGTAAAGTCCTCTGCGGGCTCAGCAGAAGCGCATCAAGGGTGCATTGCAGCCACAAAGGGGGCGCTCACGAGCAACCTTGTTTAAGCTTAAATGACAAATGGGACACCCTAGCGTCTTGTGGACTTAAAGCAGAACTAAGTAACTTTTTTTACCTTCATAAATAGTTTTCTAAATCCTTACGATGGTTAATTGACTTGTAGTGGTGTGTTTGAGGCGAGCACTAACGACTAACCCCCTCTGGCACGTCTAAGCCAGAATACAGCACTTGCAAGTTGAGCTGCACCGACCCGACACAATCTCGCCTCATGTTCACGTTCACGCGAGAGTGACAAAATGCTTTACGGTAATTCAAAAACAATGTATATATTATGTCTTTATAAGACAATTTCGAAAATTACCCACCTCCATCGAGTGTACTGTATTTGCAAATTACCCACCTCCATCGAGTGTACTGTATTTGCAAATTACCCACCTCCATCGAGATTTCTTGTACTGTATTTGCAAAACTACTGCGCTGGCGAGTGTTGTAGTCGTTGTAGTCCAGAGCTGCGCTTGGAGTATTTATGTCAGTGTCATTCACTAAAGAAAACTGTAGGGGGAGCTTCGCGAATCTTGCTCAGTTCTGCTTTAATGGACACATGCACGCAGCGGCCATTGTAAGTCCACAAGACCGAAAGTGCACGTGAAGGTTGCCATTTGGGACAGGGCCTACAATGGTCAGGTGGTACAGCGGCCACATGGTACACGTGGGAGCTTTCAGAAGGTGCATTTATGCCACCTCGTAATTCCTTTAATTACGAGATTCTAGCTTGTAAAAAGCGTTCACGTCCTCGTAGAGCTCGTAATTACAGCTTGTAGACTGGGAGTTTCCTGAAAGCTCCCACATGGCTGCTGTAGATTAATTTAGGCATTGATAGAAACGCATAATTCCGAGTCTGAGGACATGAACAGCTCTGAGTATAATATATCAGGTGTTGTCATCTCAAGATTTCGGTAAATACGAGGTGGCGTGAACGCAGCAAGAATCCTCCCAGCTTACAAACTGTAATTACGAGTTCTACGAGGACGTGAATGCTTTTTACGAGCCAGAATCTCGTGGTTACCCGTGGTATCTGTTGCAGCAATTCACCTTTTACCACGCCCCCTTTTTTCTGGCATGCCCATTATTCCAACCTGCAGCTATCCCATCTCTAAATTTCTTTTGCTCGCTCCACTCATATACACTGCTCCAGACCAGCTTTTGGTTTGTTTTGTTTCTATTTTTACCAGCAGAGAGAAATATGTTACATATTGACAAAATTCCCTATATGTATATCCGAGATAAACGGACTTGATTTAGTCCATCGGTAATTGATTGGATTGTTGTGGTTTGCTATAGAGTGGTGCAGGTATAACATCACTTTGTAGGCCAAAATGCGGAAGTGAGTTAGCATTTTAGCATTTTTAGGTTTTTTGTATGTGATTTTGGTTAAATGGCCGAAATAAGGTCTGTGGTGAACGCAAGCTCAAGAGTTTCATGTTTTATTCTACGACATAAAATGCATCAGTATTACCCCACTTGTGATTTTTAAGCTGTTGTGTGTCTTGAAAAAGTTGCTAACAAGTGGCTAAATGGGACTACACAGGCAGTCAGGAACATTAAACGTTATTACGCTGAGAAGGTAAGCTCAGTCTGCTTTTACAGCCTCATTATGCTCATAATTGTACTCTTATAAACTATTCTAACTCAAACGTGCTGGGAAAATGTTTTTAGATAAAAACTCATAGAGTTGTCGGAAGCTTAGTGATGGTGACGTTGAAGTCGAGCAACCGTGGTGTAGTTTGTTTATAGCTTACCTTTAGCTTTTTACTTCTGGCGACTGCATTTAGGCTTCAAACTTCATAAAAGTTATGTTCATCTGTGAGAATTATCTTGATGGACAAAACCCTTTGTTAAACACAGAGCTTATTTTTTGCGATTTTCCAAAAGTCTATGGGAAAAATGCATAGGCTTTCGATCGAGGGAACCCGTGCGCCGCTAATTTCCGGGTTGGCCTACAAAGTGACGTGATACCTGCACCACTCTATTACTGCGATCTCAAGTGAGTGACAGGCTGTCCCGCCCTTGCGCCAGTAAACACATTATTAGAGAGGAGTTCAGAATCTTATGTTGCTGCAAGAGGGAGAAGTTATTTTTATTAAAGATTACGTGGACAAATGTATTAAAAAAATTATGTGTATGGCCGCGGATAAATCATTTAATACCTACCGCAATGTTCCATAAAAAATAAGAATTCATGGTAACTTTCTCACATGGTAGATTACTCAGTATGAACGCTTAAAAGACATACTCTCTTTTTTTTTTATAGCTGCAGTCCACGATTTTTGGCCCTCTAGCGGTTAATAAACAGAACTGCATGCGTCTTGCGGAAAAACATTGTAGCCGGAGCTACTTTTCTCAGTGAATAGGTGCGTCCCAATTTGCGTACTTATGCACTATTCTATGACGTTTTTAAGTATAAATAGTGCAAGTAGTGCGTTCACACTGAAAATTCCACAAAGAAAAAGTACACTTTAAATACCCGGATGATACATTAAAATTAAGTGTGGAATGTTGGACACTTCATGCACTCAAACCGTCACAGCTTTAATTATGTAGCGGAGGGGGAGGGGCATCAGACTCCGATGTTAAATAACAAAATAACCTTATTCGGTTGTTAAGTCTGACGTCACGCGGCAGCGCTTCCAGTTTCTAACGCTCTATCTCATACCACAAGAAAACAACAAATGGTGCTAATATACACACACGATGTGGTGTAATACAACAAAAAATATATAATTATAACCTTTATCTCCATACCAGTATTCCAGATGACCAGACAATGACTCATCTTTTATAAATCATTAAAATATTAATATCTTTGACGCTGTGAGCACGGAGACTGTTGTGTAGACTGTAAGTATTTAAAATGTTTAACTTTTTAAAATGATTGATGTTTAATATGAATAAATTATGCACATAAACGGCCGTCGATGGCATTCTCAAGTGAAACGAGTCGAGGCTTGGACCCGGAAACGGCGTTCCTTACGTCACGACTTAACAAGCGGATACAATTCACGCACTACATGGATGAGTACATAGTGCATAAGTACATAGTGTATAAGTGCATAGTGTATAGTGCGTCATTTGGTACGCAACTTATGTCTATGGCGAGTCGCGCAGTTACTGTGATACTCTGTGGTGGGTGCTACCTGTCCGGTCTGAAATAGTCAGAATATAAACACTTATTAAAAGTGTACCATAATGATTCAGGTTAAGACAAAAACACGGTTTGGAAAATGGATTCAAGTTGTATATTCTCATTATATTATTTTGGTAAATTTTGAACACACAAAAAAGTTATGGACAGCAGCTTTAAATTAAATGCAAATGTTTAGCCGTGTATTTGGCACCCTATCCTCTACATCAGTTTCTCAACCAGGGGTCCGTGGAACCCTAGTGGTCCTTGACGTAATGCCAGGGGCCTGGGTCCTTATAAAATATCTGAATATGAATATTTGTATATTTTGACATGTTCCCATAAAGAAGAAGATTATATATGTATATTATAAATGACGATATGACTGAAAATTGGACAAGTCAACTAACGTAGTAGTAAATTATTTGGTCGTCACAAAGACATTAACGATTCCAATGAGCCAGTATTATTCTGGATTCCTTGAGGACGGTTCTAAATATGACGGGGTCCATTACTCAAAAAAGGTTGAGATTCACTCCAAAAACATCGCCTCCAGTCAGTGTGGCCACTTCATATTATTAATTCAAAACGTTTTTCTGAGTGCGCAGAACGCTAGCTATCCATTTATCTACCAACAACAGGCGCTGCTAACTGACGCTCTCTCAGACAGCCTGTCATCTTCAGTTGCGTGACGGTGACCAACTGATCAATAACCACGAAACAGCACATCTTAGGTCAGACACAGCCTTTAGTATTTGTATATGATGATATATGAAACCTACCTTTAAGTGTTTCGATAAGCGGGTCTTTTGCTGGCATTATTGTCAACGCGCATATACCGCCACATCTATCTTACACTGACAAGCAAATGTGGACAACCCGTCATCAGAGGTCTGTTTTCTCAAGGTTGGTTCATGAGTGATATGTGAAGCACGTTCAGCGGTGACACCCGTCATTAATGTACATTAAACAGTCTCTACCGCCTCTTTATGGACCCATTTGATATGATGATGATGATGGTGGTGAAGATGATGATGGCGCCCTCTCTATTAGTTCAATAAATCTATTCAATGGATATAGGCGAGTCGTTTCCAAAGACTCTAAACATTACTCAAATAAATAAAAATAATAATATATAACTAAAACATACTTTCACACTCTCAATTATTTTATTTCTCTAACAATATCCTCAAGTGTAGATTCATTTTGTCATTATGTCTCAAATTATGTATTGTGATTGAAAAATTATATATTTTAAAATTAAATAAATAAAATTGCCAGCTCTGTTGTCTTGTCTAAATACACAAAATTAAATCTTATTTTCTGCATAATAATAATAATAATAATAATAAAATATGCAGCTTGGTTAGAATTCATTTATTTATTTAGTAGTGTAAATAATGCCACTGTGTCAAACTGAAGAGCACAATATTGAACAGCTGGGACAGAGATGCATTGAATGTTGGAGTGTTCTGTTTTGTTGAGAGTTTTCAATGAAATTGCATTGTGCATCATTGTATGTATAAGACCGCATTTCTCACAGTGGATGGATTTACAGAATGATGGAATTAAAATTCCTCAGCCCATTAGCAGCCACTAGTTGTAATAATAAGTGCTTTTTGAATTACCATTTCAAATGAGAATTACCATTTACTTAAAGCTGCAGTCTGCAACTTTTTTGGTGTTAAAAATTTACAAAAATGATTTAATGAGAATATACAACATGAATCCATTTTCCTAACGTGTTTTTGTCTTATCCTGAGTCATTATGGTACACATATAATAAGTGTTTATATTCGGACTATTTCAGACCAGACTGGTAGGACCCGCCGCAAAGTATCACAGAAACTGCGTGATTCGCCGTAGACTTACATGGAGAAATAGACTTACATAGAATGTTCCTCCGCAAGATGCGTGCAGTTCTGTTTATTAACCCCTAGAGGGCCAAAAATCGCGGACAGCAGCTTTAATAAGTTTAAAGCTAAGGTTAATTCTGGCTACCTTGGCAATATTTTGCTGGTGCAGAATAGGTCATGTAAGGTTGGAACCTTTTAGGGATTCTCATCATGGGATAATTTTATGGTTTTTAATTATAATTAGATTTTTATCAGTAGAAAAGTTTGAAATAACATGTTAAACATCAAAGTATTATGCAATAATTTAAGACATTTTTCCTTGGCATAAAGTGCTCTTTAAAATTGCGTCAGGGTTCCATATCGAACCTTTTTTCTATCAGCACATGCACTGATTTATGTCAATCTGTGAATCTGAGATAATATTTCAGTAAGAATCATAATTAATTTGTTGCCAAGCTGAACAACTTTAAAAATTAAAGGGGACCTACTGTATTATGCCCCTTTTCACCAGATGTAATATAAGTCCCCAGAATGTGTCTGAAGTTTCAGCACAAAATACCCCACAGATCATTTATTATAGCTTGTCAAATTTGCCCTTATTTGGGTGAGATCAAAAACTTGCCATTTTTGTGTGTGCCCCTTTAAATGCTAATGAGCTGCTGCTCCCTGTCCGCTTTTCAAAAGAGGGCGGAGCTTTAACAGCTTATGCTTCGGTTGCTCATCAACAACAAAGCAGGAGAATCTCACGCAGCCAAAATGAGGATTGTCAGTAACGGTGTTCAGCTTTTCATTGTTCAAACTGGAGTCGGACACTGATGGACAGACTCAGGAAGAAGTTACAACTTTTAGAATGAAACTGGACGTTTCTGAATGGTTGGTGGATAAATTTATGTAGTTGCTGTGGAGTTGATTCAACTCATCGACTAGCATATGCCGTCATGTTAATCTTTTGTGCAAAACCCGTATAGATGCCCACTAGCGTTCCTGTTTGTCAGACTGAGCCATTAACACCAGGCTAACGTTTATGCTATCAAATGCTGTGAATGGTCTAATATTTTTTTCTAAAATATTGCGCAGACAGAAACCTTTTTAGCAATTGAGCTTGCCAGGGTCAACTTGCAGGCTATCCAAGCTAATAAGACTCTAAATAGTGATTTGTGCTTGTCTGTGCAGCCAACGACAGAACAGTTAGCATGCTTTTCCATGGCGTTAGAACTGGTATACCATTTTCGCTTTGAAAACAAAATGACGGCCGGTAATATTATAATAAGATCCCTTTCCTACGTCACTAGGGGAGCAAAATCTGAGTGGCTCATTTTTCTCATGCTTGCAGAGAAAAGATTCTATAGAATCTGTGATGTGACGTCGCCATTCAGGATTGGTCACTTGTCTGTTGCCTGGCTACCAGTTTCTCTGTAGCTGGCTAAACGCTCTATTTGAGCAACATAAACACAAATTAATAATAAATTTAAAAGAAATATCTGATCATCCAACATAACGCGGTCGTTATTTACATCTCATTTCATCAGGAAACTGTTGCATTACAAAGGTAACAACTGACACTTTAATATTACATTCCAAAGAGCGGCAATTATCAGCCCCATGGTGGAAAATGAAACCGTAACCGTAGCCTACCAGCTGGCCCAGATCGGCACGGAATGGAACGGTTGCGCAATGAGAACCGTTCGGCCCGACAGTGGAAAAGTGGCTAAAGTTACTGTGTTGTCTTTTTTTTCACATTTTCTGGGTTGGTCGATGCACCAGGGGACCGATTATAGCACTTAAACATGAAAAAAGTCAGATTTTCATGATATGTCCCCTTTAATCTTTCTTTCTTTCTTTCTTTTAAATCAGTACAACATGCATTGACAGTTCATTTAGTGTGATGTTGGGCCTTTGTTTAACAGCAGTTAACATTTACTTTTCTTGTTGTTGATAAAGACTTAGATCCTAATTGGACCTACTTCACTGGAGGCACAAGTCTGCTGGGAGGCAACAACTCTGTTCAATTCACTGAGCATGCTTTAACTTAGAGGTTCTTCCATTAGGACTGATTGGAAACGTGCGGTAAAGGACGGTCACTAACTCTTACGCCCCAGTGTGATGCCTGAAATGATGGAGCTTATGAGGGCTGTAGCAGGACCTACACTTCAACAGTGCTTAACTTCAAGAAAACTGCATGGTGTTTAGGTACTGAATGTTGATTTCTTAGTTGATTTTTAGTCATGATGACACTGTAATGCGATATACTGCACTTATACTGTAAGAGCTTCTGGCTGCATTAAATGCAGATGTTTAAAGTCACCATGAAATCAAAACTGACAATTCTTTTTTTTTTTTTTTTTTTTATTTATGCGTCCTCATAATATTTAATTAAGTAACTTACCCCCATTTGCAGCGATATCTCTCTTCTCTGATGACGTGTTTACTGGTGTGAGTGTAGGACAACCTGTCACTCACATGAGATTGACCAATAGCAAACCACAGCCATCCAATGATCCAATCAATTCCCAATGGCCAAAATCAAGTCCCACCCTACATTTTTTCTTGTTCAAAAAGCAGTTTCACTCAGATTTACACCACAATAGGGAAGAAAAGACTACAACTTCTGTTTCATGCCGACTTAAATAATTACAGGGTTATAGATTTAAAAACAAACCATGTAGATAAAGCACTGCATTTCACACACTGCAATAAAAAATGTATAAGCTATCAATAGCTATGTTTCCATACACCTATTTTTATGCATGTTTTGGGATATTGCATAAAAAAAAAAAAAACACTGGAAGGAAACACTAAGATGTGCATAAATTCTAAAAATGTGCATAAAAACTTATTGAGGCAGATATATTTTAAGACATGCGGATAAACTAAGGGTACATGTACACGACAACGATGTACTAAAACGTCCATGAAAATGATTAAAGATGCTATACATGCCCCGGCCAGTAGTTGGCGATGTCATTTTGTAAAGAAACACTATGCACCTTTTGACTGAACACATAATATGCATACGCATGACGTCATTGTTTTCACAAATTTGCGTTTTGTGGTTTAGTTTAGTTTAGTATTTCCCAGCAAGTGGCGATTTTGTTGTTTTGAACGCATGGGATGGAAACTTGTTTTATTCTCAAGTGTTTTATGCAATATTCCAATTTTGCGCACAAGTTAAATTCACATCTTTGGATAGAAACATAGCTAATGTGAACAATGTTTGCTGTGTCACAGACAGTGTTCTACAGCATGCCAAAGCTGACAACTTCCATGTAGACAACATCAACAGCTTTCATTTAAGCTGGATCTTCTCCTTCCCCTTTTGCCCCCAGAGACAAGACGAAGGAGGCAATAGGAAAAAGAACAAGATTATTTCATCTGTACACGCTAAGGTGTGCAGTGGGCAGATGTGGCATCATTACAGAGAGACACCCAGTACCCACTATAATTTCAACATCAGTTAAAGGTGCCCTAGAATCAAAATTTGAATTTACCTCGGCATAGTAGAGTTCAGTACATGGAAAAGACATACATTGAGTTTCAAACCCCATTGCTTCCTCCTTCTTATGTAAATCTCATTTGTTTAAAAGACTTCCGGAAAACACGCGGATCTCAACATAACACTGACTGTTATGTAACAGTCGGGATCATTAATATGTATGACCCCAATATTTGCATATGCCAGCCCATGTTCAAGGCATTACACAAGGAAAGGCAGTATTAACGTCTGGATCTGTGCACAGACAAGGTAAGCCAGCAAGAACAACAGTGAAAAATGGCAGATGGAGCAATAATAACTGACATGATCCATGAGATCATGATATTTTTAGTGATATTTGTAAATTGTCTTTCCAAATGTTTTGTAAGTTGCTAATGTACTGTTAAATGTGGTTAAAGTTACCATTGTTTCTTACTGTATTCACGGAGACAAACGGAGACGCTATTTTCATTTTTAGCAAGTGCAGTCTGTATAATTCATAAACAAAACTTCATTCTTTATAAATCTCTCCAACAGTGTAGTATTAGCCGTTAGCCACAGAGCATAGCCTCAAACTCATTCAGAATCAAATGTAAACATCAAGATAAATACTTTACTCACATAATTCAAAGCATGCATGACGAACATCTTGTAAAGATCCATTTGAGGTTTATATTAGCTGTGTGAACTTTGTAAATGAACTGCAATATAGTCGAGAGCTCCTGTGGCAGGGAGCAGGCGAATTAAAGGGGCAGCGCGCTGCCAAAATCAGTGTATAGTTAATGATGCCCCAAAATAGGCAGTTAAAAAAATGAATAAAAAAAAAAATCTATGGGGTATTTTGAGCTGAAACTTCACAGACACATTCAGGAAACACCTTAGACTTATATTACAGCTTGTGAAAAAGCATTCTTGGGCACCTTTAAGTCATCTTATGCCCCTGAGAGGCAAGACAGAAAAGTGAAGCTTAATTGGTGAACTGTGACTTGACTGCAACACTAGGCAATCGCATTGTATTTTCAGGAGAAAGCCATTAAAAATTTGTGGGGGTTGGTAGTGTGAACATCACAAACAATTACAAACTAGAAGAGGCCAACTCACTGTCAGAAAGTTAAGGTAAAAAACTAGTCAAGAGATTAAACCTGCTGGTTTTATTTTAAGACAGTTTTAATGCATAATTCTGATTTAATAAATAAAACAGATTATTGGAGTATGTTTTACAAGAAAATATACTATTTCAGTCTTCTTCAAAATTTCACTTTTAATTCAATGTGTTACTTGCCATTTCTTTGTAATTATTTGTTAAATGTAGCAATTTCTGAGTGAAAATAATGCATGCATAATACAACATTTTATGTCGTTTAGGATAGTTTTGACAATGTGTCGTCTGTGTGCTAAAAATGCAAAACTTTAAATGTTGCCATGGCAACTAACTGAAATAAACAACTTTAAGTTTTAATATTTAATTTAAATTAATACTGAGTGAAGTGTTGTGTTTTTCATTGATAAACCTGCTGCACTACATATAAATATGTCATTTTTAAAGGATTAATTCAGTTTCAAATGAAAATTACTCCAAGCTTTACTCACCCTCAAGCCATCCTAGGACTTTCTTGTTTCTGATGAACATAATCAGAGATATATTAATAAATATCCTGACGCATCCAAGCTTTATAATGGCAGTGAACAGGGCTCATGAGTATGAAGCTGAAAAAGTGCTTCCATCCACATCCATCCATCATAAACGTGTCCTCCACACGGCTCCAGAGGTTAATAAAAGCCTTCTGATGCAAATCGATGCGTTTGTGTATAAAAATAGTCATATTTAACAAGTTATAAAGTAAAATATCTAGCTTCTGCCAGAACACCTTTTCGTATTCAATTTAAGAAAAGCATAACCACCGCAATAGTTATGCTTTTTTCGTAAGCTAAATACGAAAGGCGTAGGACATAGCGTTTTGAACTGTGAGAGGTTTACACTTTCTTCGTAAGTAGAATACGGAAGGGGGTCTGGCGGAAGCTAGACATTTTACTTCATCTCTTTGTTTCAGAAGGCCTTTATTAACCCTCTGGAGCGGTTATGATGGATGGATGCGGATGGAAGCACTTTTTCAGCTTCATACTTGTTGGTATCGCCCACTGCCATTATAAAGTTTGAATGGATATTTATTCATATATCTCTGATTGTGTTCATCACAAAGAAGAAAGTCATATACACGTAGGATGGCTTGAGGGTGAGTAAAGCTTGGAGTAATTTTCATTTAAAAGTGAACAAATCCTTTTATTGACCATAGGTGCAAATGTGATCTAAGAGCTCTGGCATATGGGAAGAGTTTGGTCTGTTCCTCAGAGAAAGCTATCATGGATCATACAGATTTATGGTGCTTTTCTTGTAGATTGGCTCTATAAATCACCACCCACTGCTTTATTTTACAAACAGAAGCTTGAAGGCAAGTAAATAGCAACACAATTTTCATGGTCTCACCCAGTGTTTCTCCACCCTGTTTCTGGAGGCACACCAACAGTGCATTACTCCCTTATCTGACCCATCTAATCTAAATGTGTTGGTGTGCCTCAAGGAACAGGGTTGGGAACAAGGATCTAAAGGACCAGATTTCTTTTGGGACACATTTCTTTTCTGACTGCCTTAATTTTCCATGACTAACATGTCTGCTCTGTGTCAAAAGGTCATATCAATGTTTGGCTCCTGGTGAAGAGCTAAACTGGCTGCAATAGGACACGTGTAGAGAGCCATCATCATCATCAATAGAGAGCCAGAATTGCTTTTGCCACTCCACAGCTGTCCTCTGTGCATATGCCAATCTGTTTGACTGCAGAGTGGCTCTTCAAGAAGAACCGTAAGTATGAGAGACATTGGCACTAAAGTCTCCTGCACAACTGCATTGTGCTTGAAGAGTTTTTTGACACACATGAAGGTTACTAAAATTAACATATTCACACTCAGTGACCCGTTTCTTGTTGTAGTATTACTAAAAAAAACAAACTACTTGCCAGAATGGCAGCAGCTGGTACTTTACAGAGAAGAGGTCCTCAGAAAGAGATGCCCTTATTCCCTTTTTAGCATATAAGCAGCGTCATGGGAAGTATAAAATAACCACAAATCTGGTTAAATAAAGCTGTTAAATGAGGCTGCAACACTGGGCTTTTTCCACTGATGGAGCGAATCAGAGAGCACATATTACCCACAAACTCACTAAGCAACAGCTGAGCCTGAAGCAGCTATACACGCAATAACCAGCCAACTGGCACATTCCCAGTAAAGCCAGATCCAGGGAGAACCAAGATAAGTGGATAGTCTAGTGCAGATCTGTTTCTTAACAGCTTGACTGATGATTCTATACACTCTGTTGCTTAGAAATCATCACAAAGACCAAGACTTATTTTCATTGCAATTAAGAAACATTTATTTATTCATTATTCGGCTTGTTAATTCTTTCTAAGCATTTTGGTTGAGCCTAAGTTGAAGACACATTCAAAGCATTATCTTTAAAACTCACAACATGCTTGACAAACCCATAGACCTATAAGACGCAAAAGAGGTAGTGGTACAGATATACTGTATGTGAGACATTTTATATGATGTTGCAAACAAAGTCAACCTTTATTCTTTCAGCTGTTGTCCATGAAAGACTGTGAATGCAAACAGTTTTAGGAAACTTGCTATAGCTTTTTGAACCATTCATAATACATTAAAAATAGAATTCATTCATACAATTACTTGAACACCACCATTCAAATGTTTGGGGTCAGCAAGAATAAAAGAATAAATAAATAAATAAAAACCCCGCAGAAATATGCAGCTTTGATAAGCATAAGAGACTACTTTCAATAACATTAGAAAATAGGGTCCCACTTTATATTAAGTGGCCTTAACTACTATGTACTTACATCAAATACTAAGTACAATGTACTTATTGGGTTCATATTGAATTGCAAAACACTTTTGCTGCTATTGAGGTGGGATACGGGTAAGGTTAGGGAAAGCTTTGGTGGTATGGGTAGGTTTAAGGGTAGGGGTAAGGTATAAGGGATGGGTCAACAGTGTAATTTTAAATGTAATTACAGAAATTAATTACAGATGTAATTACATGCAGGTGTTTTTAAAATATAAGTACAATGTAAAAACATGTATGTACACAATAAGTGCATTGCATCTAATGATTAATTTAAATGTAAGTACACAGTAGTTAAGGTCACTTAATATAAAGTTGGTCCGAAAATAGTAATGTAATGTGTATATATATATATATATGAACAATAAATATGCTTACAAAACCATATGACCACATGTGCTTTAAACTAGATATTCAAAAGATTTTTCCTTAAATATTTTTTTAATCATAGACACTCTTATATATCATCAACCCAAACAACAGATCCTGTATAGCAATAACCTAAAAGGAGATTATGAGAATGGCAGAGAATTATTAAAGTGACATAAATTCTAAAAATATGTTCAAATGTGATCAAATTGTTATGAATGTTCGCCATGTGAACGTTTGAACCAAACAACTTGATGTCGGCACCGTCCTGATAATCGAATCTATTCGTACCTCCGGAAAACCCTAGTCACATTCACAAAACACACAGTGACGAAAGCTGCCAACATTGACAAAACACAGACGCGAGAGACTTTACATTACATACATCAGGCACCGTCCTCATCAAGAACACAAAAAAGCACTGCTTCCTCTCTACCTGACAACCTGTGCCTATATGACAACCTCTGTTATGTAATCACAGCTCAAATGCTGTTAAAAGCCACCGGAAAAGAAGAGTTTTATACTTTGGTGAGCACTGATTTGACAGCGGTTGAGAGTGTAAGTGGATTATGTCACATTAAATGTCATGAAGGCACTTGTCATCATCTTCTTGCTACTTTTGCTCCAGAGGCGACCCCGGGTTGACCCATCGCTATGATTGGATCCTTCACATGTGGCAGCTTCCATAAGGCTTACCGTCTGCGCCGGCGGCACGGTGTGGATCCGGTTTACGACCCGGTTAGGGAACGCACACCCAAACACCTTCTTGAAGCCCTTGCGGAAGTGCTTAGACACCAGGGCGTACACGATGGGGTTCAGGCAGGAGTTGGTGTACGCCACCAGGTGAGAGAGAATGCGAATGACGTAGGTTGTGTGGTTGAGCGGGAAGTGGCCGAACAACACGCACAAGATAACCAGGTGATGCGGCAACCAACACAAACAGAAGAGCACGGCCACAATGATTATCATCTTGGTCACCTTGCGCTTGGCCTTGCGGGATTCCGACATGTTCTGCATGGGGTCCACCGAGGTCCAAAGGTAGCGGATGGTGCGGGCGTACGTGATGCCGAGAATGAGGACTGGGATGAGGTAGCCGAATATGAAGGTGCAGATGTCCATGGCTCGACGATGATGGATGTTCCACGCCGGGATGCAAAGGGTGGTCCCGTCTAGATCCATCTGCTGGTAGTAGCTGAGATAAGGGCTGGAGAAGAACAGCGATAGCACCCATACCAGAATAATGGAGGTTAGTGCATTACGGGGTGTTCTTGTCTCTCTTGAACGCAAGGGGTAACGAATGGCGAGATATCTGTTGAGAAAATGCAATCATAATACATCAATAATGATTAATTCATTATAAATGTGATTATAGTAAATGATTTATCCATCCACATCATTATTTTTATTCATGTTCCCTCATAATCAAAATAACTCCCGTTCCTTTTGGCATCAACATCTCTTCTCTGATGACATGATCTCACATGAGATCGACCAATAGCAAACCACAGCCATTCAATGATCCAATCAATTCCCAATAGCCAAAATCAAGTCCCATCCTACATTTTTTTCTGTTCTGATTCGAGCTATTTGACTCTGATATATACATCACAACAGGGAAGAATTTTTTTTTTTTTGCAATAAACAAAAAACAGTGCAATTCAGCCATTATTATGCACAAATATCCTTCACAGTAGAATGTTATGATTATATATTTTGATTATATTAATCATTTCATTTTAAAAGTGGTTAACATATGTTAATCCCTAAAATGCATTATTAAACACAGCTCAAATTATGTTGGTTGTATTTTTGCATTGTTTTCAAAATAATACCAAAAAAAGAGAATTAAAGATTATAACTAGCTATATTTGCATCACAGACTGTCAAATATGTTAGTTTTTTTCTGCACTATTTTGATTAAGTGCCGTGCATGCTAACACTTTCTTTCAGTAGCCTAGAGTTATTGCATATTATTATTATTATTGACTATATATCTTCTCAATCAATTATGCGTTTCACGACTCGCTGAACTGGAAAGAAAAGCGCGCACTGTTGGTGCGCAACAGGATGACAAACGTACCTGTCCAGAGACACAGCTGCCAGAGTAAAGATGCTCGCGTACATGGTCAGGAAGATGATAAAGTGCACAGCTTTGCACACGAAGGGTCCAAAAACCCACTCGTCCATGGTGTAGATGGTAGCCTGGAGAGGCACGCAGAAGACGATGAAGGAGAGGTCCGCCAGCCCGAGGTTCAGGATGAACAGGTTGGTGCTCTTTGTGTTCATCTGGCCGTTGCGGATGAGAACTGCGAGCACAAGACAGTTCCCCACGGTACCAACCAAAAAAATGATAGAAAATATGACAGAAATTATTACTGACTCAACTTTCCAGTTCGGGGAGAAGTGAATCTGCTGAGATGAGTTCATCTTTCATGCAGTTAAAACGTCTAAAAAGCTTCAACGCTGCATAGGCACCATTTGGACACGCATAAAGAACATCTACGTTGTCATGTTTGCGCACAGTCCTGTAAAAGACTCAAACACAACGAGAAACAAAAGGCATCTTCTATCTGGATGGTTTTCACGCAGGTACAGATGAGGTGAAGGTGGTGAACATCTGATCATCACTCCCATCACCAGCCTCCTCCCCTTATACTCAACTATTTATCAAGAACGTTTTATACACTACAAAACATTTATATAACACAAAACACAAAAAAAAACAAAAAATAAAATTTTTAAACTATATATATATATATATATATATATATATATATATATATATATATATATATATTTCTCATTCTATATAAATATTTGTGCTCGCACTCGTGAACGTTTGAGACTGAGCGCGATTTGGGGAAGTTCTTTTTTGCAACAGCTTTGCGACATGTCGACCGATGAGGCAGGCACGTGCACAGGTAGGGCTAACCTGTGCAGAGCACTTTTGCCCTTACACTTCGAAGTGCCATTTTTTTTGATGGTTTTTTTTTTTTTTTTTGAGGCAAGCACAATAAACCTCTCAAGAATCGAAAATGGGCTAATTTCCCATAGACTACAGCGAGACCATAGACATCTTTTCAGCTGCCGCAATCTGTTTTGGCGATCTTAGCGTGCGCCTCAGTTCAAGTAAAGAGGCAGCGCGGAATAAACATGAACCGATAGTCTCTTCCACTTTACTAGTTATATGGTTATAACAAGGAATAAACATGACTGAACACGAACAGGTATGTTGAAAGATAAAGTTAAGTAGCCTATACCGAAATCCGTATCATGTGACATGTCACATGTAATCGCTCAGTGTTTATAATGTAATGTAATATAATATGTAATATAATGTAAAAAAAGAAAGAACAAAAGTAACATAACGTCACATTTACCTCAGAAAAGCCATTCAATGCCCAAAAACTTGTTAGTCAGCTAGAAAAATGAACTTGGAGAGCAGCATTTTGCTAAATGTATGCACTAGACTATATTTCATATTCATTCTATTTTACTTTAATCAATAGGCCTACTATTTAATGTCTGAATAAATCAGGGTTTTTTTCTGACAGCCACCATTTAGGCTAAATGTTTATATTACAAAAACGTGTAGAAACATAAGTATGTCATTAAAATTGATTAGTATAACTTTATTAATTTTAACCTTTAATATCATAATTATGTACCAACTGGGGTTAAATATAGTTTACAGCATTAGTTGAGAGATTTTTATTTTCTTTTTGGAAATTTGCCATGTACTGTAGGCCTACTTGATAGGCCTCAAATTAATCATTATTGTATCGCATTTAATAGATTAGAAATCTAATCACATGCTTGTGAATCGAAATTGAACCCAATTGTGAAATTTGTGTCAATGCCCTAGTGATGTGTCGTTCTTGAACGATTCGTTCATTTTGAACGAATCTTTAATGTGACTCGGGAAGAACGAGTCGTCTCGGGGGGTGATTCGTTCAGTCGCGCATGTGCAATATTCTACAGGTTCTGTACTGCTACTAGTAGTTCAGTCAGAATTGCGGGATAAATTGCAATTCAGAAAAGACAGAAACGAGTATATCTCACAATTGTTTTTCTTTTTTTTAAAGAAATGTGAGATATAAACTCAGATTTGCGAGAAATAAAAGTCAGAATTGTGAGATATGAACTCGAAATTAACTTTTTATTCTTTTAATTAATAAGTTGTACGCGTCAAGAGACTTATACGCTTTAAGCTTCTCCTGAGTATACACTTGAGGTGTCAATCAGGTAAATATATATCTCTGGCCACTGGATGCTTGGCCATTTCGTTTCGTCATTTAAAAACTGACAAGGTGCTATGGCAAAAGGATCCGTAAGCTGTATACCACTCGGTAATGTTAATTTTTTTTAAATAACAGTGCTTATCGCTGGGTGAAGCTGCTGTGATATGCCGACAACATAAAAAAAAAACCAAAAAACAAATCAAAATATTCTATAATGTTCCTAATCTTAACTACTTTCAACCGCTTCGTCGCAACTCTCTAGTCGTACTGGTTATCACTCCCGGGTTTTCTGCAACCATGATGCGCTCGCATCCCGAATGTTTACAAACAGTAAATAGTCCTATTGATTAGTTCATTTCATGAGTCTTTCGGGTTTTGAGTCGTTCCTTAATCACGTGACAGACCCATACGCTACCAATGCATTCTGAGCCGGAAAGAGAATAGAGTGCCCCAGGGATGACGCGTTTTTTGTAGGCAAAACCCGGAAGCGAGTTAGCATTTTAGGACTTCCGGTTCCAACGCCGTAAAGTCTATGGGTTTTTTGAATGGGTTTTTACTAAATCGCCTGAAATAAGGTCTGTGGTTAACAAAGCCTCTAAATACTTTCACGTTTTGATCTATGACATAAAACACACCAGTTATAACCCACTTGTGATTTTTTTAAACTTTTACTGTATCTTAAATTCGGCGGTTGCTAACAAATTGCTAAAAGGGACTACTACGTTTGGTGGGGACTTGATGGTGCGTTCAAGTCTTCCTGGGAAGTTCGTATTTACGAGGTGGGAAATCGTGTGTACGACGGTAGGTGCATTCAAGTCACTTTCGTCGGAGTATGATGGCGGTGTGCCTTCTCTAAATTAATTACACAAAATTACAACACTTCTGCTTCTAGAAAATGTAGAGCAAATAATGTACATTAGTTGTATGTTGCTTTTTTATGTTTTTTAATTAATTTATGAAGCTGTTGTAAACTTTATTGTTGCATATTACATTTTTATACTGTGATGCTATTGTATTTTTTGCTGGGAATCAGCTTACTTTGTTGTAAATAGAAAAGCCTGACAATTCACTGCTAAATACCTGTAATATTGTGGTATTTCGCCATGTTTCTGACTGACACGCCCCCAACTCGCACAGATCGGAGCTTAAAGAAAATTACGAGCTTCCCACTGGTATTTACGACATTGTGGTGGCATTCATGTCAGTTCTGCTCGTAAATACGATCTTTCCGACATGACTTGAACGCACCATTAGACGTCATCATGACAAACAGGACATTTGGACAGCATTTCTCATGAAAAAGTGGATAAGTATTCATACACAGCGCATATATAATCAGTGAGCATGTTTTTAAATAGAGTTGTTTTCTAAATAAAGTTTGAGTACGCTTGGTGGTGACGACGTTGATCCGCGACCATCGTGTGCTGTAGTCCTTTTATAGCCTACTGTTAGCCTTTTATATCTGACGACTTTATTTAGGCTTCAAAATCTATAAATGTTGTGTTAACTTGTAAAGATTATCTTGATAGACAAAATGTGTAAGTGTCATAACCCTTTGTTAAACACAGAGCTTATTTTCTGCGATTTTCCAAAAGTCTATGGGAAAAATGAATAGGCTTTCAGTCGAGGGATCCCGTGCGCTGCTAACTTCCGGGTTGGCCTACAAAAACGCGTCATCCCTGGGGCACTCTATTGATTAGTTCTTTTTATGAGTCTTTCGGGTTTTTGAGTCGTTCCTTAATCACGTGACAGACCCATACGCTACCAATGCATTCTGAGCCGGAAAGAGAATTGATTAGTTCTTTTTATGAGTCTTTCGGGTTTTTGAGTCGTTCCTTAATCACGTGACAGACCCATACGCTATGCTGTGTGACCCAAGTCACATTATATTTATTAGTAAATAACGTTAACTCTCCAGTTTTGTTTGAGTTTGTGTTACAACTAGGGATGTCCCGATCACGTTTTTTTGCCCTCGAGTCCGAGTCATTTGATTTTGAGTATCTGCCGATACCGAGTCCCGATCCGATACTTAATAGCCTACATAAAAAAGAATAAAGAAGAGCAAAAAAACAGATCCAGGAACAGTGCTTTTCAGGTTTTTCAGGTATTCGGTTTTCAAATAGTAATCAAATATAAAATATCACTGCATATTATCTTTACTGTATAAAATAAATAAAGATTAATCATTATTGAAGTTACAAAAACTATTCAGTCAAGAGCAGTGAGTAATTTCTTTGTTATTTGTTGTTTGATTTAACATTAAATACAGGCAGCAGGAATAGTTGTTTTCCCTTTAAGACATGCACGATCCAGTACATATAGCCTACTGTTCCACATGCGCTGTCTTTCTCGGCTAATATACGTTCACTTAAGACATAACCGACTATGTTTGCTAGGATACTCACTAGGACGGGCATGTTGACATAATTTTTGTATGAATGTGGCCGCCGAAGCGCAAGGCGTGATAGAGAACTCAGTATTTGCGCGCTGACTGGAATAAGCGTGTGCGCGCTTCGGATGAGCGCACAGAAATCTTCTCACAGCGCGTGCGAGTTCTCTTTCGCGTCTTGTTCTTTAAGGTTTAAATCAGCAAGGCTTAAACGAGTTAGTTTAAATACAGACAGCAACGTGTGCAACGTGTGTCAACACCCGGGTGATGACGGCGTAAATGACTGGACATTAGAGCAGACGGCACTCGCAGTTAACAGTTTACAAAGAGTGACTGTTTTGTCCACGCTTTCTGATTATCGTTGTTGTAACGTTTTGCGCATCCATCGACTGAAACATACATTATCTGAACTCTGTCTGTATTCCACGTTGCTATTTTAAACAAACCATATTAACCAATAGATGCGTCGTCATTCGAGATGGACCGCAGTGCAAGTGCGGTCCGTAAGTGGAGAACCGTATGGTTCGATTTTTTACAGAGAACCGTTGCACCCCTAATACATATATATCCGAGTCCTGATCGGGAGGTTGCTTTTAATTTATGTCATTATGTCCTTTTTGAGCAATCTTCTTATGCATATATTAGACTAATATGTCAAGTCTGACTAGGAAAAGCAATTATTATAACAGCAAACAGGGGCGATTCTAGGATTTTGATTTTAGGGGGGCTCAGCCCCCAATAAGGGTATGATTAAAAAAATATTATTTGACTGACTGTTGCTCATTTGCAGACGTACTCCCGCACGACAAGAAAAAATGTCGTATATCCATCTACAATGAAATATAAATTATTTTAGTTTTTTAGCCTTTTAGCCTTTATAATCAACAATACGGTTGGATATTCATAAAGTCACCCCATGAAAATTGATTTCATTTTAAGTATTTTAACTAACCAGCTAATAATCATTAAGAATATAGACAAACCATGTATTAATTTAATTGTCTATTGGCAATATGATTAATCTGTTCTATATTTATTTCTATTTATTAAAAATAACAACATGAATTATCAATTTGCCACTTCTATAAATCAAGTACAAATCTAGTATAAATAGTATAAATCAAGAAAATCAAAAATCCCTTTACACTCCTCCTGATTCATTATTACTTAATACAAAACTATATTTAATAATACAAAACAAAATAACTCCACATTCTCTCTCTGGGCCATCTAGTGCTTTCAGACAATGATGTGTGTCATTTCTGTGCATGGCTGCATAATGTAATGTCAAAATGCATTATAATATGTCTGTAATTGTAAAAAGTAAATTAAAATAAATCATGATCGTTTTCTGAATCTAAAGTCAGTGGTGGACGAAGTACACAAATCAAGTACTTGAGTAAAAGTACAGATACGTATAATAAAATATTACTCAAGTGAAAGTATTTAGTACTCGTTTTCAATTTAACTTGAGTGAAAGTACAAAAGTACTTGATTTTTAATGTACTTAAGTAAAAAAGTAATTGATGAATCTTTATTTTGTAATTTTATATAGGCCACTTATATAATTTAATTTAATATTATATTATATATTTTATATAATCCTATTGCTCAAAATAATTATGAATGATTATGAATTGTCAAAGATACATATGGCTAAATACATAACATTTTAAAAAATTGCAGCAAGGGGGAAGATGAATGTGCATGTGTTATTTTTATTTGTGTTAGAGTTGCACGATTCTGGATAAAATGAGAATAAAGGTTTCTTTTTGTTTCTTTTTTGTTGTTGTTGTTGTTTGTTTGTTTCAAATAGAAATCATGCTTCTCCCACGATTCTGAATAGACAATTACACAAAATAGCCTATAATTATTTACTAGAGGACAAAATATTAATTGCTGCAGACAAATTAATTTAATTATTTAAAAAATGGGTTTGAATGAATGATTCAATGACTCACTCATAACTACTTCACTTTTATCATTAGTGGATTAAACAAACAAATCTTTTGAATGAATCATTCATTGTCAAATACATTTTAACAGTCACTTGTCGCCTCCTAGTGCCATAACGATGTAATTGACACAACCGTTATTTGAAGCACCAAGTTAGTTTTAAAATGTGATTTGATCTGTTTGAATCGAAATCGCGATCTGTAGACACATTGATGTGTACTTGTCAGTGGGCTCAAACAGATCGCCCTTTACAGCAGATTTAGTTCAAAAACAACTGAAAGTTGTGACCTAAATATGATTTTCAGTTACAATAATTAATCCTAAAATTCAACATTAGTAGGCTGACTTACTTTTCACCATCAGACATGTACGCACTCAGAGGATCCCCCAGTTCTTGGCTAATTTTCAGATTTTTAAATTCATTTACTGGAGAGTCGCTTTGAACGGATCATTGAATCAGTAACTTGTTGACTCGATAACAGCTGCAATACGATCAGTCCAATTCGCGAATGAATTGTTGATGTGATTTGTGAACCGATTTAACAGGATGATTGAAAAGAATCAGTTCGTGCACGAAACGTCTCTGAGCATGTCATAATTTCTTCCATTTAAAATAATGAGTAACGACATGTTTTATGAAATGTAGTGGAGTAAAAAGTACGATCTTATGCTTTGGAATGTAGTGAAGTAAAAGTAAAAGTTGCTAAAAATAAAAAATACTGAAGTAAAGTACAGATACTTGAAAAATGTACTTTTTTTTTTTTTTTTTTTTTGAAAAAATGTACTTAAGTACTGTAACGAAGTAAAAATACTTAGTTACTGTCCACCACTGTCTAAAGTATGTTTTCATGGGTGTTAATCACTTAATTTTTGTAGGAATAAAAAACAACTAACGTTATCACACAAGGGCTGAAGGTGAACGCAGCGAAACGTATTTGTATTGGATGAGAAACCGAGCCGTCCCGTGTGCTCCCAATGCTCCAGTAACATTACATTATGTAAACTGCAATGCATTTATGACAAAGAACTGCACCGATGCAGATGTAATATCATAGCATTAGCAATCTATCAATAAATGCACGCACACGCGACACACACCTTGTGCTCTCTGATGTTCGCTCTGCTCGGCGCCCCTGCAGATTGAAAAATGCGCTAAATCCAAGCAGACTCAGATAAGGGGAGGAGCCGAAACTTGACGCAGCTTGCCGCCGTTTCAAATGAGTTTTTTTAAAGGGGACTGAAGCGATCAAAAGTTTATTAATCAAATATTTTTTTAGGGGGGCTGGGCAGAAGTTTAGGGGGGCTTCAGCCCCCCTAAAAAGGGCCTAGTGACGCCCCTGACAGCAAACTCAAAATTGGAGTAAAAATGAACAAACTAGGCTATAAATACTTTGTATTGTAGGCTTGGATTATTATATTATTATATAGCCTAGTGTTTATTTACAGATAGACAGTTAAAAAGATAAATTAGTCAATACTTTACTTATAACAGGGCTTTATTTATTTATAATAACACACCAAAGATCCTCAAGAAACAGTAACAAAAACAGTGATAGAAATGTCAGAAATAGCGTATGGGTCTGTCACGTGATTAAGGAACGACTCAAAAACCCGAAAGACTCATGAGATGAACTAATCAATTCTCTTTCCGGCTCAGAATGCATTGGCTTAGTGTATGGGTCTGTCACGTGTTTAAGGAACGACTCAAAAACCCGAAAGACTCATGAGATGAACTAATCAATTCTCTTACCGGCTCAGAATGCATTGGTTTAGCATGGGACTGCCTGTCACGTCATTAAGGAATGACTTAAACCCGAAGACTTGTCAGACAAGAGGTGAGGTGATCTTAATCAGCTTGTCATAAACTGAAGACCCAGGTAAAGAATGAATTAATCATTTCTGAATCTTATAGCATTGTAGTTTTGTATTGTTTGTAGTGTGATCAATAAGCAGTAGATGTGTTGGGGAAGTAACACGTAACATTTTAATTACATTTTGCTAAAATGAACGAAATGAATGAAATCACTCGAAAAAAGATTCGTTCATTTTGTTGAACGAGACTCAAAAGTCAGAGTCAGTAAAATGATCCGAACTTCCCATCACTACAATGCCCAGCCTAATATTGTCAATAAATCTTTATTTTTTTATTTGAAGCAAATGTTGTCTTCCCATTATAATTCCCATTATTTCACAGTGCACCAGAATGCTTGTTAAAATCATAAAAATGTTCTCTTATGTTTCAGCATGTGTCCCTCAAGAACTGTGCACAGCCCTGAGATATTTATAGTGGTGGCAATATAGTTTGAATTAATCCCTTTCTTTGCATGGCATTGCAACATTGACATTATAGTAAAGAATGGCCTTTACTATTCCAATTGTTTTACCAGTTGTTTAAGCATTAATTTTAATGTGTCATTGATTAAACGGAAAAGAGGCTCAGGAGCACGTGTAAACGTCACATACTTTTGATTTTCCTTGCGAAAACGTCCTGAGTCCTTCACATAAAAAATGTGCAGGCTTTCACATTCGGGCTGCGTCCGAAATCTTAAAACTGCTGCCTTTGGAGGATGTATTCCAAGGTAGGAAGACATTAAGGCACATCCAAGATGTACATGCTTTGCTGCCTTTGATATCCCACAATAGTGTTCATTCTATGACAGTTATTATTAATTATTAGTATTAATAGTATAATTATTAATTTATTGATTAGATTTATTAATTGGATCTTTTCACTAGAAGATAGCCTCGGAAACATACTTAGAGGTTAAAGGTTAATACGTAATAGTGCTAGTAAGTATTTTATGTTATAGCTCTTTTGTGTTTTTAGCACAACTGTAGTACTGAATATATTCTATTCTAAAGAAACATAATAAAAAATAATATTATTTATTTTTATAAATTGATAGGCTAAAGTGGCAAAGATCCAAGGTTTCCACAGTGAACCATTTGAACATTTCAAGAAAAACTTCTTAAAATAACATTTTAATGATCTAAATAAAATATTTTCACTTTTAAGAACCTTTTGTGGAATGGAAAGGTACAGTTCTCAGCGTAAATGAGTACACCCCCTTTGAAAAGTAACATTTTAAACAATATCTCAATGAACACAAAAACAATTTCCAAAATGTTGACAAGACTAAGTTTTATATAACATCTGTTTAACTTATAACATGAGTAAGTAAGGTTAATAATATAACTTAGAGAACAACATTTTCAGTTTTACTCAAATTAGGGTGATGAAAAAATGAGTACACCCCACTGAAAGTCTCTGGAGCAAAGCTAAATTTTAGACTACAAATGTCTAATTATTCATTACAGGTGTCCAACAGACAGTTGACTATAAAAGGGTGTTAAAACTCCTTCCCATTTCATGCTGTCAGCAATGGCACCACATGGAAGAAAAATGTCACAAGACCTGAGAAAGGAAATAATTTATTTACACCAGAAAGGTGAAGGCTACAAGATCAGCAAAGCTTTACTTATCAGTTAGAATACTGTAGCAAAAGTGCTACAAAAATTTAAAAAAGATGGAACTGCAAACATCTCACAGAGACGTCCATGGAAGTTAATACCTCGACAGGAGTGTCTTTTGATGAGAAGGGTTGAAGAAAATCGGCATGCAAGTTCACTGCAGTTATCTAAAGAAGTAGAAAGCCAAACCGGGGTGACTATTTCCCGTGACACAATATGTCATACACTGCAGAGGAATGGCATGCATGGGTGCGGTCCACAAAAGAAGCCTTTCCTAAAGCCCAGGCACAAAAAAAGCCCGCCTAGAGTTTGCCAGGGCCCATGCTGACAAAGATGAAGACTACTGGGACTCTATACTCTGGAGTGATGAGACCAAGATAAATGTTTTTGGAACTGATGACTTCGACACTGTGTGGTGTCACGAAGGTGAGGAATACAAAGAAAAAGAAATTGTTTTAGTGTTCATTGAGATATTGTTTAAAATGTTACTTTTCAAAGGGGGTGTCATTTATGCTGAGCAATGTATGTTAAAAGTTCTACGTGGAATCACAGATGCTAATAAAAAACCTTTATTTTTAAAATAAATATACAATACTTAACATTACATGCATTCTAAAGAAAAAGTATTAAATATTCTATTCTACTGATTTTATTCTATTCTGTCCTCTGATCGCCCTCTAGAGGCAAATGAACAGAGTGACTTTTTTACTACAAAAAAAAAGTACAATCCCTGGGTGAATCACATCAGATAGGAATACTTTACATTTGCATAGTGAATTAATCTATGTATCTATTTGTGATATCTGCAATGCCATACCATGAAAAACAAACAGTAATGCTCAATCATATCCCACATATTTGTTTCTGTGCTGTATAGGAGCTCAAAAATCAAAGTTGCTGTATCTGACAGAAGCTAAATCTGTAGGTCTTGGTCTCTGATTGCTACAGGCAGGACTAATATCCTACAGTATCCCTTTCATCTGTCGTTCATCTCATCCTGGAACCAGAGATTTGACCCAGTTCCCTCAGAAGAACCCCATTCAGCCAGACCTGCCCCTGTCTGAACCCCACCATCCTTACAGTGTGAGTCACATTTTTCCACTGCTACACATACACATACACTCGTTACTAAGTTTAACCACTGCTTTTTATACCGAGGGATATCCAGGAGACAGAGCTGTCTAGATTCAGTGGCATCATAACAAGAGTTTCAATTACCAGTAGCTGATAAAACTGATCGGGTGAGAATTTTGGAGAACTTAAACTGGATTTGACTCACACTATGCCTGATATTGCATAGCCAAGTCACAGAAAACACACTGGATCCAAGCAATCTTTTAATTACAAAGTATGTATGTACAGAGTTACTTTCTGCATATAAGTTTTTTTTCCTAACTGTAATATCAGTTTTTGACCTTTTGATTTGCTGCAACATGCATGAACATGTAAACACACAAGTTTACCACGAGAGGGCAGCACTTTCACAAAAGATGATAAAACTGTGCCACTGGAGCAACACAAAACTGATGCTTATGCAGTTTTAGGCCACACAGGACTATCCACCTGTTGCTATGATTCAGTTTTAATATATCTTACATATTTGCATTAGCAAATGAGGAAGGTATCAAATCATAATTAAGTTCTCAAACATCTAATGTTGCTTCAGAACTTGATAGAGGACAAACTGCACATTTTAAAATGCATAAATCAGCACACTTCATCAAAGAGAACAGAAGAAACAGAAGAAACATTCACACTCAGTGCACAATCTTGCTTACCTTTTTTTTTTTTTTTTGTATTTACGGTATTAATGTCATTAATATTTTAAACATTAAATTAGCTAAAATATAATAATACTTACTATTTACTAATATTATTAGTTATGTCTGCATATTTAATTTTTCATTATTTCAATTCATCACTTAACTCTTTCCCCGCCAGCATTTTTATTTAAAGTTGCCACCCAGCACCACCATTTTTGATAATTTTGACAAATCTTTCATGGCCCCCAGAATGCTTTGTTATATGCAATACATTAAAGGAGGAACAGAAAAAAACAAACAAATAAAACAAAATGACATCACATCACATTATTTTATAGTGCATAAGCTTTGGCTTCATCCAAAATCACATACTTCCCTACTATATAGTAGATAAAAACAGTATGTGACAAAAGAAGTACGTCTGAATTCACAGTACTCATAAAAGAGTATGTACCTACTACTTCTGGTGAGATTCTGAAGTGTTCACACAACAGACACTTTACTATCCCATGAGGCCATGGAAGAGGATTTATGAATGGCAGTGAAGCGACACATCTGATGCTGTACTTGACATGACAATGACAACATGGCATATATAATACTGTAGTATGTCCAAATTACATTCATACTACACACATTCATACTATTTAAAACATACTTTTTTAGTGATCATTATGTAACTACTTTTTTAAAGTAAGTACCTTCTCAAGAGAATGTGATTTCTCACAGCCAATGCATTTATCACTTGTTTCTGCTGCTTCTTCGCCTGTTTTAATCCAGAGATTCTGTACTATTTCAGATGATACAAAATAGCGCCCCTCTACCGTATAACAGTAAAAAACAGAGTTCATTTCAGTGTTGTAATATTGAAGTAACATTTCTGGAAAAAAAAAATAAAAAAATGGTGACTAAAAAAGAAAACACCTCCAACAGCCTATAGTAGGCTATGTGTCCATTCATGCTGAAGGTTCATTCTCTCCAGACTCTGTGCTGGTTGGTTGCTACTTCTGAAAGAAATGCCTGAAATATCTGAGTGTTGAAAGTGGCCTAGGATGCCTCTGTAATGACTTAACCTTATGTTGGTGGGTCACTGTCAAAATAATGACTACTGCTTTCGAAGTCAACTAAACAGAACTCCATTCATTTGGAGAAAGCGAAGAAAAACAGAGGAAAAGGAAATTTTTCCCTTCCTTTCCTCTGACCATTTATCACTTTCTTGTATGTTCTTTACGTCACATAGTCTTTTTCAGAATACTCGCTGTCTGTTTTTGGCTACGGTTTTGCCGTGGCCTCCAAGTCCCAGTGATCCTTGAAGAATTGAGGGTTCTATATTTTCCATTGGTCATAAATTGGTGCCTGCTTACACAACTGTTACTGCTATGAGACTCTCGTATCAGGTGAGTCTGGCCTGAATGACCCCTTTCTGTGCATTCTCACTAGCGGAAATGACACAATAGGCTGTGAACTTGTTGCTCTGGTGGGCTTGGCGTGTTCAAAGCTGCTGGGTGATATTGGGGTAACAAGAGCTGACAGCTTCATGCTGGCCACACATGGGAATATTTTGGGGCCCAAATGTGTGTCGGCTGGGTGTCTAAGAAAAGAGACACTATGGGAAGTGTAAGCTCTGCACATCTAATCTGCAATGCGAAATTCAAGCATATCCTTTTTGGAAAGCATAAATAAATTAATGAATAAGCTAAATATAGACTTTACGGATTATTTTTGAATGCTGAATCATGGATGCTTATGTTACTAAATGTTGTCGCGCAACAACCAGCTAAAGACATTTAAAAAGTGCAAATATCTTACCATCTGACATTGGGTCTTGTTTTTTTTTATTTGAATGATACTGATTCTAAAAATCCTTAAAAAAAAATTAAACTATGTCAGTGTTTTGTTTTTTTTTTTCAGAAGAATTGCATCGACACTATTGAATCTAGGCCACTATTGCAAAAATCTAAAATCCCTGAGTTTGATGGCGATGTTGCAAATGAGATTTTTTTTTTTAAAAAGGTGCGTACCATGACATAATGACGAGAAAACATGCAACAATAACATACAGTAGTCTGATATATGAACAAATGACTTGTGTGAATCTGTAATTTTTAGTGAATCACAACCAGTGTAGTACAATTCACAAGGAAATGACTCTTTTGAGTATATCTTTTTAATGAATCATTAAAAATACTCAGGATAACTGGAGTTACAATTTGAATCACTCACTTCACTTAAAGGATTAGTTCACTTCAGAATTAAAATTCTGATTATTAACTCATCCAAGATGTTCTTGTCTTTCATCCTTCAGTTGAAAAGAAATTAAGGTTTGAGGGAAACATTACAGAATTCTCCATATAGTGGACTTCAATGGGGTACAATGGTTTGAAGGTCCTAAATTCAGATTCAGTGCAGCGTCAAAGCGCTCTACGCAATCCCAGCCAAGGAATAAGCGTCTTATCTAGTGAAACGAATGGCAATTTTCTAAAAAAGTTAAAAAATGTATATACTTTTTAACCTCAAATGCTCGTCTTGCACTAGTGTCCACGACTTCACGCATTACGTAATCACATTGGAAAGGTCACACGTGACGTAGGCGTAAGTACCGAAAAAAAAATTTTTTTCTTCTCCAACTTCAAAATCGTCCAACATAGTTGTTTTACCTTTTTTGTGTGAAGGTCGTTTGACTTAGTGTTAGCACTTTTGCTTTGTAAACACATTAGATCAGTACTTCCCCCTACGTCACACGTGACCTTTACAACTTCATTACGTAATACGCAAATTGGATGCTAGTCCAAGATGTCCATGACCAATTGTTTCGCTAGATAAGACTCTTATTCCTCGTCTGGGATCATGTAGAGCACTTTGAAGCTGTACTGAAACTGAATTTTGGACCTTCAACCCATTGTACCCCAGTAAAGTCCATTATATGGAGAAAAATCCTGGAATGTTTTCATCAGAAACCTTAATTTCTTTTCGACTGAAGAAAGAAAGACAAACATCTTGGATGACATGGGGGTGAGTTAATTTTTTTAATTCTGAAGAGAACTAATCCTTTAATGAACTCCCTGAATCAGAGTGGCTACTAAAACATCATCAAGCAATCATTACATTGTGTGTGTGTGCACATTTTTGTGACATTTCAGGACTCAAATTTGTATAATGACATGGGTATGACAAGGAGAGGGTGACTTATGAGGACATTACCCCATGTCCCCATTTTTCAAAAGGCTTATGAATCAGACAGAATGAGTTTTTTTGAGAAAGTAAAAATGTGCAGTTTCCTGTGATGGGTAGGTTTAGGGGTAGGGTTGATGTAGGGCGATAGAAAATATGGTTTGTACAGTATAAAAACCATTACGCCTATGGAATATCTGCACAATTCACAAAAACAAACCTGTGTGTGTGTGTTTGTGTGAATTTGTTTATATTACCTGAGTTCACCTACATCGTGGGGACCAGCCACCGGTCCCCACAATGTAAATTAATTAATAAAAATAGTAAATGAGGTGTGCACAGTTTCCTATGATGGTTAGGTTTAGGGTTAGGGGTAGGGTAGGGGGATAGAAAGTATGGTTTGTACAGTATAAAATGCATTGCGGCCTATGGAAAGTCCCCACAATTCACAAAAACAAACGTGTGTGTGTGTGTGTGTGTGTGTGTGTGTGTGTGAAAAAGCCCAAATGAATCAGAAACATATATGAATCAAAAGCTTGTGATTTAACATTAAACTGTCAAATGTTTATACCCAGCCTCATAATCCAGAGCTCTTGTGATGCCACTGAGCAAATCAGAGGCTTTTAAAATCTAATGTACAATATTTTATTCTGTCTATAAGGTTGTGCTATTGTTCTGCATGCCTTGCATCTTAGGAAGTGCATAACATGGGCTGCATAATAGTCACTGTCAGACTTAAGTAATGGTTTGTGTGTGTTGAGGCTGTGCGCTCTGTGCAGGAAGTTTTATTTCATCAATGGCTTTTTCATGGAGGCCCGCCAGAGCCAAAGCGGTACGGACATGTACGGACATGTCCATAATTGTAACCTTATTTTAGATTGACTCAAAACACCTGAGAACCGGCCTCAATGCAATCTTTAAATGGGCAATCTTTAAGTGTCAGTCTTCTGTATTTATGTAATATTTAAGAATCCAAGAAAGTTAGGCACGTTTTTTTTCTTTCACAAACCTGGGTTTCGTAAGGCTCGAGTTCTCTTCATCCCCTGAAATGCCTCTTTCCATTCGTGATAGCCTCACATGTTATGAATAGCGTGCGTTTCTAATATGTGTGTGTGTGTCTAGTGGATAGCGTCACTGCTTTGGGAAGGGGGCTAAAGGAGTGTTTCATTATAAACCTGTGCCATTAAAAAGCTGCTGGCGAGATCTGGCTTTTGGCTCCTGCTCAAACTTTCTTCCTTTTATACATATTTAGTGTGTGTGTTTGTGTGAGACTGCTTAAGGACCCCTAAGTGAGACCATTACACTACGACCTGATAAGAAATTAATTTATCAGTTTGTAGCGCTTTCGTTAAGCATCGTAAATCAACGTGCACTGTGTATCGACCAAAGCTTGTTGACGAAGTGCATTTGTAATGGAAAAACATGTATGAATTATAGCGGTAAGATATCACAAAAAGCGTTCAGTTGAGACGCAGATGATCACGGGTCAGAGACTCAGTTTGTGCTTTTATTATTTCAATCTGGAGTTTGTCTAAAATACAGACAAGAGGGGGTGAAGTAAGAGCTAAACTTAGATGTTTGTCTCACTTTTGCTCTTTGTCTGTCTCTTTCACCTTTGTTTGGACGGTTTCTTAGAAGTTCAAAGGTCGTGGAGGTCAGGTGGCGGTGCGTGCAGGTGCTTCTGGGAGTTTGGGAGAAGAAAGGGGGAGTGTGTGCAGGCAGCAGAACCACAATCACGCAAGCTGCGTGTGGTTTGGCACTGGCAGCCAAGACCTCTCACTCTGCGCGTCTCAGACTTTCTCCCAGGGCTATCCAATCTTTTCTCCATCCTTCCACTCGCTCCGCCGGCTGCTGCCTGCCCTTGACTCCCAACCACACACAAATGGTTTGAATAAAAGACCGGCATGACTGGGCCATGTCTTCTGAAGAAATCCCAAAGAGTAATAGTTTACTTAGCCTAAATACCCCCGATTAGACGAATTGAAACATTGTTGTTATGCGGTGGAAACTCAAGGACCCACTGGCCGAGTCTTTTAACCCCATTCCGGAAAGGACCCAGCAATTTCCTGTCATAGGTGAACCACAGGTTCTGGTGAACTTCAAACAAACAAACAAAAAAAAATCCAAAACTAACGGCAGCATCAACAAATCACCTCAATGAAACTCCAAAACATGGATGGTGAAAAAGGCACAAGTTACATAAACCACACCCAAGTTACACAAAACAACAACTGTCCGGTACTGCCTCACTGAGCTGAACATCTCGTAATATTTTCCTCCCATATTTACAATGCCTTCAGAAGGATTTTAGCATCTCTAATGCTTCCTGAAATTCATGGAATAACCTCTCTGACAGTCACGAACAGCATCAGTTCTTGGAAGAGGATTAGATAAACCGGAGATTGGCATTTGACTCTAATAACTAAGCATTATACCTGTTTGTAAGGAAGTACTGTGTTTTGAGGCATTTCGCATTTATTTACAGGATGTGTGGAGTGCAGACTGGAAAATAGAGGTGGGATCGGGACCTGACCCAGGTCAGACTCAAACTTGGGACTCTGAGAGCCAGCAGCTCTTATACATGTTTTAAAAACTAATGTATCACAGCCATTTTTCATTTTTGTCCACTTTTTTTTATCTACTTTTATTCTACTTATTATTTATTTATTTTATATAAATTGAGTGTAATTTTATCATGATTGTGTGAATGGAGTCTTCTGGTTAATGCAGTGCAATCATGTTATTGGTCTGCCATCAGCAGCTTTTAAAAGGGCTAAACATCTAAGATCAGTTTTGGAAGAAATTAAAACTTTTATTCAGAAAGGTTGCATTAAATTGTCAGTACAGACTGATCTCCATGTGGAGCACCGGCTGTTGTCAGACTCCTTGTGTATTCAAAAATCTCACTGGATTATTACAATTAATGGCAAAATGAATGTTTGGAAATGTGAACGGATATTTCCTATTGACACACTATAGCAAAAGATATAAATAACTGGCTTAACACCTTTTTTTGGGATGTGAAAATACTGACTTGCCTAAGACTTTTGCACAGTACTGTATATTTTAAATTGTAATATTATTTCACAATATTGCTGTTTTTACTGTATTATTGATCAAATAAATGAAGTATGGAAGCTTGTTTCCACCACTAAATAAAAATAAAAAGGTAATTGTGACAGAAAAAAAGACTTTTTTTCTCAGAATAGCTAGATATAAACTTGCAATTCTGACTTTATACCCGCAATTGCATGTCATAAAGTCAGAATTGCGAGATATAAACCCGCAATTCTGACTTTTTCTCAGAATTGCAATTATATATGTCGCAATTCTGACTTTATACCCGCAATTGCATGTCATAAAGTCAGAATTGCGAGATATAAACTCGCAATTCTGACTTTTTCTCAGAATTGCAATTATATATGTCGCAATTCTGACTTTATACCCGCAATTGCATGTCATAAAGTCAGAATTGCGAGATATAAACCCGCAATTCTGACTTTTTCTCAAAATTGCGAGTTTGTTTAAAAAAAAACAAAAACAAGTTAATACAACCAGCCATCCTGGAATTCACTTTTCAAGAATACCCATCTCCCATCTGCACAGCTGCAGATGCCGCAGACAAGAGGTCATTTTCTCCCCAATCAAGGTGATTGAGGTTCTATTTCCAGACAGGAGTGCTTTGAACTCTGGATGCCATGGCTTGAGGGCATGCTCTGCCGCTGCGCTCAGCCAGCTAAACACTCTCGTTTAGGTGCGTTTGGCTGCCAAGGCTGAAGCTGGAAAAATGCTACAACGCATCTCACATATTTAAAGGGAGAACGGTTGGAAAGAGCATCTGGATACAGCACATGTCGTCAAGACCTGGCGAAGCTCACATGCATATTGGGCCCTTCTGTGCCATTAACCACCCTCTACATCTCCAGAGACATGAGGGCATTTGAATTCCTTCTTTGCATCAAGGTCCACAGGCTGTTTGTGAAAGAATTACATCACCTGGGAAATACTTAGTTCACTCCACATTGTTTTCACTATGCTGGCCATTACCAGAGAATATAAAGAATGCAGAGCCTCTTATAGTGATGTCAAGTCTGCTACAATGGACCTAATATATATTATTCAAATCTATATTATAATATATCCAATCTATATATAATATTGGATAGATATATAGCTATATTCAAAAATAATACACTGATAATGGTGCATATAAAAGAAACAAAACAAATGTATGGAAGCCTGTTTTCACTTCAGAGACAGAAAAAATAAAATGTCAATCTCATAATTGCCACTGTATATACAGTACAGTGACAGTATATATAACTGTATATATATATATATATATATATATATATATATATATATATATATATATATATATATATATATATATATATATATATATATATATATTTTTTTTTTTTTATGTGGCAGAAAAAAGGCTCCCATATTCTTTGTAATAGGTGAATTTTAGGAATATTTTTTCCACTGAGTTCTCATATCACACCTTTAAACACACACACAAAGGTGAGTTTGATAGCAATGTAACTAACACATTTATGCAAAGCAAATAAAACGACAGCCAATCCCATTAGTTGTTAGTAAAAACAAAACTTTCCCTGCACACATATTTAATATAAAAATAAATTATTTTGATTAATCTGGAGTACTAATCATCTTCATATTTTACAAGCACTCTGTCCTTAAATCTGTGTATGTGTGTGAGATGGACACAACAGTTATGGCAGCACCTTACTAAAGGTTATTGATGCTTTGGTAAACAATGTACATCATACTCGATGAAAAGTTTCCATCAGGGGTGGTTTTTCATTACCACTATAACAGTGTAAATAAATAGTGCTTACACACTATTAGAAAAGCTCAGTTCATCTCCAAGAAGAAATCCTGAGCAGTATGTCTACAGTCAAACTGATTTAAAACAAAATTACCACTAGTTGAACACTAGGTATGCACACTAAAGCAAAGAGAAGTAGCTTACTGTTCCATCAAAACAATCTCCTAGTCTGTCAGGGCTTTTCCCGATCCTCTTTATTAACCTTGAAGCTTGGTTCAACTCTCTGACCCATCAAGACTGTCACTTCACCTGAGGCAGACTAAAATTAATCTATTAACCACATTCTAAGAGCTCTCCAGAGCCTCTAATATAGATCGAGAGAGCCCTTTGCATGCCTTAATTTCCTCGAGGGGAAGCAGGGCTTAAAGTCCCGGCAGACGCAGACTGATTTTCCACTGTTTTAATGAGAATGACAGAGAGAGGGGAGACCACGAAAGGGGTATTTATAGAAACAGCTGGAATGTGAAGGGCTAATTGTGCTTAGTCTATTGCTCCCTTCATAGTCTGTTCACCATTACAGTGTTTTTCAACAGTAAACGCCGAGAGGAGAGATACCTAGAAGAAAGGTATCGGAGTAGCATGACCTATTTTCACCCACACTGACAGAGAAAAAAAAAAAAAACATTGTCTGGTCTAAAGCTAGGCAATATTTCTTGCTTTAAATGTGAAAAGTTACAGGTTCAGAACTCACTTGTCCGATAAATTTAAGCCTGGGTTAAAATATTGATTTTCCAATTTCATGATTTTCATTTTGACTTCTAAATACCAAGAACGATCTTTTACTTTTGAGCAGTGGTGCACCCCGCTACTGAATCTATGTCGCTGCCAATGAAAAGTTATTTTTACCTGAATTTGCAGTCCGAAGTGAATGAGTTCACATACACTAAAAGGTGTGCACTGCAAAGTAATGCCTCTTCCAGAGGTTCTGGGAGTGTCCCGCATATTGATAGCGGCTCCCTGTCACCCACAAATTATGTACAGTAGGTACGGAAAGTATTCAGACCCCCTTAAATTTTTCACACTTTGTTATATTGCAGCCATTTGCTAAAATCATTTAAATTCATTTTTTTTCCCTCATTAATATACACACAGCACCCCATATTGGCAGAAAAACACAGAATTGTTGACATTTTTGCAGATTTATTAAAAAATAAAAACTGAAATATCACATGGTCCTAAGTATTCATACCCTTTGTGTGACACTCATATATTTAACTCAGGTGCTGTCCATTTCTTCTGATCATCCTTGAGATGGTCCTACACCTTCATTTGAGTCCAGCTGTGTTTGATTATACTGATTGGACTTGATTAGGAAAGCCACACACCTGTCTATATAAGACCTTACAGCTCACAGTGCATGTCAGAGCAAATGAGAATCATGAGGTCAAAGGAACTGCCTGAAGAGCTCAGAGACAGAATTGTGGCAAGGCACAGATCTGGCCAAGGTTACAAAAAAATGCTGCACTTAAGGTTCCTAAGAGCACAGTGGCCTCCATAATCCTTAAATGGAAGACGTTTGTGAGAGAGGTAAAGAAGAACCCAAAGATCACTGTGGCTGAGCTCCAGAGATGCAGTCTGGAGATGGGAGAAAGTTGTAGAAAGTCAAGCATCACTGCAGCCCTCCACCAGTTGGGGGCTTTATGGCAGAGTGGCCTGACGGACGCCTCTCCTCAGTGCAAGACACATGAAAGCCCACCTAAAGGACTCCAAGATGGTGAGAAAAAAAATTCTCTGGTCTGATGAGACAAAGATAAAGCCAAAGAGACAAAGCCTTAATTCTAAGCGGTATGTGTGGAGAAAACCAGGCACTGCTCATCGCCTGTCCAATACAGTCCCAACAGTGAAGCATGGTGGTGGCAGCATCATGCTGTGGGGGTGTTTTTCAGCTGCAGGGACAGGACGACTGGTTGCAATCGAGCGAAAGATGAATGCGGCCAAGTACAGGGATATCCTGGATGAAAACCTTCTCCAGAGTGCTCAGGACCTCAAACTGGGCCGAAAGTTTACCTTCCTACAAGACAATGACCCTAAGCACACAGCTAAAATAATGAAGGAGTGGCTTCACAACAGCTCCGTGACAGTTCTTGAATGGCCCAGCCAGAGCCCTGACTTAAACCCAATTGAGCATCTCTGGAAAGACCTAAAAATGGCTGTCCACCAACGTTTACCATCCAACCTGACAGAACTAGAGAGGATCTGCAAGGAGGAATGGCAGAGGATCCCCAAATCCAGGTGTGAAAAACTTGTTGCATCTTTCCCAAAAAGACTCATGGCTGTATTAGATCAAAAGGGTGCATCTACTAAATACTGAGCAAAGGGTATGAATACTTAGGACCACGTGATATTTCAGTTTTTCTTTTTTAATAAATCTGCAAAAATGTCAACAATTCTGTGTTTTTCTGTCAATATGGGGTGCTGTGTGTACATTAATGAAGAAAAAAAATGAACTTAAATGATTTTAGCAAATGGCTGCAATATAACAAAGCGTGAAAAAATGTAAGGGGGTCTGAATACTTTCCGTACCCACTGTATATTATCCAGGAAAAAAAGCGAGCAAAAGAGAAGCCCTGTTTCCACCTGCATTAAGATGTGTTTACAGTGATTCGATCAGAAGTGGTCAGCCAAGACGCGTTACCATTTACACCTGATATTATCATGTGTTTCTAATTCATCTCCTGTGACCACTTGCATTTGGATTTCATCAAAACCCTCCTCACTTATTTTTTCACACTCTACATCACTTTCACATGCGGCACACAAATACTATTGAATGAACAAACTCTTGTTACGCAACTTACTTGGATGAATATAATAAAGACTAATGTGTGGTGCCATCTCCCGGAAATGAGCTTTTGCCAGTAGAGATGTCTGTGGATTTCGGTTGCACCCAACATAGCCTGTGAACCGGTTCTTTTTAGTGAATCAGAAACATACAGTGCAACCATGTTGAACAATTCACGAACAAAAGAATCTTTTGTGCCAGTTATATTAATGGATTTTCAAATATCCTCTGAATCAGTCTGAATCCATCAGAGCTGTTATTGAATCAACATCAAGTTTTTAATACTTCCAGACAGTGGTTAAATATATTATCTTTCTGGAATATTCTTCCTTCAGCATGTTAAATTATCCCCTTTTATACAGCAATCCTGGTAAATTACTGTAAAATTACCAGAATGACTTTAATAGTAAATGCACAAATACGCTGTTCACACAAGCAACAGTGTTCTGACTTTTTACCGGAAAGAGATCATTCACACATCAGCACCAAAATACTGGTAAATTCTGTGATGTCAGTCATCAGAAATGATCTTTAAATCCTGCGCTGTTGTCTTCATTTGCCCACATGAGGAGAAGCACTTCAGTTTCACTATCTGTTTAATTTGACAACATGTTTTGACGTCTGAGTGACAGGCATAAGGGGATGTTCTAACAGAATGCGTTTTTGCTCTTAAAAACATGAGACACGCATAATAGTATCCAACTGCAGAGCCGCAGCGCTGATGAGTGGAAAAAAAGGTCGAGCATGACACGTTGAAAAAGCTGCAAGATGTGGTGCAATGATCAAAGATGTCCATCTAGTGCATATTTACATAGAAAAACTATTAAAAAGCAGCTGAGTTTACTGTAAACAGCGCAGAGTAATAATGTAATGATTCATGACTGTCTTTATGAATTAAAACCCTTGTTTATTCAGAAATAAAACAAGTGTGTGAGTCATTGAATCATTCTCTCAACCAATTTGTTAAAAAAAAATCACTGAGTCATGCAGGAATGCGTTGGTGGAGCAAAAACAGACCAAGTAACAGGCAATATTATGTCAAAAACATAAGTTACTCAATATTAACATGTTGTTTATTAAACTGTTGCATAAAATCAAAATACGAGGCTGAAGGGCCAAATATGTCTAAAGCATGCCACGGTGTTTTCACTAAGTGTGATATTACAGCGGAGCAAAAGAGACAAGAATCACTGTGGTCAAAAAGTATATTTCCATTCATTAACCAAAGGAGCAATAGAAGCAGAAATGCCATAGTATCGTCACTGGGCCAGGACCCCACTTCAAACATGGTTTTAAACATTGAAATGAAAGTCATAAATGTCCAAGATAATTTATTCTAATCCTACTTGATTAATATTTATTATTGTTATATTGTATATTTCTTTTTCTTGTCATTATTTGTTTTGTCCAATAATGTTTTAAAGGGATAGTTCACCCAAAAATGAAAATTCTGTCATCATTTGAAGAATGTTGACTATCCTAAATGACTACCATAGTATTTAATTTTCCTACTATGTTAGTAAATGGGGGGCTAGATCTGTTTGGTTACTGACATTCTTCCAAATGTCTTCTTTTGTGTTCAGCAGAACAAAGAAATTCAGGTTAGGAACTACTTGATAGTGAGTTAATGTTGACAGAATTTTCATTTTTGGGTGAACTATCCCTTTAATTGGAATATGGTATGAAAACACAATCATGCCAATAAAATACTTTAAATAAACAAAATAATTTAGATCAATGGCCCCCTTAACACTCCTTAAATGTGGGAAACCATGCACTAACTAAACACACTGTAGAAATCACAAAATCAGTTACAGAGCAGAGTGTCATGTTTTCTGTTTGTTGTCACTAAACAAAATCTGATTTCAGTTGTTGGGGCTATTTGGTGTGTGCATATAAGGGTCATATGAGTCTAAACTCTAGTAGGAGAACCTGGGTGCAGAGATGTTGCCTGCAACCTTGGAAGGGCATCCAAAGGGAAAAAAAAAAAAAAAACATCTCCGCATGACTGCACTTTAAAACATGGACGTAATCCTTTGCAATATAAACCAGGCATTACATACTCGCTGTAATTAAACATACTAAGCCGGACAATGCGGAGCAATCAGTTGATCTCTCATGTATACATTAGAACAAATATCAACATGGAAATAGCATGTCGGAAAATTTGATCCCATGGAACTTGCGCACACACAGTCCCGTGTCACTTAGCATGCGACAGAGCGTTCGCTCGTAGCCCACATCTGTGCAGCACTCAACTCCGCTCCGCACAGGGCCAAACACCCAGCGGTCTTTTGTTTGCATTTCTCGGTGTTGACAGTACTCTGACCTGATGTGAGGGAAGGCCAGACTTTAAATAGCACATCCGCACATTAGGCTACCATGTGCAGCGAACTGGCGCAAAAGGTGCCGTTACCCTTCCCCCAAACCCTGTGAAGAAGTTTACAGTCAACAGATTATTTATTTCAAAGGCTGTTTCTATCCAAACAGATTGGGCTCCAAAATGTGAACGAACTGTTTAGCAAACAATATACAGACAAGCATCTGTTAACGTTCCACTTAAACTGTGCCATTTTCTTTAAGTCTCACAATAAACTCAGGTGCTCATTAGAACTATCTGACGGTTATTAAAGAAAACTATGCATTGCAGTGGACGTAATGCAAAAGTTACTTTTAAAAGGGAAGCTCTTCTCATGATTGTTCTGGACTTCTTAGATTAGGTCTTGAGTCAATTTCATTAGGTGTGCCAGAAATCAGGCTTTAATTGCAGACCTTTTATTTGAGGAAACTTTGGGGACAATTTAAATATATAAAATGTGCACACACATATATTGTAAGAGTTACACACACACACACATATATACAGAAGGAACCAACATGATTAGACGTTCTTGCATAGCTAGGAAGTTCTGATAATTACATTTTATCTGTATTTTCCAAAGTAATGTAGAAAAAACAAAGACGGTTTATTTTAAATATTTGTGTAATGGCATCTTTTTGCTAAGTACTATGAATGAAAGCCAAAATCACCGATACCAATACTGCTATTGATATCTCTATTACATTTTTTATTTTTATTTTTTATTTTACCCATTAATAGCCATTCAACATAACAGTACTGTTAACAGGATTTAAAAATATAACTTTTAATTTAAGTGAACTATATATTAGACAGACACTCAGGCTCTTCCTGTTCACCTCAACACTCACTTTCTGGGTTCTCATGACATCCCTGAAATAAAATGGAACGTATTGTACTTTTTTAAGGCTTCTCATATAATTTCTAATGAGAATAATCAAAAACAAATGCAGACCATATTTTTATAGTATGAAATGATTGGATAGTAATTTTTAATGACTCCTTTCTCAGACTTAGTTTTCCTCTCTCGCTCCACAAGTGTTTCTATGTGCATTTCAACACAGAGGGCCAAGAACAACAGGGACAGAACAGGTTAAGAGCTTATCTGGTTGTCTGGCAGATGGGGGTCAAATCCTGGTAAAAGGCTTTAAAAATAACTGAAGAGTCAGAGTTATGACACAGATTCTGTCACTGAGCTTCGACACCTTGTAATCATCTACATTGCTTGCAACGACAGCAAATCCAGATTGCATGCTGGATTGATTAGAATAAATTTTACAGGCCAATCATATCATAAAACAACGATTCTCTGGCCACTGAGCAGGAAACAGATTATTGTGATTATTAATATCATTTGTTTTGTTGTGCCGCTCATTTTAGATAAGTTTTTATTCTTAGTATAATTGAGCGAATCAGGTCAACCGTTGCAAAGAGATGCACTGCCCAAAAATATCTGAGGGGTTCAGCGAGTTCTTTTTCACTCGCAAAGAAACACCATGAACTTCACAGACTATATTAAAATAGCTGTAGACTGTTATTCAGTGAAAACTAGAAGCAAACATGACAGAGGGTTAGAAAAGGCTTTCTGCAGTTCATCAATTCTGTGTAATGAAATGCAGAAGGGTAGCTGACAAATAGACATGCATGTCCATGGACATTTTTTCTCAACATGAAGATTGTAGATTAAATCTATATACATAAATGTATATATAAGGGAAATTTGTGTATAAGGGAAAGTGAATTTGGCATGTCACACCACAGGACAGTTAACAGTCGCTAGTGCACCTCTTGAGATCAGGGGAGTGATGTTTACCTGCACAGCTCTCACTAGCTAGCCTCTGTTACACTCACACACCCTAAACCTCACTCACATCCGGGTCACGGCACCAATGTAACCCCTCCGGTCTTATTAACCCCACTCCAAGCGGGACTTGAACTGGCATCTCCAGCATGGGAGGCAGGCGAACTAAAAAGGAAGCTAAAGCCCAAAGTATAGTAGGGTCAGCGTACAGTGAGCGTGATGCAAATTTTGCCATCAAAATAGTACGTGCACCAAAATAGTACGTGCACTTTTGTATACGCAGGTCACACATGAGCATTTAATTTTTTTGCAGTTATCCACAAGGTGGCAACCGTGTGCTTGGGGCGTCAATTCACAAGGTAGGCAAAGAAAAACTGCATAAACAAAACAGAACAGAACGCATGCAAGCTACAGTGACGATGAAGGCCTATATAGACAAGAGATTGTGCAAAGAGGTTAGAAAGTACCCTCATTTGTACAACTCTAACATGAAAGAACACAAAGATGTTTACATGGTTTGTAACATGGGTTGCCTGTGTATGCGTTGCCTGTGCAGGCCTCGCTGAGCCATCGGATTTCATCAAAAATATCTTAGTTTGTATTCTGAAGATAAAGGAAGGTCTTACAGGTGTAGAACGACATAAGGGTGAGTAATAAATGACATTATTTTTATTTTTGGGTGAACTTACCCTTTAATATTATAGTAATGTGAAAGAAAAGGCTCCCTGCATATAATTTACAGCATTAGCTGAGATGATAATGTTAATTATAGTTGAATTTATTTAAAGAGAAGAAAAAAGAAAAGAAAAAAGAAGCAAATTTATGTTTAGTTTTCTCTCCCCTGCTGTACCAAATCGTGATTTCAACACCGAGGTACATACCGAACAGTCATGTTTGTAATATTTCTTATATTATACTTTCTTGCATAGTTAGGTGTGTTTCACACACTCAGAGTTCTGATAATTATTACATTGTATTTTTCTTCTCTACACCTGCATGGTTTCTGCTGCCAAAGACAGACAACAGTGAGACGAGGCGACCACCAAAACTCACGGCTCACTCATCGAAATGCTGACTAAAACGGCAGTGTCATGCCCCAGGGCTCACTGACAAGCCAACAGAAACACACAGAGAATGACGTCATCAAGACAGAGGAATTGCTGCGGTGAAGCTGAGAAAGGCAGCAGAACTGGCCTGTGCTGCCCGTGTTATTCAATCCACTTCCTCCTCTATTCAGATGCGTAGACCATTAACAGAGCTATGCATGGGAACTAGGGGCCTGCCAGATGAGTGCTCCTAGCGTCAGGCTACATTTCCTGGGGCTCTGACAGGCAGACGGCCCTACAGAAAATGAGGGTGATTTGATAGAAATAAACTCTCCATATGATTTGAGAAAGATACATTTGAATGCAAAGTTCTGCTGAACAGTTGTGGGAAATTTGACTTTTAAAAGTGATACACAAAAGTTTGTAAAAACAGGGCCCGATATATTAAGTAATTTTCTGTATCGATGTTTCACAGGTGTTTAATCCATAATCTGCATTTGTCCATAACGGTTAATATCCTGGCAGAAAATTGCCAGTTAACTTTTCAGTTTTTCTACAGATTTTGTTCTTAGAGTGTATGTTATGTATACAATATTTAATCATTATAAAGAGTAATTGTTGCATTTCTACATGTAATGGAATGTTTCTTTTGCATTAGTTTCTCACACCTACTTTTTCTCTCTCCTCCAGAATAGCTTGACTAACAGGATTTTCTTTAACACTGTAAGTGCTGTGGGGAATACAGTTTGCATGCAACGACAAAAAGGCTATACCATACAATGGTGCAAAACAGGTCATAATAAAGTCAAAGTTTTGGGGGGAAACAGCTGTGAGCTTCTTGTTTAGACCTTTGAGAAAAAAAGAATGTATCAAATTAAATGCATGTGAGGGTGACAGTCACATTTTGGTTTGTGAGTTCTCAAATAAGAATGACAAAGTCAGATTAAACTAGCAATTAAAACTCATTTCAAAGGCAGGACACTTGATATCTTCCCCATTCTCAAATAGACAGCTCTCAGACTTTCTCATTCCACTATTAACATGGACTATCCAGCCAACACAATCAAACCTTGGTCCAAACAATACAGTTTTTCTTCTCACTCAAACCGTAATGCGTCATGGGTTCAATGCAAGCACGCTAGATGATCGAGATATTCCGTCGTGAAAGAACATCTCAGCATCGAAAAATACAGCTGATAACAACAAAAACATAAAAATGCATAACCGTTTTGAGGCATGTATCAGCAGTCGAAGAATTCCCTACATGACGACTCGTTTTCCTCACTCTCGCTCCGCGGACCACCACCATTCCTGAGCCTGCCCCCTATGGCCTGCGGTTATTCAACGTCTGCTGTTTTTCTCTGTTTACTGAATATGCACAGCTAGCTCCTTCGCCTGGTCAGAAGGGTCTAGGTGAAAGAGACCACCACGAGCCCCACATTGTGTTGACTCAGTTGCCTTGCCTCAGGCACGACAACATCCCCTGAGGAGAGTGACAGTTCTGGAGATTTCAGACCCTCTTGCCTGATCCCTCACTCCTGTCAGGGGTCACTGCTTTCCAAGCCCAAAGCTTAGTCTGTTCCCCTCCCTTACTTGTAAACCAGTTTAATCTACCTCATTGTTTGTCTGAAGACCTTCTCACCCTTCTCAGAGTTCACCCTTCAAAACATTGTCAGACTGCCACATGTCGCTTCTTGACATATTTATCCAAAGGCCGCCTCGAGATCCATTCTGTGAACGCTCATGGACGTGTAAGGTGAATCTGAATCGAAATCAAATCTGAAATCAGATCAAACTCAAGATCATAGAAGTCATAGAAAGTAAGAAAAAAATAGCATAAGAATAATTTTATTTTTAAGAATGTTTTGTCCCACTTTGGTCTGGGATATTTCAGCAGCTCTTTTACTCTGTTAGTTTATTTAAGTCTAGATATCGTGACTCGGGCTAGGTGGAGTGGTGGTGTGAAGCGTGCCACCAAACCTCAGGACCGACATCTGTGGGTTAGGAAGCATCAGGTTAATGCCGAGCGCCTCCTACGTCTTCCCGCTCTCACAGAGCACAATTCCAAAAGTTGAGACAGATAACATAACACTCTCCAGACAGCAATTGAGGGAACCCAAATGGGAACAGTCAAAGGCTACTGGCTGGCCATTGTGTTGACGCACCCTCATCTGCATGGATTCCAGGCAAAACTGTTTACTGGCTTAGATGGATTGGATGAGTGCCGATAATTTGTCCAGTTTAAGCCACTAGATTTGTCATCCTCAAGCCTTTTTGACCTGAGAAGGCCTTTTATTTTGGCGGTGTGTCACAGTCATTATTTTATTACATTAAAAAATTCTGAAATTCACTACACGGGACAAACATAATGTCTTATTTTTTATTTAGTATAGCACTGACTTTTTTAATATATCTTAGAAACAACTTCTTTTGTAAGGCAGAGCATTCCTGGTGTGTCAGTGCTGATGTCTAACATGTCCAAAATGTATTACATCACATGACTTTGGTTGCTGAATGGTATGCTGGTCACGTTCCACATCAGTTGTAATGTTTTATTTACAATGTGTCTAAGTTAAGATTAAACTTTGCCAAAGATTTGATGCCATATCTGCATCTCCAGTAAAGGTAAATGGATGTGGTCGCGGGTGTGGACCAGAATTCAGTCTTTCAGTCACGGCATTTGAACATTTTCCACATCAGCTAATTTCCTCCAATCCTGTACTCCTCTTCACCACAACCATTAGTCTTTCCGCTCTCAATCTCTCCGTCCACAATCACTAACTCGGCCTCTTTCTTTCTCTTTCTCCCCCTTTTTATCCCCCTTACTCATTTTCGTTCTTCCTGAAGCATAGCACAGCCACAGTGAGTTGCAGGCATGTAACGCACCATGATAACCTGCTGGTGTTCACAACCATATCTGACTCACTGTTTAGCTTCCTTCTACACCAAATGTGCTTATTCGTTCTTTACACAAGTAGAATCTGTTCCAGAATAGGCATCTAATTAAGTAATTTATACATTTGTCTTCTGCAAAACTAACTCACTGCCACTACAGGAAATTATCATACAAACCCGATTTCAAAAAAGTTGGGACACTGTACAAATTGTGAATAAAAAATGAATGCAATAATTTACAAATCTCATAAACTTATATATTTTTTTCACAATAGAATATAGATAACATATCAAATGTTGAAAGTGGGACATTTTGAAATGTCATGCCAAATATTGGCTCATTTTGGATTTCATGAGAGCTACACATTCCAAAAAAGTTGGGACAGGTAGCAATAAGAGGCCGGAAAAGTTAAATGTACATATAAGGAACAGCTGGAGGACCAATTTGCAACTTATTAGGTCAATTGGCAACATGATTGGGTATGAAAAGAGCCTCTCAGAGTGGCAGTGTCTCTCAGAAATCAAGATGGGCAGAGGATCACCAATTCCCCCAATGCTGCAGCGAAAAATAGTGGAGCAATATCAGAAAGGAGTTTCTCAGAGAAAAAATGCAAAGAGTTTGAAGTTATCATCATCTACAGTGAATATATCATCCAAAGGTTCAGAGAATCTGGAACAATCTCAGTGCGTAAAGGGTCAAGGCCGGAAAACCATACTGGATGCCCGTGATCTTCGAGCCCTTAGACGGCACTGCATCACATACAGGAATGCTACTGTAATGGAAATCACAACATTGGCTCAGGAATACTTCCAGAAAACATTGTCGGTGAACACAGTCCACCGTGCCATTCGCCGTTGTCAGCTAAAACTCTATAGGTCAAAAAAGAAGCCATATCTAAACATGATCCAGAAGCGCAGGCGTTTTCTCTGGGCCAAGGCTCATTTAAAATGGAGTGTGGCAAAGTGGAAAACTGTTCTATGGTCAGACGAATCAAAATTTGAAGTTCTTTTTGGAAAACTGGGACGCCATGTCATCCGGACTAAAGAGGACAAGGACAACCCAAGTTGTTATCAGCGCTCAGTTCAGAAGCCTGCATCTCTGATGGTATGGGGTTGCATGAGTGCGTGTGGCATGGGCAGCTTACACGTTTGGAAAGGCACCATCAATGCTGAAAGGTATATCCAAGTTCTAGAACAACATATGCTCCCATCCAGACGTCGTCTCTTTCCAACATGACAATGCCAGACCACATACTGCATCAATTACAACATCATGGCTGCGTAGAAGAAGGATCCGGATACTGAAATGGCCAGCCTGCAGTCCAGATCTTTCACCCACAGAAAACATTTGGTGCATCATAAAGAGGAAGATGCGACAAAGAAGACCTAAGACAGTTGAGCAACTACAAGCCTGTATTAGACATGAATGGGACAACATTCCTATTCCTAAACTTGAGCAACTTGTCTCCTCAGTCCCCAAACGTTTGCAGACTGTTATAAAAAGAAGAGGGGATGCCACACAGTGGTAAACATGGCCTTGTCCCAACTTTTTTGAGATGTGTTGATGCCATGAAATTTCTTTTGAAATTTAAAAACTTATTTTTCCCTTAAAATTATACATTTTCTCAGTTTAAACATTTGATATGTCATCTATGTTGTATTCTGAATAAAATATTGAAATTTGAAACTTCCACATCATTGCATTGTTTTTATACACAATTTGTACAGTGTCCCAACTTTTTTGGAATCGGGTTTGTAATATCAGTGTCCAGTGGCCCCAAAACATATTTGAACATTTATGGTTAATTATGTCACATTTGTATGTATGCATTTCATAACATCAGACAAAATATCTGTGCTTCTAATTTGCATATTTGCGGTGTCAGTGTCATTGATTGGATAAACGCAGCATGCGACCTGTTCACCAAGCTCTAGCATTGCGCATCCTGTATTGCCAACTGTAATATCGAGTTTATACTGAATGGAAATTTCGGACTATAAAGGTATAAATGAAATGGCCTTCTTCACTCAAATTGTCGCGTTTTCTGTTAGCATTTGACATTTTTCCTCTTAAATGCTGAATTTACTGTTTATATACAATGCGAAGTGTTTCCGTGACTGTCCAAAGCAGGCAAATATGAGAAAGCATCATTCAGAATAAATGAATTGTTCATAAATTACCAATCAACTACCTGTAGATGCAACAGTTAATTCATCTTTGTTTGGGACCATTTTTGTTGATGGAGTAAAAACAGACAAAGTAACAGATAATTGGTAGAAAAGCACTCTACTCGTATGATACAGCTTCATTTTATTATGTAAGCATCGACACAATCGTTGTGGTTTAAAGGTGCCCTAGAACTTCTTTTTAAAAGATGTAATATAAGTCTAAGGTGTCCCCTGAATGTGTCTGTGAAGTTTTCAGCTCAAAATACCCCATAGATTTTTTTTAATTAATTTTTTTAACTGCCTATTTTGGGGCATCATTAACTATACACCGATATATAGGTTGCGGCCCCTTTAAATCTCCCGCTCCCCCGCCTGTATGCATGCTGCTTGCATACATCGAATCATGTGAGTGTTGTATTTATTTGGATGTTTACATTTGATTCTGAATGAGTTTGAGGCTATGCTGCGTGGCTAAAGCTAACATTACACACTGTTGGAGAGATTTATAAAGAATGAAGTTGTGTTTATGAATTATACAGTTTAAAAATGAAAATAGCGACGGCTCTTTTCTCCGGGAATACAGTAATAAACGATGGTAACTTTAACCACATTTAACTGTACATTAGCAACATGCTAACGAAACATTTAGAAAGACAATTTACAAATATCACTAAAAATATCATGGATCATGAATCATGTCAGTTATTATTGCTCCATCTGCCATTTTTCGCTATTGTTCTTGCTTGCTTACCTAGTCTGATGATTCACCTGTGCACATAAAGACGTTCTGCCGTTGTATAATGCCTCGATCATGGGCTGGCATATGCAAATACTGGGGCGTACACCCCGACTGTTACGTAACAGTCAGTGTTATGTTGAGATTCGCCTGTTCTTCAGAGGTTTTTTAAACAAATAAGATTTATATAAGAAGGAGGAAACAATGGAGTTTGAAACTCAGTGTACAGTATGTCTTTTACATGTACTGAACTCTTGTTATTCAACTATGCCAATATAAATTCAATGTTTAATTCTAGGGCACCTTTAATGTTTTACTCATTTAATCACTTTAGTAATTAAGATTGTTCAGTTCAGTTCAGGCACCTAAAATGTAAGATACATCTTGTGACACTTATTTACTCGGCAGTGATTATTAAAGTGAGCACTGAAGGGTGCAAATGGAAAATATGTGTAATACCCAGATAATACCACCATCTTGATGAAGGCTTATCTTATTTCTACCATAAATATCTGGTATTACACTGTGACATCAAACACCAATCCATAACCACAAGCATTTCTTTGTTTCGAAGCTGCTCTGAACTCATCATTGTATTTCTTTTTTCTCAGTCCAATAACTACTTAAATGTCATTAATTAATTTCCTATTGTCCTAGTGGAAAACAAGGGCAGCTTTTTCCACTGGGCTGCTGCTTTGTGTGTGTGTGTGTATGAGTATGTGTGTGTGTATGTGGAAGGTTGTTCATTGTGCTTCTGGACACCATGAATCATGCTTTTCATAAGGCTGATTCAATGCAGTAAAATCTGTTCCTGACAACTATATTAGAAACAGCTTCTTGAGAGAGTGAAAAATATATTTGTTATATCATTTTTTTTGGGCGGTGTTGTTTTTAAACAGGCAGTTTTTCTATCGCCAAATATTCTCATACTCTTTCTACGCAGATAGTATAGTCTGATTCATCTGTTATTTTGGCTGTCCATCTAATTGCATGTTCAAAAGGTTAGTAAGCATTGCCGCAAAAAGTTCAAGGATATAAACAATATTTTTGTCAATACGTACAGTCACTCGTGCAGATGGAGCATAAACTATTACTGCATTCTCGCCCCCTAACCAGATTTAAATGATTAAAATCCAGACTGAAGTATTCAATTAAAACCAGAGAGTTTTATAAAGTAGATCTGCATAACCTTTTAACCTTTGTTTCATATTTAATTATTATTTTTTTTATTTGAGGCTATTGCTTTAAAAAAAAGTGCATTATTTTATAGCAGACTTGTTACAAATCTCTAGATTCCAGCAAATTTCCCTTCTATAACACAAAGACACAAATAGCAGCAGTGATCAATGTGAATGATGGGCACAAGTGCACATTTTGACAAAAGCGTGAGGAAACGGAAATGCCAAACGAATCGTCACAAAAGTACATCCAATCGATGGCCCATAGCATTTGGGTCAGATGGAAAATGTATTGAGCATAGGAGCAGATAAACACACATTCCAACATCTGATCATCAGAACATCAGCTGTGTTTACATCCCACACCTTGTTGGGAAATCTCTCAGAAAACTGATTCATGGTCACTTTCCTGTTATGTGCTCACAGTTCACTGAGCTGAAAATAAAGCAGGTCAGTGAGGTCACACCAGTCAGCAACCCTGTTTTTTCTCATGGTGGAGTCACTTTACAGGCTGTGGCCTGTGTAAATGAAGTATATAAGATGAGGATGAGCTGTATTGGTTCAGCAGCGCTATCACAGGCTAAGAAGAATGGATCTGAGGTCCATTAACTCTGTGCTCAATAGTCTTAAACTATAGAAAAGTATCAAAGATTTTACATCAGGGTTATTACTAAAACTAAATTTGTTTTTTTGTTAACTGAAATAAAGCTGAAGTAAAATATAATATTAGGTGAAAAACTTTTTGTGTCAGTTAGTTGCCAAGGTAACATTTCTCATTTTCATTTAAGTTGACGCACTAAAAATTACTAACTGAAAATAAATAAAAACTGAAACTAAAACTATATAAATAAAATCATTTTAAAAACATGACAAAGCACTTAACAAAATTACTAAGATTTAAACATTTAAACATAAAAATATAGAAATAAAAGCTAATTCAAAATATGAATAAAAACTATAACAGTATATGAATAACACTAAAATAAGATTGGTTAATATACTCATGTTTAGGTCAGGTTGTGCAAAATTCATAATTAAAGAACTTGATTGAATTGAAATTTGTTTTTGAATGACAGGAAGTGGAATAACAGGAAATGGCATTCTGGGAAATGAACGCTGCATATGAAATCACACACTTCCCTACTATATAGTAGGTAAAAAAAAACAGTCTGTGACAATATATATATATATATATATATATATATATATATATATATATATATATATATATATATATATATATATATATATATATATATATATATATATATATATATATATATATATATATATATATATATATATATATATATTGTCACAGACTGTTTTTATATATATATATATATATATATATATATATATATATATATATATATATATATATATATATATATATATATATATATATATATATATATATATAAAAACAGTCTGTGACAATATACTCATATATATATATATATATATATATATATATATATATATATATATATATATATATATATATATGAATTCACAGTGCTCAAAAAAAGTAGACAAAAAGTGCCCGGATGACCTGCTATTTCCGTCGAGATTCTGAAGTTTGCACATGATGGGATTTGTGAATGACGATGATAAATCACGCAACTGACGATGGTAAGTCACATGTTAATGACAACATGATTAATGTAGTACATCCAGATTATATTCATACTACACACATTCATAATTTGTAGAACATACTTTTTAGGGGTAGCAAAGTAATTACTTATTCAAAATAAATACCTACTCAAGAGAGTATGCGATTTCAGACGAAGTGTTCCTCCACTCTGGTTCATAAATCTCTCTGTAAGCATGTAAGGTCAATAAAACTTTAAAATATAAAGACCTTTGCAGTTATAGCTCCTAAGTGAGAGTAAAACATCAGACAGGAAATACAACTGAAATGGATAAATTACAACTCAAATCAATTGTAATTTAAAAAGCACTCTCAATGTAATTCTGAATGGCACACAACCCTGGATTTCATGCACACACACAATTTCACAATCCATCACAATTTTAAAATTACCTGATAGTTCCAGCTTTTCCATGAGCTCACTAGTTGTTGGAACCAAGCTAATGAGTCCTGCCATCCAACTTGTAGATCTGAAACAGAAACAAGCTAAGCAGGTTAGTCCCTAAAACTCATGCAATAAACCCTATGAATTATACACATTTATTTGAAAACCAATCAATTAAAGTGGAACAATGCCACAACAAAAACCAAAGGTTGGCTGATTCTGTGCCATTATAAGCTGGACTCTCTAGAGCCTGCTGAGAGCTTGAATGAGGTCATATTGTTCAGGAACCAAGTCATCGATAAGCACAATAGACTGTGTGCAGATTCCATCTGAGCCAAGCTGAGTCCAACCAATCACGTTTCTGGGAATGAACTAGACACACATTCAGCTTCCTGATCAACCTACTGCCCGGTCTTAAGCTGAATGCTAACTTTCCTGTGTTTGACAATTTCATTTAAATCTAAATCTTTATTGCCAGGAATCAAGCAATGTCAGAAGTGATGATGTGGTATCACGGAAGGTTGCTGTTGAGAAAACAGCCCTTGAGAACTTGCCAATGCCTATAAAGGGCATGAGCTTTTCTGCCATGCAATGTTAATTGACTTTTGCTGAGACGTTCTAAGTAGGAATGTTTGGGATATGTTTCTCAGTGTGATCTTTCTGTAACCTTCTTCCATAAACAGCTCTCTCCAGCTCCTCCAGTTGGCCTCGGACCACCTACAGCTGGCCTGTCAGCGAGACCACTGGGTGCTCTCCATTCACGAAAACGCGAACACGTGTGTTTTGAACTTGCAATGATTTCCAAAGATTGTCCCTTTGATTCTGAGCAGATATGTTTTTTTTTCCTATTTAATTATGCAGCAAATTTCACATATCAATTGCGTTTCGATTGAGCAAGTGATTGAACCTTGGACAGTGACAACATTTCCCGCTGTCCACACTTGTCATGCACCTGGCAGGAGGTGGTGACATCATGGAAGATCTCTGGTTTACAAAGCTGGACTTTACATTGTGAGATGCCTCATAAACCAGTTTTGTTGTGGAATAACAAAAGCCATAACCATGGAAATGAATAAAAGAAACTTTATTAAACAGGTACATCATGGCTAAAATAAGTGAGACATCTTATGCCAGAAAGGGTCTTGAGGTTCAAAAAACAAGGAGCGGATTGTGCCCAAATCATTTGTTGGGCGAAATAGAAAAGCAGAATTGTTTTCTATTGTAGAACCACAGTGCATGGTGGGATGTTAAGAGGTGATAAACAATGCAAGAATAAGAGGGGCACCATGTTATGATTAAAGATGGGTTGAAGGAAGGTCATTGTTTGGGAGGGGTAGGGATTAGTTGTTCTCATAAGAAGGTTCATTGTGAGCACAAGCCAGTGCCAACTAGTGTCAGCCTAAGACATCATGTCCACGGACCGTTGGCTGAACATCTAATGTGTATGGCACACAAAATTGGAAACACTTCAGGAGTTTTAAAGTCATCATCTGATTGGTTGAATTCTACAGGATTTTCGGGAGATGTGTGTGCCAAGGCAAGGCAAGGCAATTTTATTTGTATAGCACATTTCATACACAATGGTAATTCAAAGTGCTTTACATGAAGAATAATAAAAATAAGGAATAGAAATAACAGTAAAAACAGAGAATTTTGCTATCTGGATGGATGAGCTATGAAGTCTTAGGGAGTTTTGTTGTTATTGTTGTTGTCCGTCAGAGTGGATCTAAACGGATCTATCCATCAGAGCAGATCTAAATGGATCTTCCTCACACGACAGGACCGCTACCTGTTAAGGCACTTCAAACTGATAAAGTTTCAATCTCCCCTTTTGCCAAGACACCTCAAACTGCACCACACAGCCCTAATCCCCCTTCTGGAGATATCTTATCTATGCAACGCATTTCAAATTTCCCCCTTTGGAAAGTGTCCTGACTGTAATCCAGAGATATCTTAACCATGCACCACAGCTCAAATTTCCCCATGGTTTGTCCCCTTATCCAAATTTACCAAATTTTAACCTTATCACAAATGCTGTGTTCTTTAATGGTCCGGCTGGAAACAAAGATGCTGTGATGCCAAACCCCCTCATGGAAAAAGAACGCTGGCCTATTTACAACTGTGACAATGAGCACTTATCAGGATCAACTAAACGCTGGATTTTCAAAAGTATGTGAAGTATGTAAATTTCGCGGCATAGACTCTTTAAAATGCGTCCAAGACACACCAGTCTGTTATTGTAGGGACATCTGCATTACATTTTCACGCCCTTAAACATGACGAACTGTGATTGGTTGCTTTACATGTCAGTCAGATGGCCTCTGGGTGGTTCTTGGCCAACAAAAGGCGAAATGGAGTCCAGACCTTCTGCCGTCAGTCTGAAGGTCTAGCTACGCGAGACTAGTGGCAACTGTTCAGCTGGGATTAGAAGACAAACCACAACAAGGAACAGCAATTAGCTGTTAACAATTAGCAACATTCATACTGTCCCAGTTTCTAGAATATTAAAGACTCTGTGTGGATCAAAGGCACCATGAATAAAGATCATAATGCAGGTTGCTATTCACAGGAAACTAATGCTAGAATCACTCATCATTATCCAGATATTCCAACAGATGCATGCCACTTTCCCACCAAACTCCTCGTTACCTTGTCACTATCACAACAGCATGTTCGAATCAAGGGATTACAACATCCTCCCATCTGAAAATTTATTTTCATTCTTTTTGTAAGTCTGGCTGTTCCTAAAATAAAGAGGTACTTCAACAGAGCTGCTTCCAGAGATAAACTTTTTTTTTCCAGGGGATCTTCAAAGCATTTGTACAGCAGAGAAGATTGATACAGCCTGAAAAGGATTTATAGTGTTCATTACACAGTTTCTAGGTAATGTCTGACAAAATAAGAATGTCTAATTATTTTCTGAAGCCCTTGACCCCATCATGCCTGCCTGTACCTTCACACTGAATGGTTATAATGCTTTTTATGCTAACTTTTTCAGGTAGAATGTCTCTCAAATCTATGCACAATCACAAAGGTGCAAAGTCTAATTTGAGTTGCTGTATCAATAAGGATGTGTTTAATGAGTCATAATACAAAATTGATGTGTAAGTTGTACACTAGTTAGTTAAACAAAAACCTCCTCTTTACTTATTTAGTAACTGGGAGTCATACACTAACGTTAAAGGAACATTATTGAAGACAATTATAGGCCAACATTTTTATGTGTGTATTAATTTAGTTTGAAATACACAATCCAAATTATTAACAAATATTATTTATCTGCACAGAAAATGCAGTGAAAATCCTGGTTGTAAGTTCATAAATATGTTCATTATGAAACTTGTTTCTACATGTTGGTGCACTCATTCACTCCCTCTCCCTCTCCCTTTCCCCCTTCCCCCTCTTCCTCTGCTTGACTTAACCGTCACCGATATTCCAGCTGGGTCTAATTTCAGTGGCTTTTTTTCACCTGTTATTATTATTTTTAATCATAAATGTTTCCTCTCTTGGTGATGTTAATATCTGGAAATACACTGATGAAGCCACAGAACCTTCACAAGTGTTTGCACGCTCCATGATTAAGAGCGCCTGGAGAGACTGCGACTGGGCCCCAGTGTATAAAGCGAGAGACGGCCGCCATGGCAAGCTTTCCAGTAATATCTTGGATAAATCAGGTGTGATGGCGGAATGGAAAAGTTTGGTCTCCGACATGTTCACCTACTTTTTAATTCTCTTTCCAAACATTTTTTTCTAGCACTAGGGGTAATCTTTTCTGCCCTGTTACCATTCATTGCTTTTATTGGCCAAAAGAAAAAAACCAATTAATAACATCTTTCACTCGGAAGGCGTGAAATAGGATATTTCAGCAGTTCATCTCTCTTTCCTTTTCCAGTAAAAGCACAGGCAAAAACAACCATTTACTCACCTTCACAGTTTTAGCACACACACTAAACCCACTCACATGCTTTTCCAAATGGCCTGTTCAGTTGTAGGGCCAGTCAGCTTAGCACGCTAGCTGTCCAAACAGGAGGGAAAAGAGAAATTAAAGAAAATAAAGAAGATCCACTGAGAATCAGTGTCGGAAAACAAAGTGAGAAGACACGAAATTCAGCTCCCTTGGTGTTGACATTACACCAGTGTTTATTTTAATTGTCATTGTTAAAAAAAAGTGGAATGCAACTTTTATTTTTCACAGATATATTTGGTTCTGGCAACACACCTCTTTGTTTTTCTCTGGTATCATCGAGTTGGACAGGAGCTGGTGACTGCTTTCAGCTGTGAGGTATTAAGAAAGGTGAGAGACAGAGCGAGCGAGCAGACCAGGGCCATGTGCATGGTCATGCGGAGGTCTCAGCATGCAAGCAAAGGAGCTGCTGCCATCAGAGACCAATTGCTCTATCATGTGGTGTTGATGTTTGGATAGGGAAAATGCAAATGGAGTGTGATTTTTGGATGAACAAGCTCCTTTATTTTAATTTGCGAGTGGTATCACTTTGGCAAATTAGCATATTTCTTCCTTGGCAGAGTAGCGGTTTGGGAAGTAGATTAGGTCATTTTTCTTTTCATAGCACACTTTCGTGTCTCCATGCAGTTGAATATGAATCTCATTACTTAAGGCTGAATGTATTAAGGCATTGGCTATTTCTGCTCAGTGCAAACAAGATGTTTTTTGTTGCTATTTACATTTGGCACAAACATTACCAAGAACACTAAGTGCAAGTACTGACAGATGCTATTCACACAAAATGAAAACAGAAGTGATATGTTATTTGTTATATGGGTAAATTGTCAGATCGACAGTGGATGGAGTTAAATGTTTATTCCACCCAAAAATTTAAATTCTGTCATTAATTACTCACCCTCATGTTGTTCCAAACCCGTAAGACCTTCATTCATCTTCAGAACACAAATGAAGATATTTTTAATGAAATCAGAGAGATTTTTGTCCCTCCATTGACAACCTACGCAACTACAATTTTCAAGCCCCAGTAAAGACATTATAAATTAATCCATGTGACTCCAGTGGTTTAACCTGAATTTTACGAAGTGATGCTAGTGCTTTGATTGCGGAAAAAAAAACAACAAAGCGCATGTGTCGTGGAGCTCTCGTGAACATGCATTGGAAACAAATATTTTGTAAATAAAGTTGCGAAAACAAAGTACTCGAGGCGCTTCATAAAATTGAGGTTAAACCACTGGAGTCATATTCCTGGGCTTGAAAATGTTAGATGGTTAGACTGTCAATGGAGGAACAGAAAGCTCTGATATTTCATAAAAAAATAAAAAATAAATAAATCTTCATTTGTGTTCCGAAGATGAACGAAAGTCTTAAGGGTTTGGAAAAAAATATTTTTGGGTGAACTAACCCTTTACTAAAAATAGCATCCGCCAACAAGATTGGCTATTTGCACTTAATAAAAAATAGACAATGACATAAGGTATATAGTATGTATATTGTAAATACTCAAATTATCTACATTTGCCAAAATTACCGGAGCTTACTGTGTGGAATATTGTATCCCATAATGCAATGCACCCAATTGGACTTTTTATTGTGATAGATATTCCAAAAGTAATATCTGAATTTTTAAATACAATACACACACTCAAAAATTAAGTCCAATCAAATGATCAGTCTAAATTGATTTTAAAAATTCACATATTACTTTTGGAATATCTATCATATCTATGGCATATATTGCAGCTATCTTCTAGTAGGTAATAGAAATAAAGCTCTAAAGACTAAAATCTCCAACTGTTTTTCACAATTAAGGCTCCGGTATACTTCAAACAAACTTTTTCGTTCTTCGTTTAGGGGTAAAACAAAGTTCAAAATGTGTGACTGTAAACGAAAATCTGACGCCGCCCACACTGCTAAAGGGGCGGTCACACTGCACTTTAGTTCCATTGACTTCCATTCAAACGCATGCGAATGCGTCAGACCGGAAACGCAAGCTCGTGCGAAAAATTTCGCATTTCGCTGCGTTCCAAAGTTCAAGTCTGGTGAACTCTGACCTGCGAATTCGCATCACGTGAAGACGTGCGACCAGTAGAAGATCGATTTGTCACGGCATGACCTCTTGGCTGAATTAAAATAATTATATTTTTGCAGTAAAGTCGAGTAGGTTCTATAATTTTACATTTTGAATGTATTGCTTTAAGTTATGTGTTGAATTCATGTTTATAAAAAAGACGTTGTAGACCCTGACGTCATATCACGACCATTACAGCATCCGAATAAATTTCGCACGTTCAAAGTCTAGTGTGACCGCGGCTTAAGAGTGACGGTTAGATGAATATGTAAATATGTGCCATGCACAGTGATGGGAGTAACGGCGTTATAAATAGCGCGCGTTACTAACGCAGTTACTTTTTTCAGTAACGAGTAATCAAACGAATTACTTTTTCTCCCGTTACAACGCCGTTAGCGTTACTGACAAAAAAAATGCCGCGTTAATAGTTGAGCTCACTGAAGCGGTTTACATCCGAGTTAGCTCTCTCTCAACCATAGGACCTGCAAAGTTTTTTTCTCTGGTGTGTGCTGCGGTTAGTCATACACAAATATAATTTTAAACTGATAATAATGTATGATGCGCTGTGTATGTGTCTGTCAGAGCATGCGCGCGAAGCGCAAGCTCAAACCAGAATACCCTTTTTGATGCTTGATCGAAAATATGTGAAATGAGTTTTTTTCTAGTCGACTAGTAGTTGTTCATTTAAGCTATTAGTTGACTAATCACATTTAGTCCATAAGGAGCGTTTACATAATATAGGCTATATAGCACTCAAGGGCACGCATAGCCTATTGCCATCAAGAACCGGCAAAAGTAATGATTACGAGTGTGAAAAAAACAGCAAGGAGACATTTTAATTGTTTATTAATAAAATAATGTTTTCTGAATCAGTGTCGGCTGCAAAGATGAAGTTGACATTGCTGATTCTCATTGCTGATCATCTGCTCATATGGACGCGCCTATGAGATAACGCACATTTCATTCGGATTAGGCTATATAATCAGAGTAGCCTCTTTCTTTTCGTGTTTAATTACTTCATTTTCGTTAAAGTAGATATTTCAAGCATTCTATAGATATAATTCTCATGTCTGCGAGGCAAGCAGCCTCTGAGTTTCGGTTAATTTAGCCTATAAGATGCGCTCCAGTTCACGCGCCAGTGATCGAGCCCGCGCCTCCATGTCATTATTTTATTGCCTGCTATATTTGCTTGTTATATATTAAATCCAAGCAATTGGTTGATGAAACATTGATTAAAATTAAGATACAATTTTTACAAAACGAAATTCACTTTAAAGAGAGGCTTTCTATAAAACAAAACTTAATGAAGTGTTTAAAATCATGTCTGACCCACTCCATGTCTCCCGATATATTTGCGCATCTTATGATGCATCTTACTCACGCTGTTCACTTTTCATAATCGAATAAATGGATTTAAAACATAACATAGGACTATTTAAACAAATATGAAACTACGTTCTTTAATGGCTACAAACACAGTACAGAGAAATTTCATGTCGTGAGCAAGAGCGGATCATGAGTCGCGAGTCGCATATGTAATATTAAAATAAAATATGTAATATTGGGGGCATTCAATTTATTTGGCATATTTTTATTTTTATTATTATTATTTTTTTTTAAGTAACACAATAGTTACTTTCCCTGGTAATTAGTTACTTTTATAATGATGTAACTCAGTTACTAACTCCGTTACTATACTACTACTAGTAACTATAACTAATTACTTGTTTAAAGTAACATGCCCAACACTGGCCATGCACTTTCTTCTCAGTAACAAAAACAACAAAAATGAGAAAACAGTAAGCATTTATTATAGAAAGCTTAAGAAAAGCGTTTGATCATAACAGCATGGGAATGTTAGTACAAGCTCTGCAAATTAGCACTCCAGTCACGTCATGTCTTCATATAGCACTTTATTCAATGGATTGCTTAAAATCAAGCAGCTTTACAGTATCAAACATGAAAACCGTGTTAGTGCCTCATTTTTTTACAAGCACAACTTCATTTTGTACTATAAAGCAGCTATCTAGTGTGTTCATGTTTTCACCCACGGAGATCTTACCTCAACAAACTCAACAGATCAAATGAGTCAGAGACGCTTCCCACGCGAGTGAAGGCGGAGCCTCAGCACACACCTCCAATTATGTTATTGTCATGGACCAATGGCAGTACGAAGGTGTTTTGGTGCTGGAACAAACTTTTCCTGAAAGTTCGCTTTGGCAAGCCGTTTCGAACTTCCAAAAAGAACACAAAACGAACTTCGTTTTGGCCTGATTTTGTTCGAAATGACGTCACATCAGTTCTTTCTTCGATTTCGTTTGAAGTATACCGGGGCCTTTATACTTCAATATAATATACTAACAATATCAATATATTTTTCTCAGTAAAAAGCCACATAGCTAAACTCTTTATTTGCCTCTGAGCCTGTCAGTATTTTCTGCACAATATAACCACACTATGACAAGTTGTTCGTGCAAATTTCCTATGCGCCTTATTTATTCTGTGTACACACAGAGAGAAACGGATGTGGAGCAAATAGGAAGCAGGATACTGTGAGAGGGTTCCCTCCTTACTCACACCAAATCGCAGAGGGGTCTAATTAAAGCCATGTTCCTTTGGGTGAGGCTTGAGTTCCATGGATGTATCTACAAATGCTACAAATATGAAAAACTTTCTTGGCTGCCGAAGGGCAGTACTGAGTATTGACTTGTTTGTCTGCTGTTCAGAGATGAAAAGCAGTGAAAACAAACAAGGGAGAGTGGAAGTCTAAAGCGGTCACGACCATGAAGAATTTCTGGTGGCAGATTAATCACAGATACCTACTTCTGTTTTCTCCATCTATGATGAACATCCAACCAAACAACAATACTGTCTGTCTACATAGAAATAGCTATCCGATCGTGAAAAGACTAGGTGTAAATGCCTTACGAAACATTTTTGAGAAATTTAAATCCGATCACTCAAAGCACTTCAGGAGGTGGTTTGAGATGCATTCCAGATGAAACTGGACAAGTGTAAATGCATCTGACTGTTGAAGTCACATATGGAAATACTACTCCTCCCAAAATGGTAAAAAAATAAACATGTGAGAGCATGTTGTAGGTTATATGGCATGTATATGACAGGGCTAATACAACATGCATTACTGCCGCAAACGAGTAGCCTATCTCTTCAGCAAGCCGACAAGCAAACTGCCGCAAATAAAACTGAAAGTTCATTGTCACAGATGCTCAACACACAGTCATCTTCATTCAAAGAATTGGGACTAAACAATCAGGGCCCATAGTTGAAACTGTAACAGTAAACAGGCCCATAGTTGAATATCTCCAAAATTTATAGCATTAACTTTTTTCCCCTCAAAGCTGAGTGCAACAAATACAGCAGAGCAAACTTTAAGCTGTCAGTCAAACGGAAACTTGTGTGTGATCCACGGCGAACATGCTAATGGTTTGTCAGAGCTGCGTGCTTTTATTGAATTTCTCAGTTTAATTCTCACACTTTAATAGCATTTATAGCTTCTAACTTAATAAAACAAGCTGTGTTACTGTGAGGGCCAGGATTTATGCCACATATGATTCTTATATTTTCATCTTTGTATTGATCAATAAATGAAAAGACTTTACTATATTGGTTTGTTTTAATATCTTTATTTGTCATTGTACTGAGTCAGTGCACGGGCTAAGTTATTTGGCTTAAGGTTAAAACATTAAACCAGTTAAAAATCATCTAAACTGTAATGTTAGAAACATAATCAAAAATTGAACTTTAACAATTTTAACAAATGTTTGGAACCTACCTGGTGTGTTGTAGGAACAGACCAGCCTAGCGACAAAGAGGTTCAAACAGGAAGCTGAACTGTTTTTGTGGGAATTCTAAAGGAAGTGAGAATGTACCAACTTAGATGTGTTAGAGGGGACACATAGGAAAATGTGATGTCCTGATTAATGTGATTTTTGTTTAATAGAATTCTTTTTGCATTAACTAAAGTTTATCCATGGCTTTAAATTTAGTTAAATGTATTATGTTTATTTCAGGGTTTGTGTTGTCACTGTTTTGAGAATTTGTATGGTTTTGTTTCTCATTCTTCTCATTTCTTCATTAGTTGGTTTTGTTATGTTATTGAAGTGGTGCTGGCCACCTCTTATAAATTCAGTGTATGTCTTGTCTAATCTTGTTACGTAATGTATCCTGGAAAGTTGGTGCTGTTTTTTGGTCCGCTGTCAGTTTGAAAGGCTCAAGCATGATTATGCTCTTTTGGAATGCTTTCTATTCCCTGTGATTGAACCTGAATGGAATATGACTTGGTCTTTTTAACTGTTATCATTTTTGTACCTCTGATGAGGCTTGATCACCTTTTTTTCTTGCTTTAGCAAGACTCAATAAAGACTATCAAGAGTGAAGACCACTCTGCCCCTTATTATGGCTATGGACTTTTTTGTTGTTGTTTTGATTTGCTAATGCTCATGGCATATTCATCACAGTTACTATGAGGAATGTAGATCTGTATCCAGGTGTGAGGCACTTTATCTGCAGAGGTGTAGAGAGAACATAAAATCCATACTTCAGTAAACGTGCAGATACCTTGCAGTGAAAATGAATACAAGTTACAAGTTACCAATTCCAATACGACTTGACTAAAAGTCATAGGCCTGGTTTCACAGACAAGCTTTAGCTTAAGCCAGAAGTAGCGCATAGGGGTGCTTAGGGGCTTGCGCCAAAGTAAAGTGACAGCTGACTTGAAGTAAAGCAAATAAAGTTCATTTTAATATTTTAATACTATAGAACATAGCTTAACAATATTGCTCTGAGCGTGTGCGTGTGACCGTGATTCATGTGCATATGTCAGTCAGTGTGGCCTTGCACGTCAAGTTCTGAGAGAGTTATTCAGTCCATTATAAATTCTGGTTTTGGCTGCCTCTGGAATGGATCAAACCATAGATATTAGTTTTTTTTAAATCTGAACTCCAAAAAGCAACGAAATTGTCAAACATCCATTTAGTGCATGCTCACAGAGGAAAACGGCTGCTTGTTCTCTCAATACTGTCTGTTTTACTGAAAAACCTCCTAAGGTGATTCAGTGAGAGAGCAGTCCAAACAAATGTGAGTGGATTCAGACCGTTTTGCAAAGGCGTTTTACCAATTCATAATTTAAAACACAATTTAAGTGTCAGAAATTACTGAATATACCAAATATATAAAAAAACTGAATATACGAAGTCTGACCCCTGATCTAGAAAAAGGTATTCAGATAATGCATTCTGGGAAATTAAGTATTATGCCCAAAGCAATTTTAAGGCAAGCCTCAGAGGTTAGCAAAAAAAAGGAGACCAGGAAAGGAGACCAGAGGGCTTTTTTTAAATGGATGCTGAATCACTTGGATCACTTCACTATGCTGAATAAACTGTTTTTGAGGGAAAACAGCTTATCATTTAATGAATCTACAGCCTTTCCACAAATCTTCAACATGTTTGCCCTTAAACAGTAGTTTTGGATTGATCCATTTTTAGAGTTTACACCGTAAACTTTATCACTGACAATTTTGCGACAGGTAGGATTTAGTTAATGGCAATTCTCTTTCAGTTCCACAGTATCTGCAAACAGTGATTGACTGTCATACAACATACAACAAGAAATTCAATGACATTAAGATTGTAATGTGATTGGTTATCAAGGCACACGTGATCCAAGTTGGCTGTTACGCTTTCTCGAATGGTAGAGCAACAGACCCTTTTATCTCCCAATAGAAAGCCCATCTCTGTCTGACTACCTGTTTGTCTGTTGCATGATTCTTCTTCCCCAAACTGGGGTGTTTGGTATGTACCTTTAAGGTATTGATATGCACTCTTTGGTATACCTTTTGAAAGGGTATCACCCCAGTGACAGCTTGTGTCCTTTTTTTTCTGAGAGTGTATCTATCTATTGAGAGAAAGGTATGCAGGTAATGCATTCTGGGAAAGGAAGTGTTCTGACGGTCTATCTATCTGTAACTACAGTGGACCACCTAGAGTATCTGAGAATGCCATTAATGTCCAGGAGAGGTTGGCAAGGACTGACTGAGTCTGATGGTGATGGGATGTGAGGCAGAGCACTCTGAGCAGAACAGAACAGCTGTGAAAACAGACCAGTCTCACAATACAGACCAGAGCCATGGACTGCACACTACTCGTGTGGTCCAACCTAACCAAGGATGACATCAAGGTGATCTGCAGCAGGATCCTGACATCTACACATCTTCTGCCACTACAAACAACTGCTGATTCCCAGAATTCCCAAAATAGCATAATTGACTTTCTATAAATGATCAGTTTAGCATGTAGATGCGCTAAATAATAATTATGTTTTGTAATAGTTGTTAAGAATGAACTCCAATTTTCATAGCTGTATGTTCAAAGTGGACTTAAATGCTATTTCTAGACCCAACGGGTGAAGGAGTCCCTTTCAAAAATAAACATCAGAGCAAAAAATAGATCTTTTGAGAATGCTGTACCCCAACCACAAAGCATTCACGCTATGTTCGCAAAATGCACAGACTAATTCATCTTGGGCTAATTAAACAAGCTTCTATTAGCGGCTAATTTTCTGCCATGGAAAGTCACCTCTTGATCCTGGGATCTAAAATAAGCCTGCTGACAACAAGAGGAGAAAACAGGGTTTAGGCCAATACAAATGAACTTCCAGCTGCCAAAACAGATCAAGCATGGGATCCTGGCATTCTCCCTGCCACTTAACACCACGTGCCAAATTTTTAATCACACAAGACGTGTATTTACACATGTGATTTAGAGATGTGCCATGCACATGATAGATAAAACTACATACACAAAATCAATACAGATTTTTTCATTTCCAGGTCAAAGACAAGCGTATGCTAGGAGATCAACTGGCACACACAAACAAACATGCACTCAAAAGTTGACTGACAATTACACATGCATCTCATTGTGTATGATCTAGTTTTATCTTTTGGCTCTCAGCCGCCTTAATGTGGTTACAGCCACATAATTAGAGTGTATGGCTAACTAATTCCCAGTAGGATATTTTAAACACTTTCCATGGCTGCACACCTCACTGCACTTTAGCAAAGAAACACTGCATGGAAAAATCACTTTATCTACCCAACAAATTACAGATAGATAGAACATTACCTTTACGAAGACATCAAAATAAACAATTTCATGAATAAACCAGCATAACTGACATAATTGGGAATGTGCATTTCAACTTACTAGTTCTAGTTAATCTTTTGTTAAAAAAAACAATTCAAGTGAATTGGTTTGTTTGGTTGGTTCATTTAAATAAATTGGTTAAAAGAAGTGATTCATGGATTCATCAGGTTTTAATCAGATCAGAGGCTGGAATTGACGGTGCTGTCACAGACACAAAAATCATTTCAGTTTTGCAGACCAATCCAGCAGTTTGATGGAAAAATTACATCGTGATGGGTCACATATGAGTCACCAGTGTTGGTTTGTGAGTCTCTGAATGCAAGACATCTGATGAATGGGATAGTCGTGTACTCCCACTGTTCTTTAAAGTAGCACAGTAGTATGCACAACAATTAGGCTACTATGGAACAACTACAAGAGAACATTCACATTACACTCACAGCAAATCAAACATTTAGCAATTAGAGAGAAGATTAAAAAGATACATTTCTGGTCCAAACATTAGTGGCATTATAAGCCTGTGGAATATATGTTCGCCAACAGCGAGTAAATTGAGAATATTTCCTACTGGCTACAAAACTGTATTTTGCATCATTTTTATTGAAACATATTTTGTCTTTATGCCAATGGAAAAATTTAGCAGTTTTTTCCTTGCATTTTTGTGGCAAACAGCGCAGGTCATTGTGTCACTCGCAGCATTATATATTAGCCAGTCTCAAGTGAAACAAAACCTCTCGTAAAAACATTTATATACGTTTTGGTGGCTTAAAGCTAGTAATATATCACATATGTTTTGCAACATGGAGTTCTAGAGGGGAAAAGAAACACTTTAGGGATCCTAGATATACTTTTGATGGTAAAGACACTCTTGAAGGTTATTTAAACAGTTCCAAATCACTTGTTGCTGATCAAAACATGTAGGCCTGGTTTCACATACAGGGCTTAGATTAAACCAGGATTAGGCCTTAGTTCAATTAGGATATTACGTAGATTTTATAAATGTGCTTTAGAAAAAAAACATTACTGGTGTGCATCTTATGACAAAACAATGGCACTGACATATTTTAAGACATGTCAGTGCAAGTTGCTTTCAGTTAAAACAGCTTAAACATACATTTTAGTCTGGGATTAGGTTTAAGCCTGTGAAAATGGAGGGTAAAGTCAGGGTACTTGGACTCAGACTGGGACTGCAATCGACCGTTCGCAAAGACCCGCCCCCCTTAGTAACTGTTGTTACATCCTACAAGCCATGTCGATCTCTCGCCACACATCATGTTCTCACACAGTCAAAAATACATAGCAGAGCAAAGAGGACACTGACAACGCATCGAAAGACAAGACAGAGCAGGTTCATTTTGATATGAAACAGTGTCAAATTTTTTAAGAAATTTAAACAATAAATACAGTTTTGTGGTATTTGTGGTAAATACAGTTAATACTTTAATGTGTCGTGATATATTGCTGTAGTGCCTACTATCTCTCTCTCAATCTCTTCCTACTAGTTAATTTATAGCATCAAATAAACATGAATAAACATAAGGAATGGTGTTTCAATTGCAGAAAGATGTCAGTACACACCATTTTTCAAGTTAATTTACCTACATTAATCTGCTATCTCCACTAACTGCTTTATCGGACAAAATGGCAGATTTGGCGTTATGATTGGTTAGATTGCCTGTCAATCAAACTCCTGGTGAAGGGTCAATAGGTTGTTTGCACATGACGTCACAGCAGCAGCACGAATGAGTCTGGAGGGCAGGGACTGATTTTTCTATATAGGAATCCTATCAAAAACTCAAAATTTGTATGTTTTGCGTCATTTATGGTTGCTCAAATCGATAAAATCGAGAACCCAGAAGGTGTTTATATTGTTTAAATAACTTATACCGTTTTTTATAACTTATATCGTTTTTTAACTTTAAAAGTTGTCGCCTTTAATAGCATTTTGCGTCTGCTGATACTGAAATGAATACGGATACCTGCTAACATCATTTGTTTTTGACTTGGTTAAATATCCACATTCTTCATGGTATTGTTTGCAGGGAAGAGAAGTTATTTTATCGCACTGAATGTTAATTTGGTGTTTTCACTTCAGTTTTGTAGTATTCCATTCACAATGTTGATCTGGTTACCATGAGAACAGTGTCACGCGCTGCTGCTTCATCCATCATATGGTATAAAATGTCCAAATAAATATATGTTTAACAAGCTGACAGAAGTTGATTCAACAACAAAGACAACACTTTCAAAAACACTCAGCTATGTGATTTTATTGAGTGATAGGGAGTGGGTTACATCAGTGACATTTTAGTGTTTTTTTACACGTATAAAAGGCAACAATTGTATTACACCGTCCAGTTTTTTCTTTAAACGATGATGTGAGCTCCTGTTGCAATTCTCGATTCAGCATAAATGACCTACAATGGCGACATTTTTCACAATTGCGACAGAAAATCAAAAATACTGCCCTAACTTCACTAGCAGAAAGGCAGCGCGATATAAACAAATCGGGTGTGTGTCATACGTCCTGAAAAGTGAAGCTGCCGGCTCTTTGATCGCCCCCTACTGGCTGGATGCAGTACAGGTCATAAATCCCGCCCGCTCAATGCAGTCGAATGAGACTTCAGTGAAAACTTTCTGAAAGATGGTTTTGGTCATTTAAGGTAGTTATCACGCTGATATATATTCAATTGCTCGTTTTTGTGATAATTTAGATTTTAGCTAGCAATTTTATGCTTTGATGCAATATTCGTTGTTATTTAACACCAAAAAAATGAGTTGTTCAGCAGTAAACTGTACTAACCGACCTACAGGATCTGACAGATCATTGAACTTTTTTCTGTAACATTAAATGTGGGCGTTATAAGCTAATTAATAAATGTTATTAGTTAAGATAACACACCTAATGTTAACCATTTTGGGAAAAAGCAGGTGATCGTTATCTGGCAGTTACTTATCATTTTTATGGGTATAAAAAATAATTAGCAGGACAAAACTAATGACAGCAATCGATCTCCTGTAACGTTAGTTGAACTTGGATCGTTTCTGACGATTTAGAGTTGTTTCTAGTGGAATATTATATTGAGTTTATCTACTGAATTTGCCGTTTCAAAAATATTAATGCTCTAGAAACAGAATAGCCCATTATTTTATAGGTAGATTTTAAATTGTGTATAATTTTTATAGTCTATTTAAAATACTTGAATGATGACGCAGTCGTCTGGGCGGAAGTTTGATACCGTGACTCCGCCTCCGGGCTCCAGTGACGATTCCTTCTGCGCATGCCCAGGCTCCAAGCTTTTTTTTTTTTGACGTATTGCGTAATGTGTCAGCGCCCATTCGTCGGCCCATTTTGGCTTCAGTTCATTACAATGGAAGAAAGCGTCGTTGCGTCGTCCATCTGTTTTTACAGTCTATGACACAAACCCAGACTAGAACTGAACGGCGTGACGGCAGCTTCACATTCTCTGTATCTACCTCCTCGATGGCAGGAAAGTCTTTCAATTCAGTGGAAAAGTCACTCATCTTCATAACATAAAGATCACGTCCAACATATGTTGTGATTTTCTGTTTATACCTTTCTAAATCAGCACAGAAAGGAGTTTTCTCCATCTCTTCCATGTTTATTTTCACTGCTTGCCCTCCACCGGTGTTTCACGCGTCACCAGAACCACGTGATTGCAAACAACCTATTATAAATGGATGCACTAAGGTGGATTTGTACTCAAACTTTGGACATTTGCAAAGTCGAATCCACGTCATGTGTAACATAAAAGATTTAAATATATATATATATATATATATATATATATATATATATATATATATATATATATATGTAACAACATAAAATTAAGATAACAATACATAAATTAACATTTCCCAGTCAAACTCAGCTGGTTTCAGACTTGGACTCGACAAGGAGTCGAACCCAACACTAAAAACATGAACTCAGAGCTAACTCTACTATGGTGTTCTGTAGGGATGCATGTTCATGTTAAGGGAACATGAGGTCAGTAAAAGGTCCACGAGGTGTCATCAGCAGCATGTGAGAATCAGTTAAACATTGCTATGCCTTCATCTGTACATCTTTACTCATTAACACGCAGCATGAAAGAGAACACATGGCAACAACACGTCTCTCGCGCACACAACCGTCTGCTCATGGGAGGAAAAAAAATTGCACGGCCTAAGAGCCAGACACGCAAGCTGATATATCGCATTTGTGTGTTTTCAGGAATGGCTGCTGCATTTCATTTTTCATCATTTCCCTGCCCGCTCCGTGGCCCCCGACTCTCAGGGCCGCCCACAAACTGAGGACTTCATACCAGACAAGTGCATCACCTCGCGTCGGAAAGAATGAACACATCGTTCTCTAATGTGTTTCAAATGAGTGCAGGTATTTTGGAGAGAGTTGGCTTAGTGAAGTATCCCATGACATCCTGTACAAGCACCACGTGGCCCCGAGGAATTGTTTGGGCGTGCGGTGTCATTAGCATGAGACGTATGTACAACAATTTGCTAGCATATACAAATTACAAAAGCAAAGATAAATGAACACAGAAAAGAAGACAAACACTTTGTAATCTTAATGAAGCTTGTGGCAAATATGAAAGCCTGTGGTCAATGCAGCTGTTTCCCACTGAATAACATTATAAACCATCGCTTAGACGAATGAGGTCTATAATAAAGTCAATACCTAAGTCATGAAACTGTTTTACAGTGAGCATATTTCAAGGTTTTGATTGATGCGTCAATGTGCTAAACATGTGTTAATTCAAAACGTTGAAATAAAAACTTGTCTACAAATCCTTTTGGACCCAACAGTAGAGGCAACTCAATCCGCACGGTGATGTTTGAAGTGAGCTGACCTGCATGGACTCTGGAAGGGACCCGCTGAGATGACAGAGCAGAGAGACATCAGGGCCACTTGCTCCCCCTCACAACATCTCCTTTAATTATTTTTATAATGCAAGTGAAGAAGTGAATGGAAACTATGTGCAGCCTCCTGTGGTGGTGGAGGGGGTTGTTTCTTTCCCCTTCTTTTTCCCCTTCTTTTTCTGTGGTACTACTGGAGGGGTTTGATCTATAAACACATCAGAGCTCACTTTCTCTCCCTCTCTTTTTCAGGAGGGTGGTATTACTGTGAGGTCTAGGCACTGAGGCATGGTGAATACATTTCTGTGTCCATATACCTGTCCACATATCTGACCTCCAGTGAAAAACAGGAAACTGCGGATCCATCTCGCTCTACTGTCTACACATGCTACATACATTCTAAGGGTCCGTTCTCAAAAAAATGTTTTTATTATTGGTCTAAACAGACAGACAGACTCAGAATGCATTACCTGTGTTCAGTGTCTCTTCAACTTCTCCTGTCATTTCAACTTCCTGAGGGATGTGGCCAAATCAATACAAATTCCATCTTGATTTTTTTTCCAACCTAAAAAAAAACAAAGCACACAAACATTTTAGGTAATTATTTATTGGTAGATTACTTTTACTATTCTCTGTTACTTTTTAGTAATGTTCAGCCACACTAAGCATCTCCTGCTGATCTACACATTATCATAGGTTACAAACATAACATCTTTCCCTTACTACTTCTAACACCTGGTTTAATTGCCTGGTCTGAATAAGAGTTCAATTCACCCGTTGGTGTCTCATCACGTTGTACTATTGGTTCTGAACCCTAGTACATTTTGCGTCATCAACGTGAGTACCAGTGGCAGTCGTTAGTTTTATTTATGTATTTTGTCAGCTGCTTCCTTCCACTGCATTGCCAACCTTAAATTGTACAGTCTTTTTTATTTCCCTCCTCTTCTTTTGTTTTAGCAGTGTGCCCTGACTTTGACCTTATTTGTCTGTACTGTCCTTAATGTTCTCATTAGCATCCATCTCTTGGTTCTATCTCTCCCTCCCTCCCTCCCTCCTCCTCCTCAAGCGTCGTCCATCCTCACTTTTTCCCCGGTCAGCATGTCATTATGCTTACCCACCAGAATGTGGAATCACTCCACTTCATGCAAGCAGAAAAACCACAAGTTGTTCTAGCTGGAGCGTGCCCAAACGCTGCCAGTCCTGACAGTGGCTTCAGCTTGCACTTCCCCTGACTTCGTTCTCTTCTAGGAAATTAGAGAGGAGAGTAAAACGGCTTGCGAGTGCTCTGTCTGCTACCTCTCACAGTATGTTGGCGCTCATCCATGGGGTTTTGTGCTTCTAGAGGATTCGGAAAGCTAACGCCATGAATGAAAGGCTCAGAGAGATTGCGCACTTTAAGAGCAGCGGTCAGGGGCCAGATGCTCAACATGGTGGTGGTCAGGTAAAACTCTACAACGGGTGCTGCTGTGGAGGGCCAACAGAGTGATATCATCCTTCCTCTACCTGAGAGAACTGGCAGTGATGGTTGAATGCTTTTACTGGATGTGCATGCACGAGGGTCGCAGGCAGGTTCGTGTTCCAGTACGATCTGACCACATGGGTCTGTGCTCCCTCACAGGCCATAAAAACCATGTCCAGACGCCTGGTGTATTGGCCAACAGATTAAATCGGCGAGGAGATGATTTCCAATATCAGCCCTTAGTCTGAGAGTCACAAAACGAGGACAGCTTTAAAGTCACAATGACTAGTGCTAAGCGTCATCTGCCGGTTCTGCGACACCTGCAGACGTGGCTTGTCTAAGATTCAAATGAACTGTCTTCACATTGTGTGTGCTAGAAATGTGCTGCCCCAGCATCACCAGAGCAGGTCAAAGCGCCAGGCCAACATTTCCCATTACGCTAACAAGAAATATTTTCATTATTCTTTTGGTTTGTTCATTTTTTATTTGTCTGGTAACAGCACATGTCAAGTATTCACTGCTCAGCTCTTTCCAAGCCAGGAAATGCACAACAGTGAAAAGAGAAGAAAAGAGAATGAGAATATTGGGAATATTAATTTTCCAAACTATGTGGATATGATAAATATAAGGCATCAATGGGTCATTAAAATATTTTGCAATCAAGACAAAAAGTCATACAATGCAGTAGAAAGTCACAGCAGTAAATGAAAAAGTGCAAAAATTGTACCTTTCAGTGTGCCACTGGGATTTGGGGTCATTGGGACATTAAGATTTGTACTTTTTTGACTAATATGTAGTTAAGTGTTCATTTGAGGTTATTGCTCTAGTGACAAGCTGGTTTACCATTTATTTTCTGAAAAAAAAAAAACAAAAAAAAACATACCATATCCATGAATCTGAACTGAATAGACATCTGGAGGTTAGAATAAAAAATTGGGTGCCAAACAGTAAGGAATCAATAACACTGCCTTCTTTCTTAGTATTTGACAACCATTTGGTAACAAGAAACATGACCTAACAAGCTGTTTCTAATGAGAGCTATTTCTGCCCCTTACCCATAGCGCTCTCCTACTCAGTTCTAGCGGGTAAGATTTACTGTTTGGTTTGGAGTTCAAAGCCATAGCAGTAAATTTTTCATTTACAAAAGAGGACAGGAGAAGTGAACAGTACCCTTGTTATGAGCCGAGCTGTTGTGTTTTTTTCTTCTTCTTTTTTTCCCCCTCCTTTTTATTGCAAGGGATTAATAAGACAAGCACTGGAACACCCTCAAAGCCAAAACTTGACTGCTCAGGACCTGCTTAACTAGCTAAATCAAAATAAATTTAAAAATAAATTTAAAAAAAAAAAATATAAAAAGCTCTAGAAGGGCGCTTGGACATCAGCCGCACAATTTAGCCTTCTCTACCCAGGACCTCAGCGGGGCTAAATGGGCTCAAAGAGGCCAGCAAGGTTGGAGAACAAATGACTGACACCAGAAAAAGACAAATTATGAGAGAGGGCAAAGAAGGTTATACCTCCATCCCAGCTTAAAGTGCAGCCAGCCAATCATCAACCAACACTGCCAGCATCATAGTCAGTGAGTGTGCAGGGGTGAGAAAGTCTACAAAGCTACAAATTCATTCAGTTCAACCTCAAATGAACCCATTGGGGATTGAGATCTCTGCTTTACTAAGAAAAAAAGAAAAGAAAATGTTGTCATCGTTTATACACTATCATGTCATTCCAAACCTGTAAGAATTTCTTTCTTCCGTAGAACACAAAAGATGATATTTTAAACAATGTTGAACTAAGCATTCTTTCTCAGTAAACAAGACTACTTACAGATAATACATTTTATGAATAAAGGATTTTGATTTAAAAGAGCTGTTTGTGCACAATTCCTATTGTTTATGGCAGCAGTTATTCATCAAATGATGGAGAAGGAGATATTACTCTGAGAAGTAATACATTCAGGTTTCTTTTTACCTCACCTATATGTATATGGACTATAATGGCTGGGATTGGGAATTTGTCATTGACAGATCCTTAATTATCTTTCATTGCCAGGGTTGTGTGCTAAGAGAAAAGAGGGACATGTAATGTCCATCATTTTAAAAAAAAAGTCACCTTAACAAGAATCAGCCTTCAAACACAATGATTTGTCCTATCTGAACTAAATCTTGCGCAAGCACTGACCGCCAGATAATTAAAACGATATTACGTGTACGAGAAAGTGAACAGTGTGGGAAAATATCATGGAAAATATTAGCAGGATGGAAAATGTTACAGGTATTTGGATTCCAAAAGATACTGTAATAATATAAAGCACTTTGCCTTCGAGATGACAAAACTTCCAGAAAAACATTAGATCTCTTCAAATCCCACCTACTCACACACCACACACATAAACACACACACATACACATTTCCCTAATGAGTTGGTTTGGCTGCAGTTGTATTCGGGCAAATTCGTGTATTATGACATAACCCAAAGCCCTCCGACAGACCTGAAGCTGTCTGATTTACACAGGCCTCTGAAGACTCGCTGAAAGAAATACACTGTTTCTTTCCTGAATTTCACTTTCTCTGTCTCATTCTATTGCTCTCTCTGGACATCTAATTGTTTAAGGGTATCAAATTAAAGTTTAGATAGAGGAAAGACCAACCTCAGTTGTGTGACTAAGTGAGTGTTGACAGGTCAGAGAGTGACAAAGTGTAAAAAATATGTGGGAGTTTTAAAGAAATTGTGCGTTTGAGAGAATGAGAAAGCAACGGAGAAAAGTGTGTGAGTGGAGGAATAATTACCTGCAGATGTTGGTCTTTGTTGGGGGGTATAAATCTCTAACCACATCAGAAATTATCCATAAAATTTACAGCTTAGGAAAACCATGTGTGTGGCTATTTAGCACCCTAAATCTACAAAGCCTTCTCTAGCACTCTCCCACAACAGGACAGCGAGATGAGGGGGGTAACGGAACGGAAGGAAATGAAACCAGCCCTCGCCTCTTAATTGTTTTTATGTAGCCAATTCAACCTGCCCCCTCGCTGACATGTGAATGGAATAAATACTCCAAAAGAGTGAAATATTCTATTAATGTTAAATCTATCCTGATGCAAGCCTAACAGATGAAAAAAGTTCATTAACAGATGAAAAAAGTTCATTTATAGGGGGTAAAATGTGAGACTATCAATCAACATAATATGGAAGAACGGCTTAATGATTTGTTAGGACTGGGTAAGATGTTCTGTACATGTCGTGATTTAAACGAGAAAATATATTTGCCCATAAAGCTATTACACAAAGTTTCCACCAGAGCTGGAACCAGTCGTACATCTGAGATGCATAACTCCAGACGCATCATTCCACTGGTTGTCTGTTGATTTACACAAACATGTGGTTCTGGGCTACTGTGCACTGACTGACAGCATTTGGGAGCTTGATAGCAGTCAAAAGGCTTAAAGCGCAGCAATGAGCCCTGGATCTAAGAGGGAAAGTCAGCAGAGATGATCAAAAAAGTCAATGTGAGATTTAAGGGTTGAAATGGAACAAAAGTGACTGAAGGTTACTGAGTTCAAAATCACATTTGCTGGTGCCTGCATTGGATATAATGTTAGATGCTTGGGATTATCACTATATTTGCAGTTCTTAATTTCAATTTAAACCAGAAGAGGGCATTTTGTGACTGAGAAAGAAAAGGAGCAAGCAGTTGTTTTTAAGCGGCCAAGTGACAACCCATACACTGCACATTTTATGATTTTTATCCAATCATTTTAAAAGTTGTGGCATATATAACCTTAATTTTAACATTAAACTATACACCAGTAGGTAGTGCTGTCACCATACTCTCAAGGTACTCTCAAAGCATGGTCCCAAGTTCACAACATTTCTAAGATATAGCCAACTTTCCTGTTTGTCATTTTCATTGTTCAATTTAAAGCTGCATTACAGGAAAATAGTTTGGAATATTACAAATATTATAACTTCTAACTTTTAAATGTTATTGAATCAAAATTGGGAGAAGAAGTGATGAAAGATAGGAACTAGATTCAAATCGGCTGATTTTAGAAAGATGGGAATAACTGAACTGAAAATCCAAGATGGTGGCCAATCTCATGGGCAGACAACTCTAATCAACTCAACATGAGGCTAGAAAGCAGAGGAAAAAGATTTGTGTCTCTGGAGTTCAAAGTTAAAAAGAAAAAAGGACAACTTGAGATGTTGGTAGTGCGAGAGCATTTGAGTGCAAGTGTGGGTATCTGCATGTAAGAGTAATGGGCATGCAACTGGTCGCAAAAGCTGCCTACTAGGGTGTGGGGTAGGTTTAGGGGTTAGTTTCTGTTGTAGCATTGTGTACCTTTCGGCATGCCCATTACAACCTGCAGTTATCCCTATCTCTCTGAGTGAGATACCCAAACGCTGGTCACAGGACTAATCAGACCAGTGTTGCCAAATCCGCGGTTTTCCTCCGGAATTGGGCTACTTGTACACTGTTGCTGCGGGTTGTTTTTCATATCCGTGGGTTGAAGCAACCCCAAATAACATGATATTTAGCCCCTGGAATGCGAATTTTACCAGGGGAACCCCACCAAATATGTGGATTTTACGCCCTCGATTTTTACTGTGACCCCCCGAAATGCAATTGGGCTAGTTTTGAGTAGCAATTGGGCGAGTTTTGTTGTGAAAACTTGGCAACCCTGATTCAGACCCTCTACAACTGACTGGTTGGTAATGTGCATGCTTTGACATGCTAAGTGCTGGCAGCAGATTTTAGTTTTAATTCTCATGCCATGCTCATTTTGACATCAAACTAAAGTGTTGCTGGTTTGTGGTTTTGATTTAATTGGGACATTTGGTCACTCTATCCCTAATTGGTGTGCCAAATTTAACCATACAGCTCTATGCAAAAGACTACAAGCTAGAAGAAATCTGGCTGCTAAAAATTATTTAAACTCTTGTCGGAATTTTAGATTTTTAGAACTGTCAAATTAAATCTTGTCAGTGCAAAACCTGGAGATCAGCCATGTGTTCTGCCTCATCCTAGAGTCATCTGAAGGTGACATCACCGTTATTGTTGAGGTTTTTCTTTTGGTCTAAGACCTATCACCTTAAAGCACCTTTAAGGGAAAATCTAGAGAAAATGCAAACAAACAATTGCACAAATGCTGTCTGGTGTTGTAATTGCATCACAGGTGCTTACCTCCTGGTCTCAGTGATGGAAAATGCTGTGGGAATTGAGCTAGTGTACTTCCCTTTAGGCTCCTCTGTTCTGCTGAGGGGAGGAGGTGGGAATGGGTCACAAAGATGTGGTGCGGGAGAGATGGATGGAATGGTCACCCTGTCCTTGTGATGATCTCTTGAGTATATTAGATGGCGTCAGTAGGCTCTAGGAGGTAATCACAGTGTTTATTGTCACAGGTGGACCACTGTGTACGACTCCGTGCTGGAGACCCAGCTGTAGGGACCAGCGTCACTGCCGGCCAGTGCGTTTGCGCGCTAGTGTTTGTTGCAGTGTGTACTACACACTGCCAGAGGCCTTCTTTCTGACAGTGCTCTGAAGTGATCACATTTGACCTTATAAGAAAGAGCATGAAATATTCTTCTCTGCTCAGACAACCTTCAAATCTGTTGGTCTTGTAGGGCAGTGTGAACTAGCCTTGTTTTAACTTGCTTAGAGATAGATTGTGTCAGTATCGCCTGCAGCTCATTTACTAGTGTTTATTGCAAGTGCTACATGATCACGTGCCTGAAAACCCAATTATTACGAATTCAACATCAAATGATGAGTATGATGTGATTTTTTGAGATAGAAAATGTCTGCAGAAAAAAGATAACATTTCCTCAGTGGCCCAGAGTCAAGTAAATTTTCCCTGCGGAGACCAGGGTAAACAGCACCAGCAAGAGGAGTGGGATTTGATTTGGCCCGTTCGGCAGACAGAGCAAGCAAGAAAATGATGGTCCGGGGTAGAGCGTAATTGAAAATGAAAACGATGGAGCGATGAGGAGGAGGACTCTGCCAGACAGTGCGGTGAGTCTTGGCTGAGCTCTTGTTTCTCCTAAACAGCTGATTTCCTCCTCATTCACATACTCCATCAGTGTCTTTGTGTGTGTGTCGGTCCTGACTCCTGTCCACCAAGTCTCTCGGTTCATCCTAGGACAGATTGTCAGAAACCCAGACGCCAAGTCTCCACCCAGACTAGCCCAGTGAACACCAATGACATCTACAGGAACTCTCACTGTACTCGCTCACTTTCTCTCTCTGGAGCGCTGGAGTCAACAGAAGGTTAGCCAGAGATCTCTCACCACTGTCTTTATAGACTCTAATAATACAGAGAGAGGGAAAGCGAGATTTTTTTTTATCATTTTTTTGAATGACAGTGAATTTCTATCCAATCCAATCCTTTCCAAACACAATATTACCGCATCTTTAGTTTTCCTCTCCAGCTGTAATCAATAATTGGGGTCTTCCTTTGTTGTTTCTTCTTTTTCTTCTAATCACTCCATTATGAAGCTACATCATGTGATTTTGCCCCTTGTTTGGTGTTGTAAACTTTAGGAGTAAAAAGTCACAACCTCTGCGTTAATATAATCTGGAAAATCATTATTATTCTAAAGAATTGTTCATGCAAAAATGAAAAATTTAGCATCATTTACTCACCCGCTTGCCATTCCAACCGTGTATTATTTGATATCTTCGGAGAAACACAAAATAAAACAGAATGCAAAAATAAGGTATGCAACATATGTGTTGAGATAGAAAATATATATAAAATGTCATATTCATATAATATATATATGAATGCAATCATAACCATTTTACTTAAGATCACAGTTAATTTTTTCTATGATAAAAACTGCTAATAAACAAATGCATACCACATTATCTTTATTTTGGAGGTATTATAATGAAGGTTTAGAGTCAACCACTAAGCAGGCAATGGAAAGCATGGAAAAGCTTAATTGCTGGAAACATTTACATGACAATTCTTCTCTGTTTTTATCTGCAAATAAACTCCAGCAGATTTTCCAAAGCTATGTGTGACAAATATGTGTGGGTTTGTGAGTTTGTGTGTGTGTTTGTAATACAAAAAGTCTAAAATACAGTCATTTTATATGAATCATGTCAAGGGCTGTAAGTATTGTTTACGCACACACACACACACACACACACACACTGAGGGGATTTCTTTCAAAGAAACAAATTTGAGGTGAGCATAAAAACAACAGATGGATAGAAAGAATTCCATAGACATGCATCAAATAGCAGTTACTGTATGCACAGTTTGAATCATAGGTCTGTCATATTTTCACCATGGAGATAAAATATTATATAATGACAATAGAGCATAACAGTTACCATTCATTTTTTCAGCAGCCTGGGTTCCAGGAGTATTTTTTCCCCTTTCATTTTCTCCATAGACTTTAAATCTTATGAGTATAGAAATATCCCAGTGTAACATCCAGAGTTAAAAGTAAGCCATTAGTTGACTGATTTCCCCTGAAAAAACACTGTAGCTCTTCCAAATAATTGCGCTGTTTGTTTGAGCTTCCCATCCAGCCCTACAGAGCCTCACTGGCCCAACCAATGGCATCAAATTGAAGCAGAACAATCTGTTTGACTGACCGAGTGTTTGAGGAACCTGTCTGAAAGCGATCATTATATTTGCTATGCCATTTGTTGACGCTAGTGACCAGAGTTTCCATGTCTGCTTATTAAAATTACACTTTAAACAAATAAAACAAACACATAGAACAAATTTACCATGATTACCATTTCAATCAAAACAGACTGGAGGATCTCTGGTATACTTCAATGGGACTTAAATATGAATTTTTTTTTGAAAGTTGAAATCACACTGACATGATTTTTACAGAAGCATATTCCATCTTTAACTACACTGTATATCATAGCAGGTTTACAGCCTATGGATTATTGCTAGAAAGCTATTTCTCTATGGAGAACATAGATAGGATTTTTACTTCTGTATCTGCTGCAGGTGCCAACTTGAGTTTTACATGCTAATTTTTTAAATGTGTTGTACTTTTTTTTCTCTCCAGCTTTTTTCTTCTCTGTATTTGGTCTTTAAAATAATTTGAGGGCACAGTAGTGAGAGAAAGGACATAAAACTGTCACATTATCTAGACTGAAAACACTTTTCTGTAAAACAAACTACTGCCTCATTTACTAAAGCTTTGCAAATGTACATTACTGTCAAAATAAAACAAGAAAGAACATGGTATTAGAAGTTTTAACAATGCTTGAGTTACAGATCTATAAGTTGTACAAGAAAGAATAAATCTGATATAAAATCACTGTGAACTATCAAGAAAAATATAAGTCGAGATAAAAGGGCAGTTAAAGAAAGTGAACAACAAAACGGTGTGTGTGTGTGGGGGGGGGGGGGGGGATGGAGGAGTGGAAATTTAGTGACGGACAAAAATTATCACAAGTTATGACATAAGTGCACAGAAAAAGTCAAAAGCACAAAACAAATGAATGAAGTGCTTGTATTTCATAAATATTAATAAATCCATCAGCCTCACGCAACTACTAACATCAGTATTAATATAACTTTGACCGTGAGCATGTTGCATTGTCCGATGCATTTTCAACCTTTTTAGACTAATACACTCATTTAAATCACCTATCAGAGCAGTCCTTTTAGACAGGGGCGTAGAAACAATCTGAAAAGAAAAAATTTAAATTTATCAGCCTGGCTCATGAATATTAATTAATTCCTGAAAAGCAGGTACGTGGGCACTAACAGAAGTCCGCAAAAACACGATAGCATTTGATATAAGGCCATTATAGAATTTTTTTTTTCAAGGTTCTAGCCATTAGTGCAGACGGTTCAATTCAAAAATACTACAGGTGGCCAGAGTGGGCATGAATGAGTGTGAGATGTATGCACATAGATAAGAAGGTTCACAATGGCGTAGTGTGCTATCCTTCTAAGATGAAGTAGCCTACATACAACACACAGTAAATCCACATCACTGTTTTGCCCACAAACGGCAGATTTGTTTATTTTATATGAAAAGCGACTGATAAAGTGTCCCAGTTTCACTTTATCATAGACTTTAAAAATATTTATACAAGTCAAGACCAAAGTTAAGAGTTCTCGTCTTGACAAGTTAATACGTGACGGAAGCCACAAGGTTCTTTTGGATTTAAAATACAGACTAAAATACAGAGGCAAAACCGTCTGACAGGCTAGAGTGACATCTTTATGAAGACCTTTCCGTCTCTTCGTTGTCCTGGAGCCATTTAATGCAGTCACCAAGAAACATAATCATGTGGATTTCGGCAGAGGAATGAGAGAATAAAAGACAGAAGGAAAGACCGAACAAAGAGAGGGAAAGGACTAAATCTAAAATATAACATGGAAAAAGCAGGTCTGAGATGGAAACATGCGTGTGGAGCCAAGCGGTCAGGGCAGGGCTGAGGTTGGGTGAAAAAGGGCCAGAGAAAAGTGGCTATTTCCCCTGGCTGTGCTCTATCAGATTAGCATCAATACACGGCTTCATCGCCACTGACATGAGAACGCTTATGAAACTGGGATGCAAATGTGAGACTCCGAATGGAACAAGAGGACCCATATAAATCCACAGCCAAATGCATCACATGCCAATGTCAGAAATAAACTTTTCTATAAGGATCAATATTTGCGCCCTGGAATTGATTTTGGATATTTCCAAAATAGTTCTAACAGCAAACTGTTAACTGCTGTTTTGTTAAATCAGAGAACAGTCTGTTCCAAACACAAATCTATTTTATGACTTCAGAAAACTTAGTGACAAACCTAAATGGACCACTTTAATGATACTTTCATTCTGCTTCTGTGTCCTTTTAGAAACTTGGAAAGCTTTTGCCATCATTTATTGCAAAAATAAGGAAATAAGAGCAAGTAAATGATGACAATTTTCATTCCTTTGTAAACTATTTCTATAACTGCTTAATTTGAAAATAGAAAGAATAAAACAAAACACCACTAAAAGACATGATGAATTCAAAAATTCATTTGCATACAACATTCACATCCATTTGCAACTTATTTGTACAGTGTCATTTGAAAGCTGGATGAAAACATTAGCCTACTTGGACTGCTGCACTACTATTATGTAAGGTCCTTCTCTAGAAGTGCAGGCATAAATAAGTCTGTTTCAGGTCATCTGTGTTTCTCTTAATAGTTCACATGTGAGACAAGCTAATGACCCACAGTGAACCAGGACTCACACCACCAGAGTGTTCTGTAGACAGGGTGGCCCACAGGGTCCCTGCAGTGGTATAAACGTTTGTTTGTTTGTTTGTTTACTGGATTGCTTGAAGGAAGACATTAAAACAGGGGATGCTTTCTGAACCATTGGACACCAAATACCTTGAATGGACTCACAGACATGCACACACTTACTGATACGCACGCACAGGCATTAAAAAACCTTAGAAGAATGAGACAAGTACCATATCATAGTCACAGAACATTACAAAAAAAAAAACTATAAGTGTCAAAGAAACTTTGTTGGGATGAAAAATAACCGCTGTGTTCCAAAATTCCTATCATTCTTTAAAATGATGGTTACATAGCAGCTTACTAGAGGCATCATTTTAAAGTATGGTAGGAATGAGTGATATTAATATGCTTAATAATCAATATAGAAATATAGTAAAACAGTAATTTTGAAATATTATAATTTAAAATAATTATTGGCTATTTTAACATATTTTAAAATGTAATTTATTACTGTGATGACAAAGCTGAATTTTCAGCAGTCTTCAGTGTCCCATGATCTTTCAGAAACCAATGTATTGGCCGCCAATTTTTGATCAAGTTTGATTAATTAACTGCATAAAGGCACTGAGTTGTATAATGTCTCTTGCATAATCCAATGTTTTTCTCAGGGTAAAATACTTAAATACCTGCCAAATAAAAAAAAAGAAACCTGTACAAAATAGAGCAGAGCTCAACAATACAGACTGCCCGGTGCCAACTGATGGAACTGTCACTGTCCCGATTGGGCCAGTGCTGCATGAAAGTTCATCCTTTCCACCTGTTTTTAAGCCTTACCCATTTAAATACTCAAGTGCAAAAAGATGCAAAAGAGAACTCAATTTGGTACTCACTGTGTAAGAAGTTTTGTGTGCTCACACATCCATAGCATGTGCCCAGAAAGTCGCATCTCTGACAAAACGAATACTAAAAAAAGTTCTCTTTTGCTTCTTCTTAAGCTTGGACAAACAAATTCACACAAAATTATATAAAAATGCCCACCTTGGCAAGTAAACACAGTTGGTTATGACTGAAGTGAACGTAAACAGTTGAGAAATAAAATGCACAATTGAATTAGTTAAAGGTGCTAAAGAGGATGTTTTGTTTTATACATTTTTGCAGTATTACTTGAAACTGTCTTTACTAACTGGTAAAAGACTATTTATTAGGTGCACTGAAAGGAATAATATTAATATACATCATCTGTGCACGAGGTAGGGCCTTAAAAACATCAGCCAATTGTTTACGCGATCATTGCGTAAACGATTGGCCCTCCGGCTTGTCAATCACTACCGTGACGTTCCTTGTGAGAGACGTGCGCGGATTGGCCCTCTGGCTTGTAAATCACTGCCATGACGTTCCTTGTGAGAGACGTGTGCGGCTCTGCGCTCCAGTAACTTTCCACACTCTACAGGCGCCGCATACAATGTTTTTGTCAGGAGACGGGAGTAACAACTGCAGATTATGAGTTACCTGCGGTGAGTCCGACAAAATGAATCCACTAACACGACAGAGCGAATACCGATGGAAAACACTCGTGTTCCAATACTCGTGCACGACTTTTGGGAGGCGTTCCCTCGAAATGAGCTGTGAAGGAGGGGGGGTTGTTCTTACGCATGCGCTCATTTCAAAAACTCAGTAACAGTCTTTGGTTTCTCAGTCGACGAAAAGATCCTCTTTATCACCTTTAATTGGATTTGTGTAGCTCTTAAAGTGACAGCAGCCTAACATTCCTGCTGTTAATCAAACAACAAAAGACAGTAATTAAATAAATCGCTCACTGCTCTTGACTAAACTTTTGTAAATTTAATAAGGATTTATATATATTTAATTTATACACCCGTGTTATCTTACATTTGATTACTTCATTCAATTTCTGTGCCTGAAAACTGCTGTTAGACTCCCTGAAAAGCACTGTTTATTTAATTTGTTTGTTCTGTTGTATTTATGCTGGCCTGCTGAATGTTAAATGGATGGAATAAATCCAATCCGTTTTCATATGAAGATGATTTGACGATGCAGCAATAAACTAGCTAGTATAATGCATGCATATTTGAACATGTTTTTTTGTGAAAACCATGATACATTTTTTTTTCCAATATTCATTGATGAACAGAAACAACACTTATTTATCCATGGGTTTCATGTGACGTCACTGTATGTTATCGCCGCCATATTTGTGTCCGGTCACAGCCCCCTGTTGAAGTCTATGGTGACAGCAGCTACAACTACCAGAGGAAGGCCAACAAAACGCTCTCAGAAGGTTCACAACAAGTTTACAATATATCTGTGATATGTTGTGTTATTAGCCGTTTTAACAGTCGTCAGAGAAACCCCGAACTACAATTTTATTCGATCCCAAAGGAGTTAGATCGGTGGAATTGTTGGCTTCAATCAGAAAGGACCACACCACTGGCAGCCAAACAGCAATGTACAACATTAATAACTGCTCGGACTGTAATTTACATAATATTATAACGAAAACACTATTGTAATAAAGCGTTGTGAATCCTCTATGTTGTTTCAACGTGTTGTTGTGGGAAGAGCGCGTCTACTGGACTTAAACATTGATTACACATAACTTGTTCAAACTTCACTTGTGCATTAGCGTCATTTTTTAAATTTAATAAGTATAAATATCTGATTAATCTCATAAAGGATGTGTTTCGTTGAGGTAAATAATCCGCAGAGCGAGGTCTCAAAAAGTAAGGCAAAACATTAATATGATTGGGACTGTCTTCTTATACATGATATTTTAATCGTATACACTTGTAATATAACGTTGTGAATTCTTTGGGCTTATTTGCTGTGTTTATGAGTTATTGACTATATTCTTTACTTCAGTTTATGGGTTTTGATTCTCTTCAGCTTCAGAACAGCAATGTTTACTACTGTAATATTAAAACGTTCATGTTTTCAAAAAATGAATGCATTATTTGTAATAACTATCACTTATATTGTTCTCGTATTATTTTCAAAAAACGCATGATTTGGTTAATAATAAGGATCGCGAACAATAACAGATTTTTTCCTCAAATCATCTAATTTTGATAATAACACTGATTGAGCTAATGTTACACGCGCTGAATGAACTGAAGCACTTTGCTAGGTTAATTAACTCAACGAAACATCCTATATATGGTAATTCATATATATATTTATACAAGATAAACATAAAATTACAACTTATTTTCACAAAATCATGCGCGCATGAACTTGAATTAGTAACGTAGTCAGAATAGCTCCTGTTGTATTTGCGTTCTTCTTGTAACAACACGCCGAAACACAGCAACTAGAATTCACAATATTTTAATACAATAGTGTAGACAATTAAAATGTTATTAATATGAAAGCCATAATCGTAGATAATGTTTTGTGTTGCTGTTTGAGCACTCGCGCTGAAGCTAAAGATGATCATCAATACAATGAAGCGCTGCTGCGTTAGTTGCCACCTTGGACACAAATATGGCGGCAGGCATAGTTGAAGTGACGTCTTTGAAACCCATGAATAATATTTTTGTAACAATGTAAAAGTCTTTACTGCCACCTTTATGCCATTTAATACATCCTTGCTGAATAAAAGTATTAATATCTTAAAAAAAAAAAAACACTAACTATAAACTTTTGAAAAGTAGAATATGTATTTTTATATTTGTTAGAGTGTCAAGCCGTTAGCTTAACAACAAGTTAATAGATTAAAGAACATTAAAAGGCTTGATTAGAACTAACAGGCCTGCTTTGTGCCTTGGGAAATAAAGCCAAGGAAACTCACAAATTATTGGGCTAATTCAATATTGTTTCATTGGAAGCATGTGCACATCCATGACCTTGATGACAGTTTCAGCCTACTGTGCAACACTGAAAAGATTAAAGTTAAAGCAGAAGCAGGGTATAGTTAGATGGAGAAAGATGTTGTTTAAGAATATCAGCATCCCTGGTATGTTTTAAATTGATTTTTTTTTTTTTTTCATTGAATGTCCTGTCTCACTCGGAAGCGAGTCACGTTACCGAAGTAAAATGGCTTGCTCTTGCCATTTAATGTTCACTGTATATTAACATGTAATGTTTGCTGTCAGTAAGGTATTTTTAATTAATTAAACTTATTTATTCATTAAATTAGTCAAAAGTCACAGTAAAGACATTTATAAGATTATAAAATACTTCTGTTTCAAATAAATTGGTGAGCATAAGACACTTCTTCCAAAAATATTTAAAAAATCTTTTCACCCCCAACATTTTGAACAGTAATGTAGTTACATATCATGAATATTCAGTCAGATGTCATAATTTAGAATTTAATCATTTAACGGAGAAATTAAAAGTTAATTTGACTTGCAGTAAGTGCTGATATTTCATTTTCTGGATAAATATTAGACTGACTGAAGTCATTATGGGATGAACTATCAAATGACCCAAATAACTTAAGATAAATGGTTAACAACAAACCTTCAGACAAAGAATTGGATTGGGCAGAACAACAGTATATAACAATATTGTTTCTTCACATATAATATTACACAATTCATTCACACACACACACACACACACACACACACACACACACACACACACACACACACACACACACACACACACACACACACACACACACAACAAGCACACAAAAAATGAAATTTCTGCCATCATTTACTCACCCTCATGATGTCTCAAACATGTTCAGTTTTTCCCCATGTAAGTCTAGCAGGATGTCGACACTGCTCTTATCTATTAAATGGAAGGTAACATACAATTAAATTTTCTGGTCAAGATGAGTCCACCAGGTTTGATGTCATTGATGCCAAGCGTTATTTCAGTCTTACATAAAGTTATTGTATTATTACAGATGATTTGGAATATAGTACGTAAGTCACGTTGACTCCTTTAATTGTGCTTTTTGTCATTTCTGTAGCTTGACAGCCCTTGCTAACCTTTTGAGTGAATGTAAAAGAATAGAAGACTATTTGAGAACACTTCTCCTTTTGAGTTTAACAGAAGAAAATCAATTGGGTTTTGAACAATATGAGGTTGAGTAAAATTTCATTTTTGGGTGAACTTCCCCTTTAAATTCTTATTATATAAATCATCTATCCACTATGATATGTTACAGCTGACTGTATACTGTATGCACAAATAACTTAAAAAAAATTAATCTTAAGGCCCCGGTATACTTCAAACGAAATCGAAGAACGAACTGATGTGACGTCATTTCGAACAAAATCAGGCCAAAACGAAGTTCGCTTTGTGTTCTTTTTGGAAGTTCGAAATGGCTTGCAAAAGACCTCCAGCTGCAAAACACTGTCGTACTAGGGTTGCAAAGGGCTGGAAAGTTTCTGGTAAATTTCCGGAAACTTTCCATGGGAAGTTAACCTGGGGAATTTTGGAAATATTCCAATTTGGAAACTTAACAGGAATTTATGGGAATTTACGGGAATTTATGGGAATTAATTGGAAATTTTGGGAAATGTATATAAATGTGTAATATTTACATAAAAAGTATCATATAAAAACAAATATAAACATTTTGTTTGGTCATAACATGAAATAATTCAATTAATTCTAATTTAGTAAATATGCAAAATAAATATATTTTTATTGCAGCAATTGTTATGTGTTATTTATTTCAGTGTCACATGATCCTTCAGAAATCATTCTAATATGCTGATTTGATACTCAGTTATTATCATTGTTGGAAACAGTTGTGCTGCTGAATATTTTTTGGAACCTGTAATACTATTTTCAGTATTCACTGATTAATAAAAAGAAAAGAATTTATTCAAAATAGAAATCTTTTCTAACAATATCACTTTAATATCACTTTTTATCAATTTCACACATCCTTTCTGAATAAAAGTATTAATTTGTTCAAAAAAAGAAAAAAAATACTGACCCCCAAATTTTGAACAGTAGTGTATATTGTAACAAAAGAATTCTATTTTAAATAAATGCTGTTCTTTAATTTTTTTTATTCATCAAAGAATCCTAAAAAAAGTATCACAGGTTATAAAATAATATTAAGCAGCACAACTGTCTCCAACATTGATAACGGAGTATCAAATCAGCATGTTAGGATGATTTCTGAAGAATCATGTGACACTGAAGACTGGAGAAATGATGCTGAAAATTCAGCTGTGCATCACAGAAATAAATTATATTTTTAAGTATATCAAAATAGAAAAACCATTATTTTAAATTGTAGCTATGTTTCACAATATTACTGTTTTTTCTGTATTTTTGATCAAATGTGCATGTTATGGACTGGGAGAATGCACAGTGCATGCAGGGGGTGTGGCCTCAATAGCCCTGCATTAAGTCGTGTGCTGTGTGAATGTGATTGAGGAATGTGCAGGGGAAAAAATGTAACTAAAATTGCATTAAATATGGTTGTTTTAACCAAAATTATGCTGCAAGATGTTCTTTTCAACTACATTTAAGTACCCTGTTATAGGCTAACCTGTAACTTTGTAAATTCCCTGTTTATTCCCATTAATTCCCGTTAATTCCCATATATTCCCGTTAATTCCCATGGAAAGTTTTCAGCTTTCCCGGAATTTTGCAACCCTACTTCGTACTACCAGTGGTCCGTGACGATAACATAACAGGAGGTGTGCGCTAAGGCTCTGCCTTCACTCGTGTTGGACGCGTCTTTGACTCATTGCGTGTGTTTGAGTTCGTCAAGGTAAGAGCTCCGTGGGTGAAAACATGAACACACTGGATAGATGCTTTATTGTACAAAATGAAGTTGTGCTTGTAAAAAAATGAGGCACTAACACTGTTTTTCATGTTTGATACTGTAAAGCTGCTTGATTTTAAGCAATCCATTGAATAAAGTGATATATGAAGACGTGACGTGACTGGAGTGCTAATTTGCAGAGCTCGTGCTAACATACAGATCAGACGCTTTTCTTATGCTTTCTATAATACATGCTTGCTGTTTTCTCATTTTTGTTGTGTTTATTTTGTTACTGAGAAGAAAGTGCATGGCACATATTTACATATTCATCTAACCGTCGCTCTCAGCAGTGTGGGTGGCGTCAGATGTTCGTTTACAGTATACCGCTGGTCACGCATTTCGAACTTCGTTTTACCCCTAAACGAAGAGCGAAAAAGAACTTTGTTTGAAGTATACTTGGCCTTTAGAGTTGAATTGAATCATGTGAATCTACACATTGATATTTAGAAGTCATTTTCATTTGTACCAGGATGGAAAAGTTCTGGTGGCTGAACAGTAATTGCTTGTTTCCATTGCATTAAGTTTGCCTGAAGGCACAAAACAGCAGCAACCTGTCCAAACTGTTTATAAGTCAAGCTAACCTATTTCTTTCTCAAGCTCAAGCAAGACAGTGAGATAATTACCCTGCTTATCTGAAATCTAAAATAAGGGTCTGCTTCTTATAAAGAGTGGACATGAATAGGACAAAAGGATGTGGCCTATAGTGAAACCTTTCTTTTTTTTCATTTTAAGGTGTTTTTTGAGAGAGCAAGAGAAAGAACATAACCCGTCCTCGTTCCTGTAAACTCTTTACACTATATCAGAGCACCTGACAAATGAACGGTACTCCTGTATGTCTCTTTCTTTTTTCATATTCTCTCATAGGCTGAGTTTTTGAGTTGCTTTAAAGCAGCTGTTGTTTAATAAGAGGGTTTAAAATGTCTCATTCAGATCAGCCATTGTGCCACTGTGATAAATTAGCTGTAACTCTAGACTTCTGATAACAAGCTGTTCAGGTACATGCTGTCTGTGTTTATTATGACAACATGTCCTCACTCCCGGGAGCACGTTCCAGGTTTTATTTTACTTTAGGCCATTTTTTTGTTACTTGTATGTATTTGTGTATGCCCAAAACAAATAGTTCATCAGTTACTCACTGTCATGTCGTTCATGATTTTGTTTTTCTGTATTTCGCAGAACAAAATGCTCTTTTACAAACAACAAAAAGTGGAAGCTGATTAAGTGTCAAGCTCCAAAAAAAGCACCATAAAATTAGTTCCATTCGCTATATTCCAATCTACTCAAGCAATATGATAGGTGAGGAACAGACCAAAAGTCATTTAAAAGTTCTGTAAGCAATGTTATGCATTTTGCTAACTGCCCTTAGCCAAACATAGCCAATGAATTAATCAATTAACCAAGAATGAAAACTATATTACTGTCCACACCAACAGCTAATGTATTGTTTATTATAAGCACATGCTGCAGATATGCCATCTACCACTTTAAATGCTGCAGCTCTTTAAAATTGGATGGATTTTGATTGGCTGTCAATGTTTTTATTGTTTTCCACCAGCTGGAAAAAAACTGCTCTTAATGTGATTCTAAAGATATTTTTCCTCTGTTTTGTTATCATTAAAACCCTGCACAACATTTTTTCTGATTTTGCAGTGTAATTAATAATTAAATATATTTACGTAAGCAATAAGGTGCAGTAGGCTGTGCTGTATCGTGAATAAGTCACGGGTGAAGGGCTTTGTTAGGCAAGATGCGAAGCATCCCCTTCAGCCGTGACTTATACACGATACAGCACTAGCCTCGAATACCTTATTGCTTTTATAAAACAGTTACCACAAATTACAAGTATTAAAGCCAGAAATATGCATTAATGCAACTTTCATGAAGTAAACTTTTTCTTCCTTCCGCCGGAAAAAAAAAGTCCCTGATCGTGAACAGCAACAGAAGTTACATTTTCAAATTTTCTTTATGATTGTGTCAGTCAGTAGCGAAGACTTTTATATTGAAAAGACTGAACTGTTGTGAAGACGGAACAAGACGCAACTGACAAATGCTTTGACTAGCGCTGTTAGTCACGGGCAAACGCCTTAAAGTGTTAGTTCACCCTCATGCCGTTTCACACCCGTAAGACCTTCGTTAATCTTCAGAACACAAATGAAGACATTTTAGTTGAAATCCGATGGCTCCGTGAGGCCTCCATAGGGAGCAATGACATTTCCTCTTTCAAGATCCATAAAGGTACTAAAAACATATTTAAATCAGTTCATGTGAGTACAGTTGTTCAATATTAATATTATAAAGTGACGAGAATATTTTTGGTGCGCCAAAAAAAACTAAATAACGACTTATATAGTGATGGCTGATTTCAAAACACTGCTTCAGGAAGATTCGGAGCACAATGAATCAGTGTATCGAATCTGCTGTCCAAAGTCACATGATTTCAGCTGTTGGCAGTTTGACACGCGATCTGAATCATGATTCGATACACTGATTCATTGTGCTACAAATCTTCCTGAAGCAATGTTTTGAAATTGGCCATCACTAAATAAGTCGTTATTTTGTTGTTTTTTTGGCACACCAAAAATATTCTTAATATTAATATTGAACCACTGTACTCACATGAACTGATTTAAATATGTTTTTAGTACATTAATGGATCTTGAGAGAGGAAATGTCATTGCTCCCTATGGAGGCCTCACGGAGCCATCGGATTTCAACTAAAATATCTTAATTTGTGTTTCGAAGATTAACAAAGGTCTTACGGGTGTGGAACGGCATGAGGGTGAGTAATAAATGACAGAATTTTCATTTTTGGGTAAACTAACCCTTTAAATGTTAAAAGCACAAGATGATACATCAGACATTTAAACAGATTTTTTTTTATTATGAACATAGGACTGACGTTAAGGAAAATGCTAAATCTGACTGCAGGTAATAAACTCGCTCACTCAATCTTTTTCTCACAATAATACAGTAAGCTTCAATGAACAATATCAATTGATAACATACAGTTTACGTTGCTAAGAGTGGTTGCTAAGAGTGTTGTGTAGTGATACACAGAACCGTTGGGTGAAGCGGTCATAGCCGTGTTTTATCGTGAAATAAAACACAGCTATTGACCAATCAGAATCAAGGACAGGAACTAACTGCTTTATAAAATTTCATAAATTTCTGTCTATTCTGACATGAAGGAGGGACCATGTGTTAACAGGAACATGATAAAAGTGCAAAAGTTTATTTAGACTAAAACTTAAACACCTGAAAAAATTACTTGACAGATGTGGATTTCATATATTAAGAAAGACTGTTAATTTTAAATGGATACATAGTTTACTAAATTATCTTTTAACATAATGTATAGATGACCTCAAAGCATGGACTAAAAACCACACTCTAGTGTCTTTGGTAATTGTCGTCTAGAACTCATCAGTCACTATGGCTGCAAGCTCAACAAATGCTAACATACACAGCGCATGTGAATTTTTTCTTGAGCATAGGTACAGGTGGGCTGGTTCTCTATCGCACACACTTACCCAATCCAGCCTCTACAGCCAGTGCAGTTTGTGTGTAGTCCTGCACTCAGGTGGAAACTTCAAAGCACGCCACACTCTCACAGCAACAGACACAGAGCAGGTAGGCACCATCTGCATTCTTAGTCTGTTTATTTATTCGCCAGAAACGGCAATCACAGCTGACCTGTGAGAAGAAATAACAGTATTTCTTTACTGTAAGGACAGTGCATGTATATCATGCCAAATTAGCTGAGTTAAAATTATCGTAAACTTAAATTTGGCAGAGAAAACATCCAGAGTCAGTGTTAAGTTTGCATGGGTGGTTTTTAAAAAGGCACGAGGTGGACAAAATTTGAGCGTAGTCCTAAAGACCAGTCATCATCCCCCAAAAAGTGGATGTTATTCATTTTTTCCTGTTGCTGTCAGACACATATCAGAAAGAGGCATGTGAGAAGCGATAAATCTAGTCTGATAAGTTTTTGGGGCGTTAGAGGAAGGGCTGAGTCAGGATATGGGTGACACTCGAGCTGCTTTAGGGAGGACAAATCTCAAGCTTTAAATGAGAGCGCAAAGTGCGTGTCTGTGAGAACATGCTGTAATCTAAGAAAACACTGGACTCAAATGACCCACAAGCACAAAAACAGATGGCTGTTTTTTTTAAACGAATATAAGGGTGTATTTTTTTCCATCTACTGAATTTCATTATTAAAAATAGATTAGGATGTTATAAATTAACCATAAATATTATTAGTTAGTTAGTAATGTATGTATTGAGCAATTAAAAATTCTTTACAAGCCATAATGCATGCTGTTTAACTTTTAGACTGTAATGGGGAATTTTCTTGGAACATCTAAACAGCTGAACGAGCATAAAACATAATGTTGCATAAACATTCCATGCTAATTTGTTTCTATTAATCGTAAACTAATACAATGCTGTTGTCACGTATTCAAGGGACATTAAAAATGTCAACATCTCTGTTTTCGATGAGTGCTTCGGGCAAAGATTAACGGAGTACAGCTAACAGTAATAAAGTGGCACATTAAGCATATTGTAATGTGGAAAAGTCCTTACAAAGGTGACCAAACAGCTAATTCTTCTTCAGTCTCTGGGATTTAACTAACATGATTGCAAATAGTCAAATAAATAAATGTACTACACCTGTAACCTGCACGTGCCATCTTCCAAGATCTTTGCTCGTATTAAAAGCTTTATGTAACGTTAAACTTTGCTCGATGCAGTCTGGTTCTCTGATCCACAGGAGCTTGTGATGGAACTGGTAAAACTTTAGCCAAATAAAGTGCCTCTTACTTCCTGGGAACCAAGAAATTGAAGGTCATTATGGGTGAGACAGGGCCCAGGGCAAAGAAGTTTTGCTCCCTGCATACAGGGTGGTTTCGTGCGACTGAACACTGTGTATCTGCATGGACGTTATTTGCTTTAAGTGGGCATGTAATAGACTTGTAAAGCCCTCGAGCAGTGCAGGAAACATAGCGGAGGTAAGCTGTACTGGGACTCTGACATTTAGAACATTGCCATATGTCCCACATGAGCAGTTTATGCATATGACCTTCGCCCTTAGCTGATTGTGAGAGAAAGAATCAATCTGAGATGATCGCTCACAATAAGAAACCGCACTTCTGAATTCTTTAAGACAAGTCTCTTTTAGCAATGACAATGACTGTGGCACTAATGATTGCTTCTAAACCTAGAGCGATGTGCTCCATGACAGTTCGCAGACCAGACACACTGGCATTGATGCATGCAGCATTTCACTATTTTGTACACAGTGAAAATTAATGTGGCAGTCAGGTCTAAACAGTAAACATAGCAGAGAAGGGGGCTGTTTACCTTTCAGAGATACTGTAGTACTTATTGCACCACAATGATTTGATAAAACATTGGCATCCTTTGATTGACCACATGATCTGGAAGCAGTGTCTGTCATGAGAGACGGTCATCTGAAGGACAAAGCAGAATTTTAGCATTTATATTGTCTGAATCTTTGTGAATTTCCATTCACAGTGTTTGACACAAAAGTGGCCTGAATAGTAAATTGAGAATGTTTATGGAAGTACAAGATGCAGTTTTCGGAAAGCTGGTCGTTTTCTCAGTAAGCTGAAATTATGTAACTGTACATTGAGACAGTTAACCCAAAAATGAAAAGTCTGTAAACATTTAGTCACCCTTATGTCATAACAAAAAACATATGGCATTTACATGTTATCACACTAAACATGAACTGAAGCGTTCAAGCTTCAAAAAAGATGCAAAACACCACAAACGTGTCTGCAATTCTTGTGTGCTATATTGCATGTCTTTTGAAATCATACAAAAGCATTGTGTGAGAAACAGATAAAACACTTCATTATTCACATAATCTCCAGCAGGCTGTTCAATTTGTGAACAAATAACAGCTTTTGTGAACCATATTAACAAATTGATGCAAAATCAGTTCATGCATTGGACATCACTAATTTAGCAACCATGGAAAATGGTTCCTTGGTTCCTTTCCTTTTATGTTCTGCAGAGGAGGGAAAGGTTAACAACATGAGGGTGGGTTAATGATGACAGAATGTTTGAGGTGAACTATTTCTTTAATACATTTTAGGGCCCTAAACTGTGAAAAATTACCCAGGAGCCAGTTCTAATTGAGCTATCTGAAGAAGCCATTGTAAATGTTGCCAGTCTGGGACACTGTAAAGGGTTTAGGCACGACGATTGTCATTAAGACATATTGGGCATGACGGGAAGTGATGTGTAATTTGGAATGTTCGTGATACAGAGACTGCTTTGTGACCCACTCTAATGCTCTGAATGCCACAACACGACTGTAAAACTCACAGTTCAGTAATCATGCTTTCAAGTTTACTATCAAATAAATTCATGGCTCAACACAATACATTTATTTTAAATGCTTTATGGTTAGCGGTTTGGCCACATGTACAATGACAAATCTAAATCATACATTTTAACTTGCTGGTAGGATGGTGCACAAAAATTAAATGCCTCACCCTTTAAAACTGAAAAAAATAAGTATAGTAATAGTGGACATTGAGTTTGTTGTTGTAATTGCATAAACTTAAGGCAATCTGCATTGTTTTTTCACACAAATATTCAAAGGAGACACAAGAGTAGATAATTGGATAACATTTTGACTATTTCATATGATTACAGAAATATCAATCCATGATCTTAGTGGAATCTGCTGCCCAGTATAGCTGGGTGGAGGTAGCGATCAGTGCAGAGGATGCTCACAGTGGTTTGGCTGTAATAGATCAGTCCACTGCCAAAAGATCTCCCAATGGGAAGCTTCCATTCCCTTTTCATTTACCATCTCATGGTGCTGCAGTTCAGAGATGCTTCCTTTAACGGTTAATGGAGAAAGCACAGGACTACACCCAGATAACAGTCTCTTGTGTTCCTGGCTGAGCCCCTTACCCTGCAGTAAGAAAACACCAAGCTCTTTATCAATGTGGAAATCAGCAAAAAAAAAAAAAAAAAAGGGAATACTTCACCAAACCCGTATGACTTTCCTACATCTGTGAAAAACAAATGGAGAAATTCAGAATAATATGGTGGTCACTGATTTTATTTGAAAGTGAACCAAAGTACCACAGAAGTATTGCAAAACTCTATTCAAATTTACCACTATATTTCAAGTTTTCTTAAGTCATTTGATAGCCTTGTGTGAGAAACAGACCAAAATGTATACATTTTCATTATTCATTGATAATCTTCCCCTTCATTGCTTCAGAATTCAGTGCAGAAGTCATATGCCAATGGGAGTTTCAACATTTTTTTTTTTTCTTCTTTTTTTACAAATTGGGTTAAGGTGAACTATGCCATAAAGAAGACTCAATTTAAGCAAAATGTAAATATTAGATGGAACCACATTTGTGCCTGACAGACATTAAATTAAATTTGAACACTCAATTTAAATGATGAACAACTAAACCGATTTCTAGACTTAAAAGCTGAACGTTGACAATGTGAAACCCCATACAAAACCCATTTACTTCCATAATCTAAAGTATTTGTGAATGAAAGTAAATGTTCAGTGAGGGGGAAAAAATTGTAGGGCAAGACTTTGTTATGCATCAGGAATTGGTTATATCATGAAAAGTTGGTGTTACAGGACATGTCAGAATGGAGCCAGGTGGTTGGACGGCAGAAAATAAGAGGTATTGGTGACATTAGCTGAAATGGAAAGTCTTTTCTGAGGCATTACAAATTCTTTCTTTTTTTTTTTTAATAGCATTAATTTATGGCACATCATTTTAAAATTATTTAATATCATTTTAAATGTCTGAACACCTGTCGAGTCTGTTTTTCAATGCTTCACAGTAGCAAATTACAAACGTAGTGGAGGTGAGGCAACAGATCTGATGATAAATTAATAGCACAAGATTTAAATTACATACAAACACATAAGAATTACTCAGCAACCCAAGCCAAACTTATGAAGAGAGAAGAGTTAAAAAAGGCAACCGAGAATAGAAGATATTAGATTTCTCTAAGTACAACTGAAACACAATGCGGTTACGTTTCTAAGAATCCCACAAACTGGAAAGATCACAATGGTTTGTTGCAATGAGGTTTGCATCTCTAGGCAACCGATCTATTATGATAAACTGTATTGACACTGGGCAAAGGGAACACTGAAAAAAAGAATTACCAATGATAAACATTCCCAGATTGCCATCTTAAAATAGAACCGGGAAGCCAAAACGTACCAGTCAAACCAACATCCGACAAAAATTCTGATGAAACACATGAATGAAGTTTTGACCAAAAAAAACTGGAAACTGGAAAAATATAGAACTATCTTTTGTTCTTTTCTTTCTTTTTTTCTTTCTTTCTTTCTTATTTCATAATATAGCCTAATTGCCAGTTACATAGCAGTGAGAGAGACAAACACAAGTAAGATAATTCCATTGATCGGTAAGATTTTTCAATGACGGTAAATGTAAAAAAAAAAAAAAACAGCCAGAAAATGCAGAAGTCAGTACCAGTTGAGTAAAAGGTCACATTGCCCCTAACAACAAACTTTCATGGGAACATACCAGCATCTTATTAATTTGTTTTATACTTGGAAATGTAGACACTACACAAAAAAAAGTGTCAATGGAAAGTGAATTCCTCTCCAAAAACAGCGTGTTCCCTTAACAATGAAAAACACTCAGTTTATGCATTGTTCATTTGGATGGAGGCTATGTTTCCAGTGCTCAGCTGGAAGTACATCCATTGATAAAGGACAGGGACACATTTAAAAATCAAAGATGCCAGGATTTTATGCTAAGAGACAAAACATGAAGTGCGTGAGGAGTAATTATAAGTATATTCACAGTCCGTTCCATGTTAAACACAGACGTTCCTATTATGGTGGTGTGGAAAATGTCATAATTTGTGATGCATCTACAGTATGTGGTTAGGTGTGCGAAAGCGAGGGAGAAAGCATGTGGTTGTTGTGTGTGTGCCGAGAATTTTCTTCACCATGGGCAAAGTTAGTCTGGTCATCATTACTCACAGATATGTATTTACATTGCCTCCCATTCATAAATGTAATGTGTGTTTTATGTGCGTGGGTGTTTGTGTTTGCGGTCGTGCGTAAAACCGCAAACAAAAAGTCTGTACATCATCCTACTCAAGAGGGGAAAGTCCACGTTGTGCTGTTTCTGTTTAGCGTTGACACAAATGATGTTCAAAAACAGACATAAATGTCTACCGTTACACAGGCCATGAAGTGTCTAAACCTGTTCCAGAACATCTGTTTGCATACCTAAATTCTATGCAAACATTTTAATAAGCTATAGTATGTCTAGCTAGTATGCTTTCACAATTGGGAAAATATAGCGCAACATGCTTTGACTTGAGGTAAAAGGGGAAGGCATCTGTCAGCTGCTGTCTCACGGAACTACATGTACTGTACACATGTATTTGACACCCTTTTTTAAGCCGTAAAGCCAGATTTTATCTTCTCGGTGAGATTTTTCCTCCCCCTTCTCCTTCTGATGCCCGATTTTAGACCCTTCAGCAGGGTACAATGTGGATTATGTCAAAAGATCCGGTCCCTGTTCTGCTCCAACATTCCATATGGTGTCCTCAAGTTGAGCTTGTGTTAAGTCATCTCCATAAAATAGCCAAGCCACTGACCGCAACCGTTTTCTTGTTCCACACATCACCACCCAGCCTTAAAGTTGGCCCTAACACAACTGCCCTTGGTGCTTATGACCAAGAGACAAAGTATGGTGGTGTTTAAAAAATATGTTCTCGTAAAAGTTTGCAATTACTACATTTAGCGTTGTGTACTAAAACACAATACCACACTGTGGGTAAGTCTTATTTACTTCTTATATCAACAAAAACATCCAATTCAAGCCATATTTTACAAGATAATATGATACAGTGTTTACTGATAAACCATGCAAACAAAATGCCAACCTGCCACCTTATTAAAGGGTTAGTTCACCCAAAAATGAAATTTCTGTCATTAATTACTCATCCTCATGTCGTTCCACACCCGTGAGACCTTTGTTCATCTTTGGAACACAAATTAAGATATTTTGATTAAATCCGAGAGTTTTTTTTAATCTTTCATTGAAAGCAATGAAATGACCACATTCATTGTCCAGAAAAGTAGTAAAAACATCATTAAAATAGTCAGTGTGACTACAGTGGTTCAACCTTAATGTTATGAAGCGATGAGAATACTTTTTGTGCACAAAAACAAAACAAAAAAAACGACTTTCTTCAACAAATTCATGGCTTTATGCTATGCTATTTTCGTTGCAGTGCTTCCAGGTTCTACATCCGAATGGCGGCTCAGTATTGGCCGACGCCTGTTCACGTGAACAGCACGAGGCATACGTGTGATGCTGACACAGGAGCTCAGTATTGGCCGACACCTGTTCACGTGAGCAGCAAGACGCATGTGTGTGATGCTGACGCAGGAGCCGGCCAATAATGAGTTGCCGTTCGGACATAAACACGGAATCATTGCAGAGCGTTTACTATGTCAACTGCGTATGACAACAGTTAAAGGTGCTCTAAGTGATCCTGGGTGGATGTAACTTCCTGTTGACGTTCAAAGTGTTGTCAAACAAAACAGAGGCTAGCTAGACCCTCCCTCCTCCTTCTCCCCTCCCCTCTGTGCTTCCTGAAACAGTCAGGAACGCGCATTTAAAATCATTCTTGTCGGTTATTGGCTGGAGCATGTTTATTATGATTCGTGGTCCAGGCTGGACCAGTTTGTTTTTGGAGCTTGTGGCGACTACAGAGACCACGTTTTTTTACAGTGTGTTCAGGGGACAGACAGCTAGCTGATAGTGAGATGTTTGCTGTATGTGACAAAAAATGTTTTGGCCTAAAAACGCGTGACATCACTTAGAGCACCTTTAAAATTGTTAAATAAAGTTGTTATATTTGTTTTGTTTTTACACACAAAAAGTATTCTCATTGCTTCATAACATTAAGATTGAACCACTGTAGTCACGCAGAATATCTAAAATGACGTCTTTACTACTTCTCTGGACCTTGAATGTGGTAATTTCGTTGCTTTCTTTGGGAGATAAAAAACCTCTCAGTTTCATCAAAAAAATCTTAATATGTGTTACGAAGATAAACAAAGGTCTTACGGGTTTGGAACGACATGAGGGTGAGTAATTAATGACAGAAATTTCATTTTTGGGTGAACTCTCCCTTTAAGATTTATCATACATCTTATGTGGTCAAAAAGACTCTGAATCTGGTAAATTCCCTAAAGGCATCATCTTTAATGCCGTGTATATTGATTTCATTTTAAGATGAGATTTACGGATGCCCTGCGGGGCCATGCATTATTTTTTGTGTATTATTATTTTCTGTCTTATTTTCTCAGCATAACAAAAGTTGTTTTCTCATGATCTCATGACAAAAAAAAAAAGTTTGTTGCTTACCATTTCTTTGGTCAGCCGCAAACCATTTAATCGGCGTCTGTCAAACATCATTCTATAACCGTGTAGACGTCTGATCCCTTGAGTTGGCTGGAAATGAAATTGACCACATGTTCAGAATCACTCTTGCGTCTACAACAATAAAGCTGTAGCCCAAGTTTCGGACATTGTTTTTTTTTTTTTTTAATTGATGTAAATATCTGTCTGTCTGTCTATCTATCTATCTATACACACACACACACACACACACAATCTCAAGTAGTGATCACAACAACAAAAAAGACAAAAATAACAATGCATGGCCTCTTAGGGGTGATCTGTATGTTTGCATGATTCTTCCAGTTAATGTAAGTGGAGTGTTATGGGTACCTGTGAATCTGATTTAAGTTTTTCTCTCATCTCTAGTCTAAGGCAGCATGAACTCAGGCACGGTGCAGTATTCCGGAGTGAAGTGCCGTGACGACATTCCAAGTGTGCTCACAGATGACGGCTATTACTCCAAGAAGAAACGATATGTAAGAAAAGATGGGAGCTGTAACATGGTTATGCACCACGTTCCAGAGGAGTGGCTTCTCTGGGTCACTGACATCTTCACCACCCTGGTGGAGATCCGTTGGAGGGTCATGCTCTTGGCATTTGCCCTCTCCTACATTTTATCATGGCTCTTTTTTGGAATTTTATTCTGGATCATTGCACTGACCCACGGCGATATGAAAGACCCCAACAATGAGCCATGTGTTTATGAGGTTCGAAGTTTTACAGCTGCTTTTCTGTTCTCATTAGAGACCCAAACCACCATTGGTTATGGCTTTCGGGGCATGTCGGAGAACTGCATGATCGCCATCATTGTAGTTACCATCCAAGATGTCATCAGTGTCTTCATTGACACTTTTGTCATCGGCATCGCCGTCGCCAAGATGGCATCTGCCCGTAAGAGAGCCCAAACAGTTGGGTTTAGCAATTGTGCAGTGATCAACTTACGTGACGGTCATCTATGCCTGTCGTGGCGGGTCGGGGACTTCCGAAGGAACCACATGGTAGAAGGGACAGCTCATGCACAGCTGGTACAGCACCTGGCACACAGCACAGGGAAAGTTGATGTTACGTACAAAGACCTCAACATTGAAGAAAACAACATCATCCTGGCCACCCCAACCACCATAGTTCATAAAATCAGTCCTGGCAGTCCTCTATACAAGGTGAGCTTGCAGGATCTGAGGAAGGAGAGCTTTGAGCTGGTGGTCTCTTTCACCTACACAGACGACTGCACGGGCATCCTTCACCAGACACGCACATCCTACACTCCAAGCGAGATTCTGTGGGGCCAGCACTTTCAGGAGATGATCAGGGTCACCCGCAAGAACTACAGAGTGGACTACGCCCTGTTCAACCACACAGTAAAAGTCCTGGTCCCAGAATTAAGCGCAGAGGAGTATGACCTAAAGAAGTACTCTCAACAGCCAAAACACAAACCACTCCACACAAGTTCTCCAACGGCAGCTGTGGAATTGGTTAATGGGAATAGTCTTGAGGCGGAAAAAGCATCCACTAGCAGTGCTGTCCAAGAACACGAGCTATAACAGTGAACATCCTGACTCTGCTATAGCACTTTGAAATGGGGCTTCCTCAAAGGCATCACTAGTGGAAGAAATAGTGCACTTATAGTTAGATTTAGACTTAAAGGTGTGCTGTCAGTTAGCAGGAAGGTCTTAAAAGGCCCTTCAAACAAAGAAGTACTGGAATATCATATTAAAGCCCTGTAGGTACTTTGGCTTTGATGAGAAACCATTTAAAGCGCTACTTTTAAAATTATATAAAAGCTGTGTTTGAATAGTATTTTAATTATGTTCTGTATATCGTAGCAGTCTTGCACAAAACTCTTTGTACACAACGCACACACATCTCTACAGGTATCACAGATTCAGTGAAGATTTGATGTGTATTACAGACTCTTATGACCTTGAAGGTTCTTTGATAACCAGAGATGTAAAAAAAAAGACCTCCTTGATTAAATTATGGCCCCCAAACCCTCAACCTACATAAGAGGCAATGGATCAATTATAATGACAGTGACGTTAACCTGACCAAATTGTGGTCAGTCAGTGCGTCTCTTTGACATTAGCTGAGGAAGTGCAGAACACTGTTCCACCTTATTTTTCAAAGTGGTTAACCTTTCCGTCCAAACAACTAATAAAATCTTTTGGAAAAAGAGCCCCAGTGACAATTTTCAGTATTTACACAGCATGCATCCACTTACCCAAAGGACAATCTAATGGGTGATGATAAATGATCATTTAGACCTCATTGTAGTCTACAATGTATGACTGTTGAAACACCTTCACCCTGGCGACCTACATATATATATATATATATATATATATATATATATATATATATATATTAAATTCTTTTTTCAAAAATCAAAGATGACTAAAATTTGTTATATTGTTGTTGCATTTTATCATTGTTAAGCCATACACTGATGTTATCACACTGACCACATACAATAATTTAGCATGACAGAAAAGCTCAAGATGTCCTCTTCAAGACAGAGCAGGACTTAAAACAGTGGCATGCATCATCTCAGAGATATTAACAAAAAACATATGTCTACTACTACAATGAATAAAATTGCTTGGTCTCAGGAGGTTTTCCTGAGAAAGTGAAGTCTCCAGCCCTCCACCTTGTGGTTGGATGCAGTGCTGTCCAAGCATTGCCTTAAATTAGGCTGAAAGGTAAACAAGAGCCGGACAGATCACGTACCACGTTTCGCCTATAAATAGTCTGTATTATTTATAGACTTGAACAAGAAAGTAACTAAAATAAGCACTTTGCAACAGCTTCACAAATAAAAGTTTAACACGGCTCATTACTTATGACAAGCAAGCAGTGTGTGACACGCAGCAGCCAGGAAGGGCAAAGGGCTGTGGAACACTTACTGCTGGGTTTTCATTGGACCAATTATAAAGAGAAAGAGAAACATTCCCCTGATTAAACAATAAATGGTCATTAATTTCTTTCACAATGATCTGATTCCCAACAATACAATGTACAGTCATTATATAAGAAGCTGGAAAACAAACAAAGCCTGAATAAATTCTGAGTAATGCTGTGGATATGCATACTATGAAACTGAATTGTACTATTTTTTGATCATATTTCATAAAAGCAAAACCCAGAATAACACATTTCAAAACTGTATGACTTCAATGTTTTGGCTAATGGCATAATATGGACTAAAAGGCATAATGGACTAAAATTATTTTATAAAGCATTTGTTTAGTGAAAAATATCTTTATAAAGAAGTGTTTGGCTTGATGATTAATGGTATCCATATTGCATTTGGACGCACTATCAACAAATGACACATAAAGTGCGATTTCTAGCTTGTTGTGAAAAGAAATACGTTCCACAAAATCACAAACTAAACTGCTGAAGTTCTATTTTATTTCAGGAACTGGTCGTTTTTTTCCCCCAATACAAACACTATGTGTATTTCTAATAGTTCAATATCTGAGGTCAGTGTTGGAATTACAGTGGAGTTGAATTTTCTGTCATTTTCACAGCGAGACCTTGTCGACGTTTCAAACAAATTTGACTTTTGTTGTCACGGGTCGCTAATTCCCTTTTTTAAATCAGGTTGAGATTTTATTATGACTTGTAAACAGATAATAACCGTGTTTTGTCGAATTAACCTCAGACATTGAGAAAATCGTAGTGTTGCTATGGTTACCTCAGACGAACTCGGCTTGTGTCTCGAGTCTATTTAGCGCATTCTGACTTAACTTGCAACGTAACTGTGGTTAGTTACTGAAAGTATTGTTTGAAAACTCTGTTGAAACACACATACTTATGAAAACACATACTTTTTAGACACCCGCAACCGTTTGTTTTGGCTTCCTTTGGGGAGATTCAAGCCTTAATTCGCACGCTGCTGTTCTCTATTTCACTTGCTGTAGTCTGAGTGAGTGGAACATTGTTTTATCCGCGCGTGAAACTCTCCAGTCCCTCCCGTCTGATTGGCTGGTTTCAAGAGAGGGGGCGTGACTAGCCGGTGCGTGTTGTTTAAATGGGTTTGAAGCCTAGAAGAAACAGCACATGAGTTACCGCACGCCGCAAACAAGAAGAGAAACGTGGAGATTGCTGTTCTTATGCTTCATATCAAATGCTATTCATATATTACGTGGAGAGAACAAGATCAATGAGAAGACAGTGTGGATAGTTAAAACCATTCGACATTGGATATGTACATATGACAACTGTTTCGTGTTCATTTACAAATGACTAGGTAAGGTCAAAGATATACTATTTGCTGACATATTTTGTTATTGAATGCAACTGTAAATAAATTCGGTCTGTTTGACTATACAAAGTGTTTTGTGCTATACATTTGAACTTCATTTTGTTAAGAATGATATCGGAGTTCTCAGTTGTATTTGAATTTTGATAGAAAACAATCTAAGCATAGTTTGAGCACATTCTTGAGCTCTCTATTGAAAGTCTATAGGAGGCATGATCTCAGAAAAAAAGGCAGAAGACTTAATCAAAATGTCTCAGTCTGAAGATTATTTCTGTCTAGGAGAAACACTTCAAAGAGAATGTAAAGAGTTTTCTTTCTTGGTGAGGAGTTGTTAATTAGAGTTAATTTCTGACCTTCAATTACAATGAAAGATATGAAAGTGTGATTACTATTTGCTTTTTATTTTCTCTTAAGACAAATACACAAGAAATCTTAAGTCTTCTTACTTTAAGCACCTCAAGTAGTTCTTTAAAAGAAAGAAAGGTTTAGAGAATATCTTTTCCTCCCACACCTGTTGGCTTCTCCATATGACAGACTTTGCCCGCATGGCAGATTTGCCTTATAAAAGCAACATATGGGGTTTAGTACTGCATTATGCGCATTGCTGCATGCAACACGTGAGTTTAATTGTTATATAGCCTAGTATTGTTTTTAGCAGTATTCTACTGAGCTCACTGTTGCTAAGTGTGCATTTGTCTAATATATTTGGAGCACAGCTGCGCTCAGCAGTTGTCAGGCGTCAGTCGGCTGACAGACACGCAGATCCTCTTTTCTGCCTTAAACACTCAGGGACTTTCAATTGGCAGCTAAATTGGTGCTTAACTTGTTTGTCAGGACTATGCACACCACATAGTGTAAACTGTTAACAGCGATAATAGGGCAAAAGGAATTTGCCTAAAATATGCAACAATGTTTTAAAAATATTAATCCTAGTTTGATCACTCAAAAGAATGTAAACTTTTATGTAACATTTTCCATTGGTGCTCACTGGTCCACGCCATCAAAATAAACATCTTTCCTGGATATAAACACTGCCATATTATGTTTCATGTAAGAAATAATGGCATCTATCAACCTGCTCCTTATCTGAATATCTGTCAGGCCACATATGAAAAACAGCCTTTAGTAAAATGTTAAACCAAAATAAATAATCGGCTTACTTTTGTTCTAGATGGCAGAAATTTCCTCACTACTAAAAAAAAAAAAAATACTGAAGTAATTTCTGTTTTTAATACAAATATACATATTCTTTTCTCATGCTCTCTCACTCTCTTCCATTAATTATGTCATTCGCTTTTACTCTCTCGCTCTCTTTTTCTATCTCAAATCCTTCTGCAGTCCATGCATCTGCTAAATAAGATAAAATAGGACCTTTCTTTTTAGTTATGGTTGCTAGGAACATTGAGGGCAGAATAGAAGCTTTAATGAGTAGTGTTTTAGCCCTCCTCAGGGAATTGTCACAGGGCTGTCATTATACTGCTGAGAGAGAAGATGAGGTCCCAGAGGACAAGCTCTCAAGTCAACAAGCCTCGTCTCAGTCCCTGCTCTGCACCCTACTGAAAACCAGTCTTAGCTTGTTTTTACCTTTGCTGATGTTTAAGCAGTAGTTCACTATGTTATGTTCTTTGAGAAATTAAGTGTGGCACAAGAACACATTTTTGCCACTGACTAAATGAGTCTTTCTCTTTTTAAAACTCTTAAAATGTCAATAATCCTTGAGGGAACAGGTCTTATTTTATAGCGCTGTTTTTTTTTTGTTTTGTTTTTTTTTTCATGCAAAAGATCAGTTTTGATGTGGAATATTTGTGATGACAACCTGCAAGACACTCTTTAAAAGCATTTATTATTGTTCACTACATTAAAATATAAAACATATTAAATATACAGAAAGTACTGTAATTGTTGAGTAGAGCTTTCAGGACTCCACTATTGGTTAGATGAGTTTTTGCCAATTTAAATTAGTGCATTGATAAGAGACATACGTGACTGAACAAAGCAATTTTCCATTCACCTATACCCCGATTAGCACAGTATGTGAAAACGGGTATTATTAATGGTCTTGTGGGCAATTGCACTATATGGAAGAGCACATAAGCAGACAGGTTGGCATTGCGTTATCTAGCAATGTGGGGCACTGCCTGGTAAAATATCATTGTATTTGACAAAATTACAAATTGACTTTTTTTAATTTAATTAAATTGACAAAGTGTTGGTGCAGTTGCTGATTGAAATTGACATGATGTATAAACCTTTGATGTTGCCCATGAAGAAAAAAATCAAATATAGAATAATCTTTGGTCAATAAAACGAAACAAAACCTTCACTATTTACTTCATAGCCTCACTGAGCTTATGATTTAAAGAAGTCCGACTTGGGTTCTGTTATTGTGACCATTTTGGTCTTGTTGGCTAATACTGCTGGGTTTTTTTTTTTCTCAGTTTGAAAGGAATGATCAAGGTCCTCTTAAGTTTCAAAGTATGAGTTTTTGATTAAGCACATACCATTTATCAAAGTTAGTATTATTTCATGTGATACTAAATTCACAGGGAAATGTTAACATTATGATTTAATCAGTGTACAAATTTATCAGTTCAAGCTGAGACTTGCATGAGAATGCGTGAGAATTATATGCATCACGTTGGTCTCGGAGACACGTGTGCAGTTAGAGCCAAAAAGTCAATTTTCAGTGATTAAGTTAATTTAGCAACTGAGACTGAAACAAATCTGCAGTGAGAATGTTTAGTTTACAGTCTTTACCAATTAACGTTAATGTGTATCTTGTTTCTTGTTTCTGATAGGACATTTGATCGATGATATCACCAGAGCAAATGAGAACGGAGTGATCGCCCCATCCTTGGCCTTTTCTGTCAATCAAAAGGTCCAACTGGAGCAAAGAGACGCCTCCTGCGTCCGGCTCTGAACAGCCCCACCATTTCCTGCTTGTGTTGGTCCCCGTGAGTGTTTCAAAACTGTTTCTCCAACGCTTTTTCCAGAAACTAAGACTGTTTTCCAAAGCAGAAACAGCACAGACCTCCCAGACTGAGGTGATGGGAAGTGTGCGGGCCAACCGCTACAGCATTGTGTCATCAGAGGAGGACGGTATGAAGTTGGCCACTGCTGCGGTGCCAAATGGGTACGGTAACGGGAAGAGCAAGGTTCACACCCGTCACCAAACCCAGAGCAGGTTTGTCAAGAAAGATGGACACTGCAACGTGCAGTTCATCAACGTCAGCGAGAAGAGCCAGCGCTATCTAGCCGACATCTTCACCACGTGCGTGGACATTCGCTGGCGATGGATGTTCGTTATCTTCTGCTTGGCCTTTCTGCTGTCGTGGCTGTTTTTTGGATGTATCTTCTGGCTGGTCGCAATATTCCACGGAGACCTGGAGAGTGGCAGTCCCAAATGTGTCTCCAACGTCAGCACCTTCACGGCCGCGTTTCTCTTCTCCATCGAGACGCAGACCACTATCGGCTATGGCTACCGCTATGTTACAGACGAGTGCCCCATCGCGGTGTTCATGGTTGTATTTCAGAGCATAGTCGGCTGCATCATTGACGCCTTCATCATTGGTGCTGTCATGGCTAAGATGGCAAAGCCCAAGAAGAGGAATGAGACGCTGGTGTTCAGCCACAACGCTACGGTGGCCATGAGGGACAATAAGCTGTGTCTGATGTGGAGGGTGGGCAACTTGCGCAAAAGCCACCTGGTAGAGGCCCACGTTCGGGCTCAGCTTCTCAGATCTCGCACCACAGCCGAGGGAGAGTTTATCCCTCTAGACCAGATGGACATCGACGTGGGCTTTGACAGCGGCATTGACCGCATCTTCTTGGTGTCACCGATCACCATCGTCCATGAGATCGATGAGGACAGCCCTTTCTATGACATGAGCAAACAAGAACTGGAGAACTCTGACTTTGAAATCGTAGTTATCCTGGAGGGCATGGTGGAGGCCACGGCCATGACCACCCAGTGCCGTAGCTCCTACGTGGCCAGTGAGGTCCTGTGGGGACACCGCTTTGAGCCCGTCCTCTTCGAGGAGAAAAACTATTACAAAGTAGACTACTCTCGCTTTCACAAGACCTACGAAGTGCCCAGCACCCCACTGTGCAGCGCGAGAGACCTTGCTGAGAAAAAATATATCCTATCTAACTCGAATTCTTTTTGCTATGAGAATGAGGTGGCCCTTTCAAACAAAGAGGAGAAAGAGGAAGGGAACGGGGACAGTTTGGGCCCTGGCGGGACAAACACAGACACTAGCTCAGACTCTGACCACAGCCAGGCCACCGTTCCCTTAGAACCGCGGCCTCTACGGCGGGAATCCGAAATATGACTGTGCAGAACTAACGGGAAGGTTTAACAGACACCTCTTCATACAGGCACATTGAGCTGAACTGAGCCACTCGGCGAGGCAGACTCAAGCTAACGGTACAGTTACGAGGAGGAATCGACAGCGAAACTGTACAAGAGTGTTCTTACGAATATGCATGGTTAAATAAAACACAGCATAGAGGCACTGCACAGCTAATGAAGAATGCACATCAAGGGAGGAGAAGAGAGAGTTTCCCATTTAGGCGACACTACCTTTTTAGACCGTTGCTTCTGAATGACACGAAGCAGAGAGGATGTAACTGGTTGGCAAAACTTGAAAATGAGCAGGCATGTGTCCCTGTGCAGTTGTCCAACAATGTAAGAATGATTCAGACCAATTTTAATTCAGCCTTTGACTCATGCTGCTACCAAAGTTGATAATATCGTTATTTATCGTTACATGCAGATATTTAGTTCTGTCAATTGAATAAAGCAATGATAGTTAATAGAAATAACATTATACAAAGGAGGAAAAAACACAGCCAAGAGTGTTAGTCAATGTCTTAAGTATCATTAAAAAGTCCTGTTCCTACCGTCTAGTTAATTATTCCATTATCCCCTCTTTTCCTTTTCTATTTGAGTCCGCTGGCCCTTTGTGTGAGCCACAGGTATTTCTGGAACAGTCTTGCGGGGGGCTTAGGTGGGTGAGCTTTATTTGGGAATATAGACAACTCAGTGTCTGTTCTTTCTTTTCAAGAAACATGAAGTTGGAAGCCCTCCGCAGTTCATTTCAGGTTATCTGAAGAGAAAAACGCACAGGACCATGCCTGTTTATTGCGATATATATATATCGGACAGGGTCTTTAGATCAGTATCAGAATGAAAATCACAGTCGTCATGTCCGCAGGGACAAAGAGAGTGATCGTGTTAATGAATGTCTTTCTACAAGTGCTGCTATGTTGCATATTATATAGAGTTTTAGACTTAAACCAAAGAGTATTCAAATTGATCTTTCATAAAGAATGCATCAAATTCTTTTATTAGACGTAGAACAATAGGACAAGTCATGATGTGGAGTAAAAATATATATATTTGTAAGTGAAAAGAAATGGTTTTTGTTTGCTTACGCACATATATGGTTTATTTTTATTGATTATTTTCTTATTCTAAGCCAAATAAAGACTACGAATAACAAAGCTCATTGGAAATAAGAGAGCTACAGGTTAGCTTACCTTATTTTCAAACCTCTACCCCATTCTTTTCATCCCATGACTTCAGTGTTACTGTAGTTTAGTGCTACTTAAGTGTTTGGGTTGGAAAATGTTGCTAGAAAACCTTTTAGATTTAAGGTTCTAATTGCATGGATTACATATAGGTTCATTTACAAACTGTGTGAGTGTATAATGGCTGAACGGTTTGGGTTTTATTGCAAGGAAACGGGACAGAAAACAGAATCCACTCTCCCTTCTGACTTTAAACCTCTCTAATAATTAATTATTTCTCAATCAACTCTAACCTCTTGTCTTGCCTGACAAACTGCAATACAACCCTAACGGCTTGTTTGGCAGGTGTACCAAGGACTGTGTAATTAGACTGAGATCATGGTACTGTGATCCAATGACAATCAGAACACAGAATCTGAGCTCAGAACCGCACTTGCACACAACATGTGCTCCTGAGATATCACTTGACATGTGATGTCTGACTTGTCTCCTCTCACCCCTTTTTTTCTTTTTTTAAATACCTGAAGTAACCCAAAACAGCCACTAGAGCACGTTCTCCGGAAAGCTCTATAAAAGGAGACAATAAAATTAGGGGATATTTATTTTGAAAATACTGCACATTATAAGGCTGTGTTAAACATACAAAAGAGTATAAAATGCTATTAATGCTGTTTTATCCTTCTTTTTTCTTTTTTTTCTTTTTTTGGCATGTCATTTTTCAAAAGACACTTGATGAACAGCCAATTATGCAGTAAACCTGATTCGCACTGGTCTACTGTTGGCTTGTTCGAAGGAAACGCTCCTTTTAATGACTCTGGGTCTATAGGCAGCGTTTCTTTCTCTTTGTTGTAAATATCCCCATACTTTATGCAGTTGCTTTTGTACCAGTCTTCCCTATTGTACTGAAAGAAAACAATGGAATGTACAGATTTTTATATTATTATAAATATTATTGTTGTTCTTATTATAATTATTATTATTGTAATTATTATTGTACATGCTATTTTATTTCTTTTTTCAATAAAACGAGATTGAATGGTCAAAAGTCATTGTGTTTCTTGGGTAACTTGGATTGGTAAGCTCTTTAAATAAACATTGGAAACACTGGAAAGACTAACCATAACACATAAAACACAGATATACAGCCTGTATTTTGTGACCTACGGACAGCTGCTATAAAATTGCCTAAATCTGCTATAATAATATTCTTTAAAGACATCTTCAGCTCTTCACATAAAAATACATATTCTTTTATTTATGCATGTTTCTTCAATTTTAGGCACTTTTATGTTCCAGGGGTTTCAATCTTTTTTTTTCTTTTTTTTTTTGTTATGTGAAGGTCACATTAAAACTGTTTTGGAAACTTTGTACCATGCATTCATCAGCACACACAAACACAAGTTGGTTTTCTATGTTTTATGGGGACTTTCCACAGACATAATGATTTTATGCTTTATAGACTTTATACTCTATCCCCTACCCCTAAAGCCCTACCCATCATAGAAAATTTTCAGCATTTTTACATTTTCAAAAAAAAAAAAAATGTATGATTAATAAGTGGTTTTCTTTACTGGGAATAAAAAAAAAAATATATCCCCACAAGGTCAAAGATTTCTGGTAGTGCCATCCATGTATTATTACCTATAACATAGGGGATACCAGGAACACACACATTGGTACTTTTAAAATGATTTATATAGAGATTGCATTGTCCCAGACCCAGATTTTCAATCTTAAACTTAATGATTAAAAAAAAGAAATACTAAATATTACATTATGTGGTATTTATAATTATAATACTACATATTATATGATATGATAACCACAGAGTGAAGATAACATAAATCATTTCAATATTTGTCTAATGATTTAAACTATTTTTAACCAGCCATTTTGCACCTAATAATGTTTTTTTTTTTTTTTTTCAAAAACTTAACTTAGCAAGATATAAGAGTCTGCCATTTTATTCCGAAAAATGTAGAAAAATGACAAAAATTACAGAATTCTCCTATTCATGGATATTATTAGTAGATAATTCAAATAAACTATAGTGTATCAGAAATGTCTTTTAAGAGTGTTTATTTTTAAAAGTCTACAGTACTAAAAGGGCTCATAATTGAAACACCCATGTATTTAATTTTACAACCCAGTGAGTCCATGTACTCTTCATGAATTCATGAGACAGTCCTATTCATTCTCCTATTCCAAAAAAAAAAAAAAAAAAAACTCTTTAAAGGTCAGCTGTATCCCAGGGCGGGTTATGGTCACAACTTACGTAAAACAGCCCATTTGCTATGAGATATAAAGCAGAGGCTAAATATCCTCACAAAAAAACTCACTCATGCCATTTGCTTTAAAGGTGCCCTAGAATGTCTTTTTAAATTATGTAATATAAGTCTAAGGTGTCCCCTGAATGTGTCTGTGAAGTTTCAGCTCAAAATACCTCATAGATTTTTTTTAATTCATTTTTTTAACTGCCTATTTTGGGGCATCATTAACTATGCACCGATATATAGGTTGCGGCCCCTTTAATTCTCATGCTCCCCCTCCCCCGGAGCTCGCGCTTGCTTTGAACAGCATAAACATAGTTCACACAGCTAATATAACCCTCAAAATGGATCTTTACAAAGTGTTCATCATGCAACATGTCTAATCGCGTAAGTATTGTAAATATTTGGATGTTTACATTTGATTCTGAATGAGTTTGATAGTGCTGTGTGGCTAAAGCTAACATTACTGTTGGAGAGATTTATAAAGAATGAAGTTGTGTTTATGAATTATACAGACTGCAAGTGTTTAATAATGAAAATAGCGACGGCTCTTGTCTTCGTGAATACAGTAAGAAACAATGGTAACTTTAACCACATTTAACAGTACATTAGCAACATGCTAATGAAATATCACTAAAAATATCATATCATTGATCATGTCAGTTATTATTGCTCCATCTGCCATTTTTCGCTATTGTTCTTGCTTGCTTACCTAGTCTGATGATTCAGCTGTGCACATCCAGACGTTCTGCCCTTGTGTAATGCCTTGAACATGAGCTGGCATATGCAAATATTGGGGCGTACACCCTGACTGTTACGTAACAGTCGGTGTTATGTTGAGATTCACCTGTTCTTCGGAGGTCTTTTAAACAAATGAGATTTATATAAGAACGAGGAAACAATGGAGTTTGAAACTCAGTGTATGTCTTTTCCATGTACTGAACTCTTGTTATTTAACTATGCCAAGGTAAATTCAATATTTAATTCTAGGGCATCTTTAACTCAAAGCAGCTCTTTTTTGGTGGCCAAGAGAGCTCAACGTGCTGCATCTGAAGAAAACGCATGCAATCAGAAAAAAAAAAAAAAAAATTAAGAACACATCTTTATCAGTTTGACAGTTACTGTCTCCCATGAATAAATAATTCATGGGAGAAAGTATCGAAGGCAGAGCTGAGGTCAAGTAGTAGATCATTCACTACCTTTACAAGTGCAGTTTCAGTACTATGGAGACTAATGGTACTGACTGAAGCTATAGGAAGCAACAGTATTTTCCAATAATTTAGCAATGAAGTGTAAATTTGAAATAGGACAGTAATTAGATCAAACTGAGGGATCAAGGTGGGGTTTCCTGAGAACAGGGGCAACTGCAGCAGTTTTGAGTGGCAGAGGAAATGAAGCAGAGGTAAGAGATGTATTGATGAGGTGAGAGATAGGTGCAGAGATGAAAGAATGGCAAAGTTTCAGGAGAGACGTAGGAGCAGGGTCATGTTAACAGGATTAAGAGTTGGATTTCAAGATTAACTTAGAGACAGAAGATGGAGTAGTCAGAGAAAAACAAGACAGGGTGGACGGCATCGGTCTTTTCAAGCAAATGATCCAGAAAGGAACAGCAAAACTCATTAGAAGCTAGAGCATCCAGGGGTGGAGGTTTGGTAAGCTTATTTATTGTATTAAATAATGCTTTTGGCCTGTTGCTTGATTTATTAATTGTGGCAGAGACAAAACTAGAGCGAGCCGAGTTGAGAGCAGATTTGTATATTTTGAGATTATCAAGAAAAGCTAAATAATGTACAGTAAGACCGTTTTTTCTGTAAAGACACTCAAGCCGTCTACCAGTAGCCTTAAGAATATGGAACTCAGGGGTATACCAAGGAGAAGAGTGGGAAGAAGGGACACTTCTGGTCCTAATAGGAGCATGCTCCTGTAAGATTTCAGAAATTATGGAGTGATAGTTAGATAATATCATGCAGTGAGGGAGACGAAATATCAAAGACATTAGAGAGTTTTGAAGAAACAATAGAGGTACAGAATGAAGCAGTATCAATAGCTTTCAGATTGCAGTATGATTTAACAGTCGTAGGGCATTTTTTACGCATCAGGCTTAAAGCAAAATGTACTCCTGAAGACACGTCGTGAGCGGTGTATATATCGTGGGCACCGGAGAATCCCTAGAATCTGGCAGCATTCATATGTCATAGAATCAAGACACGGATAGCATTTCAAGGCCCTTAGCTGCGATGGTAAATATCCAATATCCATTATGGATGTGAGATAAAAAATGAGGCAGATAAGAAAAGAAAAAAGAAAAACTTTTGTCTGAGGCATGTTAGTACCGAGCAAACAGAGCCAATCACAAGTGAAAACCACGTTAGCCAGACCCTGAACGTCACTTCACCAAAAACAGCAGACTAAATAGGAGACAACACACCCAGATAGAAAGCAGTAAACGAACAGCGCAACCGACTGAGAGAGTGGTAACTCACTCATCAGCAGAGCCGAACATGGTGGAGACGTTAACAGGGTAGAGAGCTCGCAGCAGCCCGATGGCAGACTCACAGACAGCAAAAGTTTGATAGTGACAACAGTCCAGTTCAAAGATCAGCAGTGAGAAATGGAGTAATCCAGACAGAATTCTGATAAAAAATAATTTGAACAGAACTGCGAAAAAACATGTAGCAAAATCATTCAAACAAAAACATACAAACGGTACAGGTGCAAAGCGGCAGCACAGACGCACACAGCATTCTCGACCCGGGAGTGGATTTCAAAGATGGCAGCAGCAATACTCACAACGCAACCAAATACAGAAAAGCACTGCAAATACTCACAAAGCAACCAAATACAGAAACGCACTGCAATTACTCACAACTCAGCCAAATACAGAAACGTGCTGTAAATACTCACAACGCAACCAAATACAGAAACAAACTGAAAAAACTCACATGTAACCAAATACAGAAACGCACTGCAATTACTCACAACTCAGCCAAATACAGAAACACGATGCAAATACAGAAACACGCTGCAAATACTCACAACGCAGCCAAATACAGAAACGTGCTGTAAATACTCACAACTCAACCAAATACAGAAATGCGCTGCAAATACTCACAACTCAACCAAATACAGAAACGTGCTGTAAATACTCACAACTCAACCAAATACAGAAATGCGCTGCAAATACTCACAACTCAACCAAATACAGAAAAGTGCTGTAAATACTCACAAAGCAACCAAATACAGAAATGTGCTGCAAATACTCACAATGCAACCAAATACAGAAACAAACGCGCTGCAAATACTCACAACGCAACCAAATACAGAAATGCGCTGCAAATACTCACAACGCAACCAAATACAGAAACAAACGCACTGCAAATACTCACAACGCAACCAAATACAGAAACTCGCTGCAAATACTCACAACGCAACCAAATACAGAAACTCGCTGCAAATACTCACAAAGCAACAAAATACAGAAACGCACTGCAAATACTCACAACGCAACCAAATACAGAAACTCGCTGCAAATACTCACAAAGCAACAAAATACAGAAACGCACTGCAAATACTCACAACGCAACCAAATACAGAAACTCGCTGCAATTACTCACAAAGCAACAAAATACAGAAACTCGCTGCAAATACTCACAACGCAACCAAATACAGAAACTCGCTTCAAATACTCACAACGCAACCAAATACAGAAACTCGCTGCAATTACTCACAAAGCAACAAAATACAGAAACTCGCTGCAAATACTCACAAAGCAACAAAATACAGAAACGCACTGCAAATACTCACAACGCAACCAAATACAGAAACGCACTGCAAATACTCACAACGCAACCAAATACAGAAACTCGCTGCAAATACTCACAACGCAACCAAATACAGAAACTCGCTGCAAATACTCACAACGCAACCAAATACAGAAACTCGCTGCAAATACTCACAACGCAACCAAATACAGAAACTCACTGCAAATACTCACAAAGCAACAAAATACAGAAACTCGCTGCAAATACTCACAACGCAACCAAATACAGAAACGCACTGCAAATACTCACAAAGCAACAAAATACAGAAACTCGCTGCAAATACTCACAACGTAGCCAAATACAGAAAAGTGCTGTAAATACTCACAAAGAAACCAAATACAGAAACGAGCTGCAAATATTCACAAAGCAACCAAATACAGAAATGCGCTGCAAATACTCACAACTCAACCAAATACAGAAAAGTGCTGTAAATACTGACAAAGCAACCAAATACAGAAATGTGCTGCAAATACTCACAACGCAACCAAATACAGAAACAAACGCGCTGCAAATACTCACAACGCAACCAAATACAGAAATGCGCTGCAAATACTCACAACGCAACCAAATACAGAAACGCACTGCAAATACTCACAACGCAACCAAATACAGAAACTCGCTGCAAATACTCACAACGCAACCAAATACAGAAACTCGCTGCAAATACTCACAAAGCAACAAAATACAGAAACGCACTGCAAATACTCACAACGCAACCAAATACAGAAACTCGCTGCAAATACTCACAAAGCAACAAAATACAGAAACGCACTGCAAATACTCACAACGCAACCAAATACAGAAACTCGCTGCAATTACTCACAAAGCAACAAAATACAGAAACTCGCTGCAAATACTCACAACGCAACCAAATACAGAAACTCGCTTCAAATACTCACAACGCAACCAAATACAGAAACTCGCTGCAATTACTCACAAAGCAACAAAATACAGAAACTCGCTGCAAATACTCACAAAGCAACAAAATACAGAAACGCACTGCAAATACTCACAACGCAACCAAATACAGAAACGCACTGCAAATACTCACAACGCAACCAAATACAGAAACTCGCTGCAAATACTCACAACGCAACCAAATACAGAAACTCGCTGCAAATACTCACAACGCAACCAAATACAGAAACTCGCTGCAAATACTCACAACGCAACCAAATACAGAAACTCACTGCAAATACTCACAAAGCAACAAAATACAGAAACTCGCTGCAAATACTCACAACGCAACCAAATACAGAAACGCACTGCAAATACTCACAAAGCAACAAAATACAGAAACTCGCTGCAAATACTCACAACGTAGCCAAATACAGAAAAGTGCTGTAAATACTCACAAAGAAACCAAATACAGAAACGAGCTGCAAATATTCACAAAGCAACCAAATACAGAAATGCGCTGCAAATACTCACAACTCAACCAAATACAGAAAAGTGCTGTAAATACTGACAAAGCAACCAAATACAGAAATGTGCTGCAAATACTCACAACGCAACCAAATACAGAAACAAACGCGCTGCAAATACTCACAACGCAACCAAATACAGAAATGCGCTGCAAATACTCACAACGCAACCAAATACAGAAACGCACTGCAAATACTCACAACGCAACCAAATACAGAAACTCACTGCAAATACTCACAACGCAACCAAATACAGAAACTCGCTGCAAATACTCACAAAGCAACAAAATACAGAAACTCGCTGCAAATACTCACAACGCAACCAAATACAGAAACTCGCTGCAAATACTCACAACGCAACCAAATACAGAAACTCGCTGCAATTACTCACAAAGCAACAAAATACAGAAACTCGCTGCAAATACTCACAAAGCAACAAAATACAGAAATGCACTGCAAATACTCACAACGCAACCAAATACAGAAACGCACTGCAAATACTCACAACGCAACAAAATACAGAAACTCGCTGCAAATACTCACAACGCAACCAAATACAGAAACTCGCTGCAAATACTCACAACGCAACCAAATACAGAAACTCGCTGCAAATACTCACAACGCAACCAAATACAGAAACTCGCTGCAAATACTCACAAAGCAACAAAATACAGAAACTCGCTGCAAATACTCACAACACAACCAAATACAGAAACGCACTGCAAATACTCACAAAGCAACAAAATACAGAAACTCGCTGCAAATACTCACAACGTAGCCAAATACAGAAAAGTGCTGTAAATACTCACAAAGAAACCAAATACAGAAACGAGCTGCAAATATTCACAATGCAACCAAATACAGAAACAAACGCGCTGCAAATACTCACAACGCAACCAAATACAGAAATGCACTGCAAATACTCACAACGCAGCCAAATACAGAAAAGTGCTGTAAATACTCACAAAGCAAACAAATACAGAAACGTGCTGCAAATACTCACAAAGCAACCAAATACAGAAATGCGCTGCAAATACTCACAACGCAACCAAATACAGAAACGCACTGCAAATACTCACAACGCAACCAAATACAGAAACGAGCTGCAAATACAGAAACACGCTGCAAATACTCACAAAGCAACCAAATACAGAAACAAACGAGCTGCAAATACTCACAAAGCAAACAAATACAGAAATGCGCTGCAAGTATTCACAATGCAACCAAATACAGAAATGCGCTGCAAAAACTCACAATGCAACCAAATACAGAAACAAATGCGCTGCAAATACACACAACTCAACTAAATACAGAAATGCGTTGCAAATACTCACAATGCAACCAAATACAGAAACGAGCTGCAAATACTCACAAAGCAAACAAATACAGAAACGAGCTGCAAATACTCACAAAGCAAACAAATACAGAAATGCGCTGCAAATACTCACAGTGCAACCAAATACAGAAATGTGCTGCAAATACTCACAACGCAACCAAATACAGAAACAAACGCGCTGCAAATACTCACAACGCAACCAAATACAGAAACAAATGCGCTGCAAATACTCACAACGCAACCAAATACAGAAACGTACTGCAAATACTCACAACGCAACCAAATACAGAAACGAGCTGCAAATACTCACAATGCAACCAAATACAGAAATGCGCTGCAAAAACTCACAATGCAACCAAATACAGAAACAAACACGCTGCAAATACTCATACGCAACCAAATACAGAAATGCGTTGCAAATACTCACAACGCAACCAAATACAGAAACAAGCTGCAAATACTCACAACGCAACCAAATACAGAAACAAACGAGCTGCAAATACTCACAAAGCAAACAAATACAGAAATGCGCTGCAAATACTCACAACGCAACCATATACAGAAATGCACTGCAAAAACTCACAACGCAGCCAAATACAGAAACGTGCTGCAAATACTCACAACGCAACCAAATACAGAAACGAGCTGCAAATACTCACAAAGCAAACAAATACAGAAACGTGCTGCAAATACAGAAACACACTGCAAATACTCACAAAGCAACCAAATACAGAAACAAACGAGCTGCAAATACTCACAAAGCAAACAAATACAGAAATGCGCTGCAAGTATTCACAACGCAACCAAATACAGAAATGCGCTGCAAAAACTCACAATGCAACCAAATACAGAAACAAACGCACTGCAAATACTCATACGCAACCAAATACAGAAATGCGTTGCAAATACTCACAACGCAACCAAATACAGAAACGAGCTGCAAATATTCACAACGCAACCAAATACAGAAACAAACGAGCTGCAAATACTCACAAAGCAAACAAATACAGAAATGCGCTGCAAATACTCACAACGCAACCATATACAGAAATGCACTGCAAAAACTCACAACGCAAACAAATACAGAAACGTGCTGCAAATACTCACAATGCAACCACATACAGAAATGCACTGCAAATACTCACAACGCAGCCAAATACAGAAACGTGCTGCAAATACTCACAATGCAACCAAATACAGAAACGCACTGCAAATACTCACAACGCAACCACATACAGAAATGCACTGCAAAAACTCACAACGCAGACAAATACAGAAACGTGCTGCAAATACTCACAACGCAAAAAAATACAGAAACGCACTGCAAATACTCACAACGCAACCACATACAGAAACGCACTGCAAATACTCACAACGCAAACAAATACAGAAACGCACTGCAAATACTCACAACGCAACCACATACAGAAATGCACTGCAAATACTCACAACGCAGCCAAATACAGAAACGTGCTGCAAATACTCACAACGCAACCAAATACAGAAACGCGCTGCAAATTCTCACAACGCAACCAAATACAGAAACGCACTGCAAATACTCACAACGCAACCAAATACAGAAACGAGCTGCAAATACTCACAAAGCAAACAAATACAGAAACATGCTGCAAATACAGAAACACACTGCAAATACTCACAAAGCAACCAAATACAGAAACAAACGAGCTGCAAATACTCACAAAGCAAACAAATACAGAAATGCGCTGCAAGTATTCACAACGCAACCAAATACAGAAATGCGCTGCAAAAACTCACAGCGCAACCAAATACAGAAATGCGCTGCAAATACTCACAACACAACCAAATACAGAAATGCACTGCAAAAACTCACAACGCAACCAAATACCGAAACACTCTGCAAACAGCACAGAAATGTTTCAAGGGGACCCCAACAAGTGACATACCTGGCTGGGACCACTTCAATGTCTATTTATCAGTGGTGTTGTCAATGACCTAAAAAGGTGAGTTTTTTGTTTATTTGAACATATGTGCATTGTGAGTATTTGCAGTGTGTTAAGTGAGAAGCGAACACATGAGAAAAAAACCTGGTGTGCACTTGTCAATGAACTGCTGGGGCTGACATCTAGAGCTTTAAATGCTATTAAAATTATTGACATCCAAGTGTCATTTCTTTTTTCATAAGTGCTACTAACTGAAAAGGACTCACCGGGGCTCTGTATAACCCACCACCATTATGTCAAGATGAGAAATACCAGTTTGTTAAGGAAAGGAAATGAGTTCTTTAGTAATACCAAATGCACTGTCGTGCTCTGCACATCCAATACAAGATTTGTGTTTAAGAAATATGATGGAGAAACTAGATTCAGATTAATGCCATGGAAAATATCTCTATACACAGGAGGCTTAGATTGACACTAATGTCAACTAAGGTAGCCTGGATTTCTGGAGCAATGGAAAAGGAAGGAACTAAGTGTGTGTGTGTGTGTGTGTGTGTGTGTGTGTGTGTGTGTGTGTGTGTGTGTGTGTGTGTGTGTGTGTGTGTGTGTGTGTGTGTGTGTGTGTGTGTGTGTGTGTGTGTGTGTGTATGTGTGTGTGTGTGTGTGTGTGTGAGTGACTGTATGTCACCTCATCTGCTCTGTTCGTTAATAGTCATTAGCAGATCTTCTGATGATGCAGATATGAACAGGAAGAACGATGTGTAACAAGGACAATGTGAAAAACAAAACAAAACATGTTTTCTTCAAGGTTTCTGAAAATGAAATACTGTACGTAAAATATTAAGGACTTTCGAATGCATTAGTGGTAAAAAATGAATTACGTAATACAAGAGCACTAGATTTTGTAACTTTCATATCCTTAAGGCCCAGGACATTGCATAAGTTCTTCTCAATATTTCAAAATTGCACATGTACATGTTTTAAACAGCATAATTCTGTGGACATCATGCATACAGATAATTATTGTAATTTTACATTGGTGCCACATCATATTTCATTGAAGTTTTATATACAGTTATTTATATAAAATAAAAAAAGGTTTAAAATTATATTATGATAAATTAAGTATTGTACACTTACTATGTAAGTACAGCAGCTAGAAGCCAATAATATATTGTAAATGCACAAATGTTTTAAAATGAAGATGCAATAAATTATGCCAAACTGAAAGATTTAAAGGTCATATATACAGTTCAGTATAGATAGATAGATAGAATATTTCAAGTGAAACAGGATTTGATATAAGCCAAAGACTTAATTAAAAAGGTGTAGTATAAATGCAAAAGAAAGTAAAGCTTAAAGAGCTTTTGTAAACTAAATCTCGCACAGAGGGGTGGCTCTAGAGTGTGGACCATACGGGACAGGCTGTCACACTGGTGGGAAAATAAGGAATAGGGTGTCACCTTTTCCCGGTCACACCATTTAATATTCCATTTATTTATTGAATTATTCAATGCGGTGAGCAGGAAAGGCGCTTTGAGTCTGTGCTTCCTGTCTGAAGGGATCACATTGTTGGGCAAGATGCATGAGTAACACTGCTTAGTAGGTGAATTTTTTTTTTTTTTTTCTGCTTCTATAACTCCACCCGCGTTTTTTAGATTTCTCATGCGGGTCGAACATGCTCCACCAAAGCTTCAAGAGACTTCATGGCTTAAAGGTTCCTATAAATGTTTTAAGCTTATCTATTTAGATTGAAAATTCCATTTTCTTAGGTCATTTACAGGTAAATCAAAGCGATGTATCAAAGCGATCTAATATGATTAATTATTCGTTATTAATAATTCCATCTGACGCAATTTTACTTTTTAATCCCCCTGAGCTTTATATATGTTTCCAAACATGATTTTGCCTTGAAATCAAGCATCATTTGGGTGTTTTGTTTTAGGAAATGGTGCAAATGCAAATAAATAATTTAATATGCAAATAAAAATTAATATACTATAATAATTAATTGTAAAATGAATTATTTAAGCAGGAAGCAAGATGTATATGTACATTTTCAAGGAATCATAGCAGCATTAAAGCTGCAGTAAGTAATTCCTGAGAAATGCTGTTGAAAGTGGACTGTACCGAGCACCACAACACACTTGTTGTGCAGTAGGGAGCTTATACACTTATGATGGGGGAGGAGAGAGAGTGAGCCAGAAGGAGTTTGGAAGAAAGACGCAGCTATTGAACGATAACACTGACAGCCAATCAGAATCCATTCTAATTTAAGGGCTCACGCATTTAAAATGGCAGAAGACATTGCGGAAAAGTTAATCGCCGAGGTCCAGAAAAAGCCACCTCTGCTTGACAAGTCAAACCCCCTTTTCATACTTTAAAGAAACTGGATATATGGAAAATATATCGGTCATACCCTCGGAATAAATGGTGAGAAGTATTAACGATGAGATCATTATGCCAGGCTAGCAAACAGTGCAACAGAAAATTACCTCAGGTATCCAGCGCTAGTTTCGACAACATTGTCTAGCTTCCTGTGACGCTGCAGTGAAAAAGTCTAGGTGTTGTTTTTATTCCACTATATTGACTTTGTCAGTTAAATTCACTGTTAGATTAGATCGATTACACTAGCTATTCACTCAAAACATAGCCTGTTGAGGACATCTGCTGCTTAAAGATGTGTAAATGCAACAAGAACAGCATAAACATGTTGTACACACTTTGAAACAGCAGCAGGTAAGCTTTGAATAAACAGACTGTTATCGTTCCTTGTTGTGGACGCAAATATAGTTGTCGTTCTTAGTGTGAACGGGCCTTAACATTGGTTTAGCTATGTTTCACATAACATTGTTGTAATGTTAGCTAGTAACAGGACAGTTGTGAGTGTTATTGTTTGTCTGGAGCTGGTGTGCTGCTGGCGACTAACAACGAGCCCTTGCTTGTATATAAAAAATTTACTTTTTTGTTCTACCTTTTTTCTTCATTTTTTGCAAAGCATTATTTTGCTTTGCTTCAGCTATGATAAAGAGACATCCACTCTTGCATTGTATCTTCGTGCAGTTTGGGGGCGGAGCAATGAAGTGAGGGGTGTGTGTTTGCTTGGGTTGATTTCAAATATCAACAGTAGCCACGTTTACATGTACACTTTTTTTTCATTCCAATTAAAATCATTCCGAAAGAAAAATTTGGTGGACTATTTACATGAGATGTTATCTAATCCGATATGGTGTTTACATGTGCCAGTGCTTTCAATTATGACTTTGTGACATGCGCACATTAGCCTATGTCCCATTTTCCGCCTTTTATATCTGTCAACATGTTCCGTTATTTCTTATGCGCGCTATTTTTATGTAAAGTGTTGCTCTTAATCAAGGAACAGCATGAATTTGTAGCATATTACTGCTGGAAGGTATAAGGAAAAAACGGACGCAGGAAGCCGACCTTTTTGGTGGCTGTGCATCTCAATACTACCCCTCCCTCCTCCGAAAAGCAGAAGCGTGTGGATGAAGGTCCGTAGTAGCTAATGATACACTGAGATCCTTTAGTGTATTTAATAAATGTGTTGTTTCAGTTTTGCTCCAGTTTGATTTTGCCGCCGTCATCGTCCATTCTGACGACCCGGCTGCTTGACGTGATGACGTACATGCAAAGTGTTTACATGCCAGACTTTTCATTTTGTTCGGTTTATAGAATAGTTTAACCCACCTCTCTCAAATAGATTACAATTTCATTCGGTTTGGGCATTTTTATTCTGATTGAGGTGTTTATATGGAGCATTTTAATACGGATTGAACTTTTAAACCTATTACAATGCTCCATTTAAACGCACTTAGTGTTTCTCAGAAATTGCTTACTGCACCTTAGACATCTGCTGCATCTTCCACAGCTCAGCACTCAGAATGGACCTGAAAGATTAGGAATTGCAGCATGCAAATTGTGTTCAGAACTAATTTTGCTACATTACACGATTTAGATAACTCCTTTAGAGAGCATCAGCCACTAAAACAATGCATGTGAAAATAAACAGTGCTATCAGCGGGCACCCAGTATGTTTTCATAGCAAAATGAACCATTGTATCTCAGAAGATCAAGGAAAATAGTATTCCTCATGATATAACCGTTTTATTTTATCCCATGTGGAAAAACTAAAGTGCCTTTTCACTTTAGGATTTAAAATGTCTTTTTTTGTAAATTAAGGAATCTCGATTGTGTCCCCAAAAGGTTTATGATTTTGAGGTCTGGTTTAATTGGATCTGTGTGTATCTCTCCACAAACAGGTGATTTCTTTTAAGATTTTCTGCCCAGCTGTGATCTGAAGAGAGGGTAAACAATGCTGAACTCAGAGGCCCCTGTCCAGGCAACACAAAACAATCTGTGTACCAAACTATCACCGGAAAAAACCTTCTAACAAGCCACCGTCTGGGAAACTGCTCTGTCAGACACTCCGAGCGCTGCCGTAAGCCTGTGATCTTCACAGTGTTGTGTCTGTTTATTGAGCACACTATTCCGGTTTCACACGATCTCCTGCTCTGCAACAGCATCCTACAAGAAATAGCGGAGACCTCGAATTCTGTCCAAATGAAAACATGTATGTGCAGTTTCACAACTACCAGTTATATGAAGTATGCAAGACATGACAGAACATGAACATGGATGCAAATAATTAGCGCTTGAGAAGCAGAAGATAAGAGTTTGGAGTTTGCCATGACATGAAATCCGTTACTTTCACAGCAAAACCCCCAATAGCTAAACAAGGTCAGGACAGATCAAGGAACATATTGTGCAATCAGAAAGTAAGAAATAAAGAAAGAGAAAATAGAAACTACCAATACCCCATTCTGTGAATGATTTATTGAATGAAATATTGCAAAAATGCTGAAGAGCTGAAGAATATTATTATAGCAGCTTAAAGGGTTAGTTCACCCAAAAATGAAAATTCTGTCATTAATTACTCACCCTCATGTCGTTCCTAACCTGTAAGACTTTTGATCATCTTCACAACACAAACAAAGATCTTTTGATGAAATATTAAAGATTTCTGTCTCGCCATTCACAGCTATGCAACTACCACTTTGACGCTTCAAAAAGTTAATAAAGAGATTGTAAAACTAATCCATATGAATTGAGTGGTTTAGTCCAAATCGAATCGAATTTAGATCGAATTTAGGCTTTTATTCACATATAAACTTTTATCAACACACATCAGTTGTGTTAAACGGATGCTCAAGCATGTTTGCTTGATGTTCGAGAACCAATAAGGTTTATTCTCATGTGTTACGCAGCACATTTGAGTTTCCGGAAGAAGTTTGGTTTCGCGCGTCACAGGTTTGGTTGAGCAAATTAAATATGTTCATCACATAAAGTCTCTTCAGAAATTTGGACTAAACCACTCATATGGATTAGTTTTACATTCTCTTTTGAAATGTCAAAACAATAGTTGCGTGGACTGTCAATGGAGGGACAGAAATCTTTCAGATTTCATCAAAAGGATCTTCATTTGTGTTGAACAAAAGTCTTACTGGTTTGGAACGACATGAGGGTGAGTAATTAATGACAGAAGTTTCATTTTTGGGTGAACTAACCCTTTAAGACAATTTTATAACAGCTGTATATCATACTATGGTTTATTCTTACAACAACTTTTAAAGAAAATGAAAATATAAAAACAAGAGTCACAATTAAGCTGTTTTGGAAAATATGACACCACATACAGTAGCACAGTCATAAAATATATTGATTTAACCAGTGGAAAGTTACTTTTAAAAGTAACGCATTACAATATTGCATTACTCCATAAAAAAAGTAGTTACTTTTTATGGAAAGTAATGCGTTACGTTACATTTGTATTCTTCTTTTTTTTTTTTTTTTACTTATTTCAGAGACTAACTCAGATATTTTGTTGTAAATTGAAAAGTAATGCTCTACTTTACTATTTACTTAATAAACTTAAAAATAATATAACTCACATAACCCCCAACACTGGATTTAACAATAATATATAACAATATACAGTTTTTCTCCATTTCACTTTGCTCTAGAGGCATTTTTTTAAATGGATCAAATTATGTCTTCTTTTTTCTGATGGAAAGAGAGAGAAAGAGGATTCCTGCTGTCACTGGGCAGCATGTGTCATTTTTAGTGTCTTTCTCAGAAATCTTTACTTTAATTCCAGTCTGCTTCAGTTTGTTCTCTGTGGCCTTAGTGGTATGTCAGGAAGCTCACCCTGCCCCTGCCCTGTCATATTATTTGTTAATGAAAATATTTTGGCATAACTTGAGATGGGTGGGAGACTTGTCGCTGATATGGGTGCAACTAATTTTCTATGAATATTGTATGAATAAGCAGAGTGCCTGGAAAACAGCTGTTGAGATGAATAATGGAACATTTGGTACACCTGTATCAGAGGATGTCCCCTATAACTGGGCTGAACTGTAAATGATGCAACCATATAAATATTCATGAGATAACCTAATTACTAAAACTTTGCGAGAATATTGGGTATATTCCTCGTATAATGACAAAGCATCAATTCCCTAAAGATTCTAGCATCTGCTGCGTGGATGAAGCCCCAGGCTGCACACAGTGTGTTCTGAAATGGAATTTACTGCACTTTAAAAAAAGTCTGTAAAAAAAAGGACACAATGTACTGTATAAATATGAAGGAATTTTTACAGGTGTTTTACATTGTGTTGTTTTTTAGGGTTAACGGAAATTTCCGTAAAATTACTGGATGTCCTGATTTTTTTAAAGTATGAGTTATCTTGCAAAAATCAGCATGAACTATACAGCAACAGCTGAACGGTAATGTCACGCTAAAATATAATAAATTAACCATTTTTATTTCTGAGTCTTGATGGTCATGGGAAAGCAGTGCAGAATTTAGGGTAAAAAAAAAAAACATACCATAAAGATCTGGCAAAGCTTCAGATCATTGCCAGTTTAAAGGAGAATGATACCCAGTTTTACACCAATCCAGGCAGTGTCTGAAAAACCATACATTTGACTTCAAAGTTTCCATTAAAAAAGGTCAAATATGTGTATACCCAAAGTTTTAATTCCATGTTCCGTCTGCTCTGTTTCACAGCATCCTGTTAAAAGTATAATAAGACCAAATATTTAGCTCTGGCTCAAAAACCTTATAGCGCTATATATCAGTTATAAAACCAGACGATTCCTGGACAACTTTTACACTTGACAGTAAATGACAGCCTCATAAAAGAGGACATTGAGAACATTTTTGCACCTTAAATAGGTACGTCTGTGGAATTTCACTGTGCTACCTTCAATCAGACTTGAGGAAACCTCAAAAGACAACTCTGTCAAGAATGTTAAAAAACCATGGTAAACTATGTAACTTTTTTTTGTTCAGAATTAACCAAATTTAAAAACAAGTAAATACATTATCAGTCCTTCTCCTAAAAGTGTTTTTGTCTTACCCTGATTCACTATGGTTAGCCTGTTATAAGTGTTTACATTTTAGACCTGACGGGATGGTTTTCGCTGGAAAATGCATACATATATCACTCGCTCATCCATAAATGGAGAAAAGTTGCTCTGGCTACTCTGATGTGTGTATGGTGTGAAAGTGGCATAGGTTAGTTGTCACAAAGAGTGAGAAAGGTTGACATGGAACGCTATATCTCTAACCTCCGGGAATCACCCGTTTTTTAAAAACAATGCAGAAAAGAGGAGAGTCTGCTGGGTCGTAATAAAACAAGAATCAACATTGCCTTGGCTTTTCGGAGATGCCGAAAACTGAGGGATTTGAATTGTTGTTAAAGCGACGCAGAGATGGCGTTTTTATTACATGTAGTCATATGTAGCTCTCATTGTTCATTGTAAAGCATTATCTATTGTGAAAGCTCATTTCATCATGGTTGTTGTAGCGCTGTGCTGGAATTTATAGGATAAATGTTTACACCCCCTCTGAAATTTGACAAATTCAACAATTACTCTTTACTTAGAAGACATTTTAGGGTTCTTTAGAGATATATGTTATATGTTCCAGCAAGTCTGCTCGATCAGTTACCAAAGAAGCATGTCAAAAATAATTCAGGAAAATAAGATTTTATTATCAAAGTGATAAAATGTTGTTGCAAAAATGAGTAGGCTATACCCTCCTGAAAGTTACTAAATAAAACGAAATATAATTTTCCTGGTGTATGTTAAAGGCAATTTTTGATCAACAGGTATACATATGTTGAACTTGACAATTAAAGGTGTTACATAACTTCTCAGACTTCAAGTAGAGTTGTCAAAAAGTTGTCTGAAGTTTTAAAAATGTGACGCTTTGAGCGTTGTTGAGCAGATTCGTAAACACCTCTGATTGGCCATTGTGTTCGCGGCTCATCGGATACGTCTGTGATTGGCTTCAGTGATCAACGCTGTAAAAACGTTGTAAATAGTCATCAATGAAGCTCTTCACCAAGCGCTTACACAGATTTAATAGACGGGAGTGTTTGAAAGCACTTCCGTGTGCTTATCTACGGACGCAATAGACGCCTACTTTCAAATGCTCCTACTCCTCCTTTCAAAACGCTTTCAAATTCAAACACTTCTGTGTGCTTTCAAATGTTGAAGTCAGTACTTTTGACAACTCTAGCGAGCAGTGACTTTTTCAACTGTGTATGCTGTAACACGACAGACAGACAGACAGACAAATAGACACATAGACAGACAGGCAGGCAGATAGATGACAGGCAGATAAACAGAGCTCCTGTGTAGGACAGAATTAGACCTGATGGACAGGAGATAGACCTGGCACATACAGACATGACCTTGACGGGACATTCACACAGTGTGAAGCAGAGTTCAGGCCTTCAGCAGCTGGTCTCTGGTAGGTGATCTGGACCAGGCACAGGGGTTAAAACCTAACAAATGTTCCCCTGGTCATTCACATTTATAAACTGCAGCTTTTAGATGTGGGATAGGATAAGAACCGGTGATGCAGAAATGGTTTTGATTGGTATTTTTAAGTCCCTGATCTTCAAGGGATATGAGAGGCTGGGGAGTGTTTTAGGTCAAAATTTTCCAGCAAAAACAAGGCATGTCTGATTTTAATTTAATCTCAAGTCTTTTTGTGGCTGCCACAACATTCTTTCAGTAGTTCAAGAGAATTTGAGAACTGTTGTGATGTCTCTCAAAGTCCACTGACCTGCGGGCTGGAACAAAGTTTTGTCATGTCCTGAAACTCCATTTATCTGTCCATATATTTTCAAATCTAGATGGGGTTATTTCCTCACTGAGCCATCTCTCCCATCTCCTGGGTCACTGGGGTAATGTTGGTAAAGAGACGATGTATTTTTTTTCCATCCATCTGCCCCACTATAATAATACTGACTGAAATAGATCTGGGTTGTAGGGAGAATTTAGTCAGCAGTGGGCAGCTGCGATATTATAGCTCAAGTGTTAATCCCACATATCTTCATATTCTGATTGTGAGATTGTGAATTCTTGTCCAGGCTTTTTTGTTTGTTTGTTTGTTTGTTTGTTTGTTTTGTATCAATCAGCTGGTATTTATTGGATTGTTTATTTTTACCCCCGTCACCCTGAGAGCTTTCGTCTGTTTTCTATCAGGACAGTGGAAATCATCTTTGCTTTTAATTCATCAGGGTTTATTAAGCTTCATAGTTCCAACCTCTAGACAAGGCTGAATGGGGACTCAAATAGAACAGAGGTTTCATTTAACTGCATACTTGTCTTCTCTACAACACAAACTTTGACTTACTAATTAGCTTAAATTGAGAACAAATGACGATTAACAATAAATAATAAAAGCATCTCTTCCTGGAACATTTTTGTGGTAAGCAGAAAAACAATATATTTTAAGTTTCTATAATAATGCCTTAAATAAAAGTTCATCCAAAAATGAAAATTCATTTACTCACCCTAATGTTGTTCCAAACCTGCTATATCAAAAAGATATTTTTGATTCCATACAATGAAAGTTGTTTTAAGTAAATCTTTTGGACCCCAATAACAGTAATTGAATGGACAAAATCAGCTTAACCGTCCTTCTACAAAACTTGTAGAAGTTTTGACATGCCCTGACATTTGTGCTTTTTTCAGTTGTTCATAAACATATAAATGACTAAAGTGTCATTACACTGTATTTAGCACAAACAAGGCTACAATAATATGTAAAGAACATGTATGTACATGTTTGTATTGTTGAAGGAATAATGTTTATGCGTGGTTATTGAAAAAACAAAAAACTTAAGTCACTGAAATAAGGCCAAAAAAGGTATATTAAATCTGTGTTCACAAGACCTCTGGGTATTGGAGGTTGTAGACTATGAGTTTTTGCTTCAGAATTATGTAAAAATTATGCTGCCTACTCCTTCATATAAAACAATATATTGATTTAGTTTTTGTAAGACACTTTTTGTCAAGAAACACAGTATGCGTGGAGGCATGAATCATCATGAATAATGGGCCATTTGCACCTGAGAAGACAAAAGAATCACATAATAATGACCTGAAATGACTTGCATATTAATGAGGCCTTTCAGACAGGTAGGCTGTGAAAAAAACCCTCTGTAATAATGTCTCAGCTCATCATAAACAGCAATACTGTGAAATATTATTACAATTTAAAATAATGGTATTCTATTATATTCTTTAAAATATAATGTATTTCTGTGATGCAAAGTGTCTGAACAATTATGTTACCTCTATGGCATTTCATATAGGCTTTTAGCTTAAAAGCATGCACATTTGGAGAAATATTGATGGATTCTTATATATTTATGTCAATTTTCTATACTGAGAAGTAATATTTATTGTCATCACTATGAGTGCTGGATACTGTGTTTTCAATTCATACTTGCAGCCGGAGTGCGCTCTGTACACCTTAAGGCCACAAACTCATATAAAGAAGAAAAGGAACTAGGAACTAACTGCATGTCTTCTACAGTTTTCGATTTGACTTGAACGATTTAAAACATGATATCTCAACGTTTCTTTAGACATAAGTGTCTCTTTTTTTTTGTCATTAGTATTCATAAGTTACAGTTCATTTTCTGAGAACTATCAGATTGGACTTCGTTCAGAGGGAGAGGAGAGATCACGCATCATGTTAGTTTTCTTTATTTTACAAAAAGCACAACATTGTGTTTTTACTCTGAGTGTACACAAATAAAAGAAGACATTCTATAGTTTCAACTGATATATTACTTATGTCTCTATGACAAGAAATGACAGAGTATTTTAAGTCTGTTTTGCTGCAATGTGAAAAAAATCCTGCAAAACGCGCCGGCGCGTTTTCGGAACTCAGGGAGTTAAAGCCAATTGGTCGTCCATTCATTCTGTTTTGTTCTATCTACGTAACCTATTTATTCCTTACTTCGAATCAGATCAGTTCATTGCAGTGCACCATGGGATTTCACTTTCCCTCCACCTTCCCCAGCACCACCTGCCTAGATCTGCTTGACTGCTTTGGCAGCAGTCGCAGCGTAGCAGATCTAGTCCGCCAAGACCAAACCTATGTACATTCCATGCATATTAATAAATGCTGTTTAAATTCATATATATATATATATATATACATATATATATATATATATATATATATATATATATATATATACAGGGAGTGCAGAATTATTAGGCAAGTTGATTTTCTGATTATATTTTTTTCCAAGCACATTTTACCAATTCCAATCCACATCAATCTTAATAACTACTATTAATATTGTTTTTAATCATTTATAAGTGATATATAATTGTTCATGAAGGCTGGAAATGAAGAATGCCCTATATTCAGGTGTGCAGAATTATTAGGCAGGTTTTCTTTTACAGATAAAATGAGCCAAAAAAGAGATTTAACAGACTGAAAAGTCAAAAATTATTAAATACTCATGAGAAGGACGCAATACTAATGTAATACTAGAAATTGCAAAGTTAAAGCATGACCATTGGACAGTGAAATGCTCATTGGGTCAGCGGGGTCATACAAAAACAGCTGGAGAAGAAAAGACACGTTAACTGCAAAATAATTAAGAATTAAGGTGAAGAATTAAGTGTGAAACCATCAGGAACCCTTTAGTCTCCAGCGCCACCATTTCCCAGTACTGAAACCTACCTGGAGTCTTCAGAAGTGTGAGGTGTCAGGATCTCAGAGACTTAGGTTAGGTGAAGAATCCTAAAAAGCGACCTGCTCTTAATAAGAATCACAAGCTGAAGTGTTATAAAGTACATGAAGACTGGGTTTTTATAGGCCTTATAGACAGACAGCTTGAGAGTGACTCCTGAAGGACCAGCACCACATCCTCTTGTACCACTGTTTGAAGAATTTATCTTCCAGAATCTGGCAGTAAGGTGTGGGAGTTCACTTTTAGTCCATCTCTTATCCTGAAATGTCCATCTTGCAGAGATGGACTAAATGATCTTCCAAAACTCACTGCTAGATTCTGGAAGATAAATTCTTCAAACAGTGGTACAAGAGGATGTGGTGCTGGTCCTTCAGGAGTCACTCTCAAGCTGTCTGTCTATAAGGCCTATAAAAACCCAGTCTTCATGTATTTTATAACACTTCAGCTTGTGATTCTTATTAAGAGCGGGTCATTTTTTAGGATTCTTCACCTAACCTAAGTCTCTGAGATCCTGACACCTCACACTTCTGAAGACTCCAGGTAGGTTTCAGTACTGGGAAATGGTGGCGCTGGAGACTAAAGGGTTCCTGATGGTTTTACACTTAATTCTTCACCTTAATTCTTAATTATTTTGCAGTTAACGTGTCTTTTCTTCTCCAGCTGTTTTTGTATGACCCAGCTGACCCAATGAGCATTTCACTGTCCAATGGTCATGCTTTAACTTTGCAATTTCTAGTATTACATTAGTATTGCGTCCTTCTCATGAGTATTTAATAATTTTTGACTTTTATGTCTGAGTTAAATCTCTTTTTTGGCTCATTTTATCTGTAAAAGAAAACCTGCCTAATAATTCTGCACACCTGAATATAGGGCATTCTTCATTTCCAGCCTTCATGAACAATTATATATCACTTATAAATGATTAAAAACAATATTAATAGTAGTTATTAAGATTGATGTGGATTGGAATTGGTAAAATGTGCTTGGAAAAAAAATATGATCAGAAAATCAACTTGCCTAATAATTCTGCACTCCCTGTATATATATATATATACCTTGAAAGCAATTCAAGTTTCTTTGGCTAAAAAGTGTTCACTGTCAAATGCATAAATGTTGTGTAAAGTATGTTTAGAGACTTTACTTCATCTTTTTTTCCAAGAAATGTGTCTGTCATGCAGTTCAAATATTTAAACTCTGTGTTAAACCAGCGCAACAATAACAATGTTTGACATCCTTCCCAAAATAGCAGAATAAACACTGTTGTCATGTCTCTCTCCTCATCCTGATCTAGTAACACTAGAATTACTTCAGGAAAAAAAAAATTCTTTTGTCATGACCATTTTGGTCCTGTGGTCTAAAACTTATGTTTTTCAAACTGCAGTATGATCCTGAGTCACTCAGAGTGACAAACTATGTGATGATCTGCAGCTCCACACTCCATCTCCTTCCATGTGCACAGCCCCATCTAAAGACAGGCAATCAGGAAGAACCATCATCATCATCATCATCATCATTATCGAGCTAGATCCTTGCGCTAATTTAATCCGGCCACCCTCCAATCTTATTTTAGAACATGACACAACCCCCTTCCTACTCAACTGGTTAGATTACATGTTGCTAATTGAATTTCTTTCCTTTTTTACCAGGTTTGTTTCCTATTATAGAAAAAAAATACAGCAATAGAGCATAAAAATAACATATCCACAATAATGTGCAAACAGATGTTAAGTGTTTTGTAAATAGAAAGCACATCTGCCTTAGTGACTGCACGTTTGAAATGTGTCATGTGTGGCTCAATTCCCAGCATGCACTGCTGCATGACTGTAAAAATCATGAGCAGTTATTCGATTATGTGTGAGTGTTTGCAGGGACACAACATTAATCAACATGTTTTCGAAAGCCTTGTTGCCAAGGAGATAAAAAGAAGATAATTCTGCCAGCATCAAAAGAACATCACTTTTGGGAAAAAGCTCATCCTACGCATTTATTAACACACTGCAGACACAAAAATCCGAGGTACTTATTCGGTCCTTGGAAACACAGGATCAGGAAAACCACCTGTTGTACATATAAATAGGGTTATGTAACATTTTATGTCTGAGTGTGCTCTTACTACAGAGTTGACATTACGCAGCATTAAGTGTGGTTGGATTTTAAATAGCCCTGTCAGAACAGCGATTTTTTTTCTCACATCACACACATTGCCGAAAATGATGTATGGGTGGATGCAAAGTGAATGACAGAAATTTCAGCCACCAACCTGTTGCGCTCCATCTCCTCCTCGTCTGCGGTAAGTATGTGAGATCTCCAGACTTATCTCTGACTATGTCAGATAGCGTTCATGCCAACTAGGCTTTTCCTGAGGTTAGTAATGCTTGTGATCACAGCATATTGCTGAGGTGTCACATCACTGCGGGTAATTGATGCTAATTTGCTAACTGCACGGCAAATTTTAAGCACAAAAAGAATTATTCACATCCTCTGCTGAGGAGAAGACCTGACCAATGTTAAAATTTAAAGGAATATTTATTATCATTTACTCACCCACATGTTGTTTCAAACCTGTATGACTTTTTTTCTTCTGTTGAACATAAAAGATATCTAGGCTGTCAGGCAAATCATTTTTTAAAATCTAATTAATTAATCTAATTAGTCCAAAAATTACCCCAAAAGATAAAGTCATTACTGTGTGAAATGAGAGAAGCATCAAATAGACATTACAAAAAGTAGCTCTACAAAGAAATATTTTATTTGACTCAACGCAGAATTTATTACACAAACTTTTAGGCTACAACGGCCATGTTTTTTTTTTTGTTTGTTTGTTTCTGAATTATATATTTACAGCTCAGATATGGCATGAATGCATTTACACTGCAAGTACAATTAAATAATGCCATGAGATTAATAGGTTATAAATGGGTATTAAAGGGATAGTTCAGCCAAAAGTGAAAATTCTCTTATGCTCACTCTCATGTCGTTTTAAACCTGTATGACTTACTTTATTTTGTGGAAAATAAAAGGAGATAATCTGAGAAATGTCTTAGTTTTTTGGAAGTCAATGGTAACCAAAACAGTTTGGTTACCAACATATGGTTACCATTGAATCCTTGGTTCACCCGTTTCGTTCAAAATGCAGATTCATTCAGAAACGAAACACCATTGTGTGTTGCATAACAATTCTGCTGTTGCTTTATAGGTAATATTTTCATTGGCAAAATGGAGCAAAAACAGACAATATTGTTTCTAAAATATAAAATGATATTAACTTCTTGTTTATAAAATGCATCACATTTGCACTTATGCATTTCAGAACAAAAAACAGCACTCATAATGTTTGTGTGATGTTGATTTACTATATCATATGATATAAGGATATGACAAAAACCTATAAAGGGACATCAATATTTTGCATCAATATCTTGAATTTTAGGGGCATTTTAACTGCATTCATTCATGTTCGTCAACAATCAACTACTGTATATAAAATGTAAGATCGTCTGGGGTAAGGTGGGTGTGTTAAATGCATTAATCATTATAATGTGTTTTTTTCCATAACTAATTCATTAAATTAACGCGTTAAATCGACAGCCCTAAATTATATATAGAAGATAAAGCGATTTAGAAGCACAATGACTTTCATGGCAGGGTGTGGACAAAAAAATACTGACATTTTTCAAAATATCTTCTTTTATGTTGTACAGAAGAAAGAAAGTGATACTGGTTTTTCAAGGCATGGAAACAATGACATATTTTTTATTTTCATTTTTATTCAAACTATGCCTTTAATTGCAGTATGTGAAGAATAATATAACGGTGTAATCTAATAAAGATGGTAAAATACCCTTTAATTTTTCTCTTTGAAGCAATAACTGGAATCTATCTGTGCCGTGTCTATGGTTGTGTAAACTAGTGGCCAGACCCCTGACAGCTGGGATCGCAATGCCAACAGTGTGGGTTGATCACGTCAAACAGAAGGGGTCATGAAGGGTTAGGAATTTCATGAACAATAGGAAGAGCTTATTCTGTCTGCGGGAGCCTGGCATGCTTTTGATCGAAATATAAAATGAGGATGTGTTTAGTGCCACAGTTGTTTGGTTGCACAGGTAGCAGATTGTTATTTTTATGTTACTGTTGATTAGCTTTGGGTGATATCGTGACTTCAATTTTGTTTGTTTTTTTGTTGTTTTTGGAAATAATGATAAAAAAGAGAGCATTTTAGTAGTATTTTTATGATTTGCAACCACTACAAATTCTCTCATGATATCTCAGATTAGATTTTGTGAGGACAAGAGAGAAAGAAAGTATGTCATACAGATGAATCCGATCTCTGGGACGGATCTGAAAAAGATGCGCGGCAGCTATCAGCTCGATCACATGCGCTAGAGTTGTTCTTTTCTTTTACATGGCTCACTGCTCACAGACTAAATGTTTTAAATGAAAACAGATTCATCAGCAGTGAGGGACTGGTATTCATCCCACCCAGGACCTGACTTATAAAACAAATGTTGACTGCACATCTAAAGAAAAAAAAACGTATTGGATTCATTTTATATGGCACCATAACATTTGCATTGCATTAAAATATTATGTATAGTGGTTTCATTGATAAATTTCACTGCTAAAATTCAACATTAGAAATGCTCTTTAATACACCTCCTCTTTCATACCTTATGATGTATATTTTAAATATCTGAAATAAAATATTATATTTATATAATATAATTAATATAATAAATATTATTATATATATTTAGTGCTCAAACACATTTAATGAAGGTTTAATAAATAAAAAATTCTTGACAATTTATATCTAGTGTCTGAATAATGTTTGGTTTGACTATATATATATATATATATATATATATATATATATATATATATATATATATATATATATATATATATATATATATATATATATATATATATATATTAGTCAAACCAAAAATTATACAGACACCAGATATAATTTGTTAAATATTTTTTTCTAGTGGGTGCAGGACACTATAGTTGATTTATGTAAGTGAGGATAGCAAAATAAAGTAAACTGTGACATATTATACCCAAAAATTCTTCATACAGTGGACTACCAGTAAAATTGATAAAAATTTGTCTTCAGACACCTTGACCACTTTGATGTTTTGCTCAAGTATTATCTGACATAAATAAGTTTATTATTTTTTTTTACACAGTTTAACTCTGAGAGTTAACTCTTTATTAGTACCATATTATATTATTTTATTATATAATAATATATTTTATAATAAAATAATCATATTTTATATAATGATATATAATAATAATCATATTTTATATAAATAATAATTTATATATTATTAATTTTATATAATAATCAGATTTTATTACCATTTTTTAAACTCTAGTGAATAAACTGTATTAATGAATGAAACGTTCAAGGTGTCTGAATACATTTTGGTTTAACTGTACATAATATATTAATACAATAAATAATAATAATATATTAATGCAAATTATAAATGTTATGGTACAATTTAGTTTGGAGACTGGAAAAGCATAGCGCCAGGTCACAGTCAAAACGAATACTCATACATAAAACTTCTGGTGGTGCGTAGATCCAAAAATAACTCCAAGATCAAAAAACATAAAAGATCTGCACACGAAAATATGGCCAAAAAAGCTAAAAAGAATTTATTGTACAATTTAGTTAGCACATTTTGTGCACTGTTGATGAAGAATAGTGGTGAAACTATGAAACTTGCCCCTAAAAAAAACAAAAAACATGTATAACTGGTTTTTGATGAGACACTTACAGTAATTGTGCAAACAAACTACATTTTCCATGTTACATTCTTCCAAACTACATTCTCTGAGGCACAAGAAGCATACATTACATAGATAAGCTATCCTAATGCAAATCCTTTGCTCTTCATTATGTTGCATTAGCATTAAAAATCGCCCAGTTTTGGACATCAAGTGAAACTGATTCAGAGAAATATTACATTTTCCAACAAGTCAGTTTTATTCCAACCAAAATGACTTTGTCATAATTACAGTTTCTGAACTCACAAGTAGGAATTTCCCAGGAACACATGAACTTGCAGAAACATCATGAAAGACTACATTTCTAAGAAATTTGCCTATGAAAATGAAAATTAAATTTCTCAAATGCCTTTTGTAATGCATGACCATTCTTGTTCCTTCACCTGAGGCAATAAATAGAATGCCAGTAAATGTAGGTTAGAAAAATGCAAGGATCTCGTAGCAAGGGCCATACTAGTAATCCTCACACATAACATGCAGACAAAAAAATATATATCATGGCCATGTTCCCATGAAGTAAGAATATGTTCTCTCGTTTTATTAAATCGGGGCCACGTTGAATTATTTATATAGCTAATTAGTTCCCTCATTTTGGTTGAACTAAAACAAGGAAATAAATTATTACACTAGCCATGTTTCCACCCAAAGTTGAGAACAAAATCATCACTTCCTGATAAACTGCCGCTAAATATCACTAAGAAAAATGGAAGTTGCTGCAGTAGAAGCTGCTTTAAATAATAATTTTTGGGTAACACTTTACAATACGGTTCATTAGTTAACATTATTTAACTACATTAGTTAACATGAACTAATAATGAACTGCACTTATACAGCATTTATTAATCTTTGTTAATGTTAATTTCAACATTTACTAATACATTATTAAAAGCTTGTTAACATTAGTTAATGCACTGTGAACTAACATGAACAAAGAATGAACAACTGTATTCTCATTAACTAACATTAACGAAGATTAGTAAATACAGTAACAAATGTATTGCTCATTGTTAGTTCATGTTAGTTAATCCATTAACTAATGTTTAACAAATGAACCGTATTGTAAAGTGTTACCCATTTTTGTACATAATAATAATTCTGGGAGGGAATTACACTGAACCACTTTAACACCAGACCTCTCTTAGCCATTATAGAACAACCAAAACAGCATTTCAGAAGTTGTGTAATGAGATCGGTCCGCTGGGTGGTCCAGTTATGTCGTCCCATTGCAAAGTCACATGTCTTTTTTGATGCGCATCAAAGAATTTATTCGGTAAAAAGTGTTTACATCGTAGTTCATGAGCATGTTTTCATGTATCGCATAAAAAATTTACCCGATCCAGTTGAGCGCATTTTTAGAATTTTTGCGCATCTTGGCGTTTCCATCCTTTCCATCCAGCGTTTTTTATGTGATATCCCAAAATGTGCATAAAAATAGGTGGGTATGGCCATGATCATGATTTAGTAAAGGGAATAAATGATTATATTGTGCACGTGATTTACAACAAGGGAATGAATTATAAAAAGGCGTTTATGTATTAATAAGTCGTGGGAACAATTTGTTAATCCAAGGCCACGATATGCTTTTTTCTCCCCCAGCATGTCAGGGCATAGTTTCGCTATCATAGTTTGCTGACAAGTTTCTTATTTATGAGGAGGATAAGTTAAGCCGTTCCCAAAGTACCCTTACTGTAAACGAGCTGCATTTCAGAAAACCCTGACCTGCATTTAAACACGGACCCCCAGAGCAGGTCCTACTGACCTCATTTGCAGCACATTAGCGTGTGTAAATTATGCGACTATACTGCCGTGTTTGTCTATAGGGCTGCCCGGTTGTGAATGCATGTCTGTTTATAATTATAGGTGTGTATGTGTCAGTCAGTGTGAGAATTCATCACTTCTTTCTCACATGCGTTGGCAGAGTCCGATCTGAGCTCCATTTGACATCTGCAGAATTCTTGGCATCTCTCAGCACACACTGTAATTTGAGGCCCACACGCTCTCTCTTGGTCTCTTTCTTTCTTTCTCTCTGGCTTTGATATCAAGCAGGATTACCCACAACGCATCTGATACTTTTATCAAGGGTGACAACAGTCACTTAGGCCAGAACAGGTGCCACTCGGTATTAAAACCGATACCTTGGATAACTTGGATAATGTCAAGGACATGCAGGTTTCTCTATCTATGAGAGAAGCCATTCTGGAAGGATTTTGGGAAATGTACTTGTCCTTCCAATGCTGGCCATCTAGAGCTAACACAAAGCTGACAAACTGATCCCCACTGACAGTAAACAACACGTAGGTCAGGCTGCTGGAAGACTGCCTTTGTGTGACTAAATTAGAGGTTAATAAACCTCTTCCAACTAATGGATTTATTTGTCAAACCAAATGTAATCCTGTTTTCTAGTTAATCCAGTCTGTAACTGTCAGAAGTCACGATGTAAACATGAAATTCTGGTTTTGAATCTGTTTAAAAGAATGTAAAGTGTGCGACTCGCCCATGTTGTTGAGGGTAAGAGGTCGTCACTAGTGTAAAAATAACACAGTTGCACTAATACTTTGTGAGCTTCTCTAAAGAAAAAGGGAAACATACGTAGCTCTGACTGTTAAATAAACTTAAACGGATTAGTAAAATTTGCATAAAAATAACTTTAGTTGTCGTATCTTGAATAGTCATTAATAATCATTTTCTGTTTACATGCACTTTCACAGAAATCCATGAAAAATAGCAAGAAAAAATATGCATGTGTATTTAGAAATAGCTGTTGAACATGTAAAAGATATGCTCTTTCCATAGGGATGGGTATTCTCATTTATTTTCTTTGTGATTCAATTCCAAGTACATATTAGGTATCTTATTCTGAAAGTGTTTGAACTTAATATTGATTTTTTTTTTATATATATATATATATATATATAGTATTGCTTTTATGGTATTGTTTATGATAATGTTTGAATGTGATTAAAAAAATAATAATAATAAAATAAAATTATAAAATTAAATTAAATAAAAACTTAAATTAGAAATGAAAATATAAAATAAAAATAAAATATAAAATAATAATAATAAACTTAACTAAAATAAAATATAAAAATAAAATAATAAAATAAAATAAAAATATAAATATCTAAAAATATAAAAATAAAAAATATAAAATTAGAATAAATAAAATAAAAATAATAATGAAATAAAATTAAAAAAATTAAATAAAATAAATATATGAAAATAAAACATTTTAATATATAAAATTAAAATATAAAATAAAATAAACATATTTTAAATACAATAAAATAAAATAGGTTGCGGGTATGCTAGAGCCTAGAAACTAAAATCATTTTTAAAGCTGCTTAAATGAATGAATATTATGTAACATTATATTTGAAAGCCAAATTATATAAACAGTGAATGAGAACATTCAGATGTTTCGATACTTTAAAGGTGCCCTAGAACTTTTTTTTTAAAAGATGTAATATAAGTCTAAGGTGTCTCCTGAATGTGTCTGTGAAGTTTCAGCTCAAAATACCCCATAGATTTTTTTAAATTAATTTTTTTAACTGCCTATTTTGGGGCATAATTATAAATGAGCCGATTCAGGGTGTGTGGCCCTTTAATTCTCCTGCTCCACGCCCCAAGAGCTCACGCTTGCCTTGAACAACATAAAAAAAGTTCAAACAGCTAATATAACCCTCAAAATGGATCTTTACAAAGTGTTCGTCATGCAGCATGTCTAATCGCGTAAGTACAGTGTTTATTTTGATGTTTACATTGATTCTGAATGAGTTTGAGGCTGTGCTCCGTGGCTAACAGCTAATGCTACACTGTTGGAGAGATTTATAAAGAATGAAGTTGTGTTTATGCATTATACAGACTGCAAGTGTTTAAAAATGAAAATAGCGACGGCTCTCTTGTCTCCGTGAATACAGTAATAAACTATGGTAACTTTAACCACATTTAACAGTACATTAGCAACATGCTAACGAAACATTTAGAAAGACAATTTACAAATATCACTAAAAATATCATGGATCATGTCAGTTATTATTGCTCCATCTGCCATTTTTCGCTATTGTCCTTGCTTGCTTACCTAGTCTGATGATTCAGCTGTGCAGCTCCAGACGTTACTGGCTGCCCTTGTCTAATGCCTCGATCATGGGCTGGCTTATGCAAATATTGGGGGTGTACACCCCGACTGTTATGTAACAGTCGGTGTTATGTTGAGATTCGCCTGTTCTTCGGAGGTCTTTTAAACAAATGAGATTTATATAAGAAGGAGGAAACAATGGAGTTTGAGACTTACTGTATGTCATTTCCATATGCTGAACTGTAGTTATTTAACTATGCCGAGGTAAATTCAATTTTTGAATCTAGGGCACCTTTAAAATCAGTCTGATTAGTCACAGGATGTTTTAATGTTTGAAGAAACTGATTGACAGATTTGGTCATTCAAGAAAAACTTAACAGCTTTATTAAATGTATTCAAACTAGCTACATTACCAAAGAGAGCATGCCGGTCAATGTCAACATGTTGATGTGAAAATCTGGTTCATTTGGGTAACAGGAGCTCGTGCAAAGACACAATATGGGAAGGATGGGGCGTAGAGAGAAAACAACAGCTGTAGTGAGGATGGGATTGTTTTGGAGAGTAAGTTCAGTGTGCCAGGAGTCTGGCAAACATCTCTGATCACACCTTTTGTGTGGCCATCTAACCTGTTTCCTGGGTATATCATCCAGCTCTGACACTGCCGGTCTGCAGCATGCAGACATACTTCATACGACAGCTGTGAACACGGAAACATTCGCAACACAAACTACTGTGGGTCCTGAATGAAATAAACAAATAAATATGTCTTTCATTGTTCGCCAAACAGACACAATTCAGAGCACTCCAGCGTCAGATGAGCGTTTTCTAAAATGTCAACAATTTGCATTTCAATGAGATGGCGCTTGCTAACAGCATAGCAACACAGTTTCCACTGAGTAACTTGAATTATAAACTTGACACATATGTATTCATGTTCAAGCTGAATCACTCCCACTTGTGCACGTCTTTGTTACTGTGGAAAATACACCTAAAGTATCAAAGCACCAACAACTGTTCTGCCAGCTAATTTGGAGTTCCTTAGAGACTGACTTAACCACCGGAGAGAGGGAGAGAAAGCAAGAAAGGTGATACTACTTAAAGAGACACAGAGGGAGATAAATCTACTGATGTTCAGTTACAGAAAGAGAGACAGATGCTAGAGGTAAATTTACAGATCTAGAATACAGAAAGACAGAAAAAGGAGAGATTTATAGACAGGTTTGGGGTGCTTCAAGAAGAAGTGACAGAGGCATCTGCATAATAAATACATGAATAAAAGACTAGGTCATCTTTAAATATCTGATAAGCCCTGAGTAAAGCCTGAGGTTTGTAATTACATACGAGCATGAGAACAGGCCTGCACATGTTTTATTAACTTCTTTGATATGAACTAATATATATATATATATATATATATTAAAATAATGTAATAAAATAGTTTATAATATAATCTAAATTAAATTATATTAAGTTCTATTCATTTTTACAAAATAAAAATAAAATAAAATCACTCATACAAGATTTCACATAATATCTCATGTTGTAACACGTGTTGACCATTAGAACTTCATGATAGAGGCTATTCAATTATAAAAATGTTCTTTCTGTTCTTCAGCTGTGTTTGTGAGACCATTGTGTAGGTGTAAATGAAAGACACAGGCCACCTCTGGACAACTTCATAGATGTCAGTGAATCATCATCTGAACTTGTCGTCATTGGCTCTGTGCAAAAGTGGCACTGAATGAACCAATGCAGCCTCCATTCTCTTCAACCAATTAGCCATCCAATAATAGCATAGACAGCGCCACGACAATACATAGTCTGCCGCGGTGAGGGTTAAGGAGTGGGAGGGTAAGAACAAGGTGAGGTAAGCATAAGAAGAATAAGCAGTCTAATATATTAGAGAACATATTCAAATATAATGACGCACATTCAGGCTTTGCTTAACCTGACCGACAATACAGGATTATATATGAAGCTAAAAGCTTGACGCACAAAGCTTGCAACAAACGGAATCACACAGACATATAGTATATACGCATACAAACACACACTTGACAGATGAGAACAGGAGCATCTTGTACACTTTTGTTAAAATGTCCCTACTTTACAGGTCTGAGGTAGATTAATGTCGACATGTCAAGCACTAATGGTTTGGTATGAGTGTTTGCTCCCATCACCTGACCTTCCACTGCTGTTCTCACCATCAGCTCGATCTCCCTTCATACACACACACACTCACAGCCATAGCAACCGGTCGCAAGGGAGGTCAGGTAAACACTGCACTCATCAGCACTCAGGAGAGACAGCGAGAAACTGTGAAGAAAAGTCAAGAAAGAGGCGGGCTAGTGAAAGTGCTATAATGGGTTACATAAATGTATACATAAATGTATGTAGTGCTGTAATGGGTTACATGGCTGGGTCATTATAGCTTATATCAGTTTGAATGCTAGTATTTGACCTGTATACTTTTGATGGCTGCTGAAGACATGAAAAATATATGCATTTTCTAGCAGGTTACTATATATATACAGTATAGTCCAAAAGTTTGGAACCACTAAGATTTTTTATGTTTTTAAAAGAAGATTCATCTGCTCACCAAGGCTACATTTATTTAATTAAAAAATACAGTAAAAAACAGTAATATTGTGAAATATTATTACAATTTAAAATAACTGTGTCCTATTTAAATATATTTGACAAAGTAATTTATTCCTGTGATGCAAAGCTGAATTTTCAGCATCGTTACTCCAGTCTTCAGTGTCACATGATCCTTCAGAAATCATTCTAATATGCTGATCTGCTGCTCAAGAAACATTTATGATTATTTTCAATGTTGAAAACAGTTGTGTACTTTTTTTTTTCAGGATTCCTTGATGAATAGAAAGTTCAAAAGAACAGCATTTATCTGAAAAACAAAGCTTCTGTAGCATTATACACTACCGTTCAAAAGTTTGGGGTCAGTAAGAATTTTTATTTTTATTTTTTTGAAAAGAAATTAAAGAAATGAATACTTTTATTCAGCAAGGATGCATTAAATCAATCAAAAGTGTCAGTAAAGACATTTATAATGTTACAAAAGATTAGATTTCAGATAAACACTGTTCTTTTGAACTTTCTATTCATCAAATAATCCTGAAAAAAAATATTGTACACAAATATTTTATACAATTGTACACATTAAAAACATAAAAAATCTTAGTGGTTCCAAACTTTTGGACTGCACTGTATATATATATATATATATATATATATATATATATATATATATATATATATAATAATATATAATATATATATATATATATATATATATATATATATATATATATATATTAAATTAAAATATATTTATATATATACATACATATTAACTGCAAATGCAATGGTAAAGTGTAGTTTTTCTGAAAATGGACAGTTGTTCATTTAATAGTGGAATTATGTGTTGATTCTTGGTTGTGTTGTGGTATGTAATACATTTTTTACAGCATAACAAAACACTATATTGTAATGCAACATGGCCATGCTGACAGTGTGGTACAAAAATCTGAGACTGCACTATTAGAAATGCATTGTCTTTTTTTTTTTTGCATTATTATAATTTAATATAATATATAAAAACATGTATACAGCTCGGGTGGATTATTTGCAAATTGTAGTCTATTACTTTACACAAATAACATGATATAAACTGTAGTTAAAATATTACATTACACATTTTAAGTATCTGACTACTTTTTGATTACTTTTGACCTAACTTGTTTATCTTGTACAATACTGATATGAAATACAAAGAGAAAGAAAAATTATTAGATTTTTTGTTATCAATAACTTGAAGTGCATTAAATATTACATTACGTCAGAGTTTCCCAAACTAGGGTTTGGAAAGGAACAGCAGGGGGTTTTGTAAATGGATGAAAAGCTAATAATTAATTAAAACTTAAAAAATTAAAAAAGTAGTAAAATAACAAAATGTTACACTAACTAACAAAAGGATTATATGTTTTATTTGTTTGTGCTGTGTGGCCTCTCAATATTCCATGTAACTACTGTATGGTTGTCAGACTAGTGGCCATCAGTGTGCAATTCATAATTCATTGATTCTCCCTACTACTTCTTTTTTATCTTTTTCATTTTCCATCCTAAAAAAAACCTTGTGCTTATAAATGCTAACAAGGTCTTCCAGGCTTGTGGAAATGTCACAGAGACCGTGAGCCTATCACTGAAAATTGAGACCCATACAGCATTTGTTTTATTTTAATTTTAAACTTTTATGATTTAATTGGGTCATTGACATGATGGGTAGTTTTTTTGTCCAAAGGCCTTAATAATAATAAAAAACAAAGATATGACATCCAAAGTATGTAAGGTAGTACAACTAGATCTCTTTTATTGAATCCAAAAGGTTTTAATTATATTTTGCTACATATAAATGTATTTTAAAGATTTTGAAGAGTCAAAAGGTCATTCGGTTTAACCATCCCAATACATACATTTCATTTGTGATTAAAATATCCTAAAATTAAATAAAGGTATATATTTTTTATTCTGGGATGATTTTATAACATCATATATCAACATAGTGCAAAATTGTATTAAAATTATGTGTAGAAGTCGTTGCTTTGTTATGATAAAGAATGTCTGTAAAAAATTATTTCATTGATGTCATTCGGAGTAACCGATATAAAGGGACAATTTTGGAACAAGTCATGGAGTCAGTATCATGTGACATCATTCAGACACCTGCAAAGGACCAGTAATTAACTCTCTCTTAACTATTTGAACAATTAATGTTTTCACTTGCTCATACACATGTCCCGAAACATCAGGTCATTCGGTACAACCGCTATAAAACATGGAAAATGTTGTGATATTTTAAAAACTTGTAATCTCATTGTTAACACTTAATAAAACTTCAAAATTAATTATCTCTCCATTATATGTTTTTTTTTTTTTACACTTTTAAAAACCTTATTCGACTTTTTAAAGTCATAATAATATCTATTTGTTTCTAATGTTTTAATTAAAAACATTTTCCATTTGTTCTCAATCATTTGGACCCACTACACGTGAGACTGGAAGTGATTAGAGCACCGGTCTGAACTGGATTAAGCCTATTGAATTGTGAGAAATCATATTTTTAAAATGACAAGGCAATTCTGCTCATGTTAACAGCTCACTGGAATTTTCCATCAATTGATATCACAGTACATGCACTGCTATATTAATTTCCTGTTAAGTACCAATAGATAAAAAACCTTATGTAAATGTTTGCACTGCTGGTTATTGTGAGAAGTGCAGCAAATGGATTGAATTTATTGATACCTGACACCATGGTCTGTTACTGCAGCCTATCATGTTTCAGTGGAGACAATCACACCAATGAATAAAAATGTGGTTCTAAACTGGGTGGCTAAAGTAAATGAGAATAAAACATATTGCATTGAAACACATATACTAGCTCAGCAAACGATGAGATCAATCTTATTTACACAAGCCTCTGTTGATAAATGAAAGTGCTTTTTCCATGCAGAACAGACCAACACACACCCACTAAGTTAATGCAATCTGTAAATGTAATGTAAACTTCATTGGCCCAGACTGTGTATAGAGAATCCCATTAGATAAGAGCAGCTCAAGATGCTATAAAGGTTGGTTTTCCACATCTAATCAGCAAGCAGGTAACAGGAGAGGCCAAAGAACACGGAGCTTCCCTGTGTTAGCGTGTGTGTCCGTCTTTCTCTGTTGAAATACACTATCAAGTCCCCTACTTGTGCTTTCATGTGGAACAGTTTCCTGGGTCCCTGCAATACATGAGCAATGTGTGTGTGTGTAAGGAGGGTGTAGGATTCAAACATTGACGTGAAAGGGAAATTGAGAGAAGACCCAGTTTCATCACAGCAGTCAAATTCAAATTCTTACTTACATTTGCATGCTAGGATGAGTTACATAGGACCTTCTGCTCAAGCAGTGCTGGGTAGATTACTCACAAATTGTGGTCAGTTACCGATTTCAAATTACAATTGTAAATAGTAATGTAATCTAGATTACTCAATGTATTCTGATTACTTTTTAGATTACTTTTTATCACATTGATTTGAAAAGAATAATCTTTAGATAAAAAATACTAGAGAAAGAAAATATATTACATTCTTTGTTATTAACAACATGAAGTGTGTTAAATTTTACATTACATCAGGGTTTCCCAGACTGGGGTTGGTGAAGGAACTGCAGGGGGTTCATGAGTTTAATGAAAAGCTATTAAGTAATTAAATCATAAAAATTTTAATAATTTTAAACTAAGAGCAATCAAAAGGTAGTGGGCAGAACTAATGTGCAAAAGGCAGTCTCATCTATTAGTGTCCTTGTTTTAATTTCAGCAAATCAGTTTGAGTGAACGCTGACAACGTGATTAATATTCATGAAGCTCATCAATCCTTAGTGCATTAGTGTATATTGTCATTAATAGAATATGTAGTAGTTTTAAAGGTGCCATCGAACGTTTTTTTAGATGTAATATAAGGTGTCCCCTGAATGTGTCTGTGAAGTTTCAGCTCAAAATACCCCATAGATTTATCTATTTTGGGGCATCATTAACTATGCACCGATTCAGGGGCTGCTGGCCCTTTAAATCTCATGCTCCCTGCCCTTCGAGCTCACGACTCTATAATACAGTGCATTTAAAAAGTTCACACAGCTAATATAACCCTCAAATGGATCTTTACAAGATGATCATCATGTATGCTGCATGCATGCTTTGGGTCATGTGAGTATAGTATTTATTTGGATGTTTACATTTGATTCTGAATGTGTTTGAGGCTATGCTGCGTGGCTAAAGCTAACATTACACACTGTTTGAGAGATTTATAAAGAATGAAGTTGTGTTTATGAATTATACAGACTGCAAGTGTTTAAAAATGAAAACAGTGATGGCGTACACCCCGACTGTTACGTAGCAGTCGGTGTTATGTTGAGATTCGCCTGTTCTTCGGAGGTCTTTTAAACAAATGAGATTTATATAAGAAGGAGGAAACAATGGAGTTTGAGACTCACTGTATGACATTTCCATGTACTGAACTCTTGTTATTTGACTATGCCAAGATAAATTCAATTTTTAATTCTAGGGCACCTTTAATATCTTTTAATAATAATTACTATTATCTATTACTATTTCCTTTTTTTTTTCTTTTTTTTTTCAGAAACACTTAATGACCAACAATATCTTAAGCATCACCACCAGTCCAAAGTTCAGTGAAAATGACAAATATGCATTCATACATGGTTACCAAGTTTTTGTTCTAATTACTAAAGTTATATCATTAAATAGTGCTTGATTATCATAATATAATGCTTGACTGACTGATGTTAAGAGTGCACGTCCAAGTGTATTAGTGATGGGAAGTTCGGATCATTTTACCGACTCAGACTTTTGAGTCTCGTTCAGCAAAATGAACGAATCTTTTTTTAAGTCATTTCGTTCATTTTAGCAAAATGTAATTAAAATGTTATGTGTTACTTCCCCAACACATCTACTACTTATGCAAACGTTGATCACACTACAAACAATACAAAACTACAATGCTATAAGATTCAGAAATGATTCATTCATTCTTTACCTGGGTCTTCAGTTTATGATAAGCTGATTAAGCTCACCTCACCTCTTATCTGACAAGTCTTCGGTCAAATGACGTGAAGTCATTCCTTAAAGGTGCCCTCGATTGAAAATTTGAATTTACCTCGGCATAGTTAAATAACAAGAGTTCAGTACATGGAAATGACATACAGTGAGTCTCAAACTCCATTGTTTCCTCCTTATAAAAATCTCATTTGTTTAACGTCTGGATCTGCACAGCTGAATCATCAGACTAGGTAAGCAAGCAAGGACAATAGCGAAAAATGGCAGATGGAGCAATAATAACTGACATGATTCATGGTAACATGATATTTTTAGTGATATTTGTAAACTGTCTTTCTAAATGTTTCGTTAGCATGTTGCTAATGTACTGTTAAATGTGGTTAAAGTTACCATCGTTTATTACTGTATTCACGGAGACAAGAGCTGTTGCTATTTTCATTTTTAAACACTTGCAGTCTGTATAATTCATAAACACAACTTCATTCTTTATAAATCTCTCCAACAGTGTAGCATTAGCCGTTAGCCACGGAGCATAGCCTCAAACTCATGCAGAATCAAATGTAAACATCAAAATAAACACTGCACTTACACGATTAGACATGCTGCATGACGAACACTTTGTAAAGATCCATTCTGAGGGTTATATTAGCTGTTTGAACTTTTTTTTATGTTGTTTAAGGCAAACGCGAGCTCTTGGGGCGTGGAGAACCAGATTTAAAGGGCCACACACACTGAATCGGCTCAGTTCTAATTATGCCCCTAAAATAGGCAGTTAAAAAATGAATTTAAAAAAATCTATGGGGTATTTTGAGCTGAAACTTCACTGACACATTCAGGGGACACCTTAGACCAGGGGTCGGCAACCCGAAATGTTTAAAGAGCCATATTTGACCAAAAAAAAAACAAAAACAAATCTGTCTGGAGCCGCAAAAAATTAAAAGCCTTATATAAGCCTTAAATGAAGGAAACACAGGCTGTAAGTGTATATTAGCTATATTAGCCTACTATCAAAATGACTCAGTAGGCTACAAATACATAATGAGGTATTCCCGAGGTAAGTTATATATTTAAAATCTGCTGAAAGCTACAGAAAAAAAGAAGCAAATGGATCGGTGGAATTCACAGAAACAGCTGGACTCCAGCAGAGAAACGTGCAGTTATCATTTTGTGTCAAATTGTTGGATTTTGAGGTAAAATTATTCCATTTATATTGTATTGTTATATATTATGTTGACAAATCATCTATTAAATATTTTCCATCTTATATTCTGCATATTTTTTTTTTTAATAGAACAACGAGACACAAACCTTTACATTCAATCCCGTTTGTGCTAGGGGGGTTGGGGGGCATGCTCCCCCGAGAAAATTTTGATTTCCTTGGTGTACATATATGTTGTCAGGCTATGTCAGTCAAACTCCAATCAGCCATTAGGCGATAGCCTACTGTGCTCGAAGCGTGAACCCAAGAATTGCTCGAGCAAATGCGCCGGCGCGCGCTGCATATTACTTTATTATAGCTTAACTAAAGCGCAGAAGAAACTAAAGGCATGCACCGTCGTTATTCTGTTGTAAATGAAGTCATGAAATTACCAAACATAAGATTGCTCAAAAAGGACATAATGACATAAATTAAAAGCAAATAACATTTTAAATTTGAATTATTAATGTTAGTTTAAAACATTAAGGTTATGATAACTTCAGCTTTAACAGTTGTAACCCAAACTGAAATAAAACTGGAGAGTTAAAGTTAAAGTTATTTACTTAGAAATATAATGTGCTTGGGTCACACAGGCTGTGTGACCCAAGCACACACAGCCTGTAAACCAATGCAGTCAATACAGTCAGGCTGACTGTATTGACTGCGTATGGGTCTGTCACGTGATTAAGGAACGACTCAAAAACCCGAAAGACTCACGAAAAGAACTAATCAATTCTCTTTCCGGCTCAGATTGCATTGACTGAAACAGGTGAACTACTACTAGTACAGAACCTATAGGATATTGCGCATGCACGACTGAACGAATCACCCCCCGAGACGACTCGTTCTTCCCAAGTCACATTAAATGAACGAATCGTTCAAGAACGACACATCACTAAAGTGTATAGGGTTGCGACTTTAGACATACTAACTACATGTCAACTAACTCTCATTAATTTGCAACTATGTCAACTAACTCTTATTAGAGCATTAGTAAACTGTTAGGGTTAGGGTTAGTTGAACAAGTTGACGTATTTGCAAAGATACTTATAGTCAGTAGAATGGCTGTTGGGGAACATCAAAATAAAGTCTTAGTAGATATCAAGCAGATAAGATATCTTAGATTTTCTACACCTCTCAATTCAAAACACTAGCCCTTGAAAAATTAATGCTAATTTGCTATCTGCTATTTTAAATATTCTTTTCATATTAAATTTGCTTTTCTTGCTCCTCAATTTCCAAGAATGTCACTCACTTCTGCTAAAGCCAGTGCAGTTTTTATTCGGCTACTTCACTGGCTGCATGTACCCTATTTTCCTTTCCAGTCTCAGGAAATGTCTGACAGAAAATTGCATAGCTTAGTAAGCAATCTCCTTACGTTCTCCACAAGGAAGAAAAACAAGTGCAGCGTACTTCTGGAGAGCATCACATTAAGTGCTGTGCCCACACAAGAGCTGAGAGGTGCTCTTGGACTGGTCTCCATGACAATGGCAGTGCTAACGCGCCGCTAGAGTGTCCAGCTAATGAAAGTTAATGAGACATTAAAACAAGCTGACAGTAAGCTTCCGTGCAGTCATGGTAGAGTCAGTGTGAAGGGTCTGGAAGAAAACCAGCTGAAGATGAGCTTTAACAGGCTAGGTTTTTATTAAATCACAACAGCTTAATTTTTCTTGATATCACTTTCTATTAAGCAGAATTCCTGTCATGCCTTTGTTTTTGTTTATCACTTGTGCATCCTTAAGGACATTTTTGTCTTTTTCAGGTTTTTTTATTTATTTATTTATTTATTTTTATCATTTTGCCTAACAGCATACATTTTGGCAGATGTGTGTATTTTTATTGGAATTATACTATTTCACCCTCATTTCCTTTAATAAATCTATTTTAAACTATAGTAACACAAAACAGTGAACACCTTAAAGGGGACCTATTATGCAAAAACACATAATGTGTATGTGTACACAACCACCCTATAATGGTAAAAATCCACCCACTCCTTTTTTTTTTTTTTTTAATCCCAGTAATCATAAGCAGTGTCTCAGAATAAGCCATTTGCAATTTCTATGCAATGTGATGTAACATTGCACAGGCCCCTCCCATGACTCTATTAGCATAGACCCTGCCCTGAGTGAGCTGTACACAGTCCGCCATGTTTATCTCCTCGCCAGAGCATTTAACAGCAGCATTCAAGTAAGAAATGTATTCTTATTAAAGCTACTAAAGTTATTCAATCAAGAGCAGTGAGTGATTTTCTGTTTTTCTTTTGTTTTTTAATTCATATTAACAGCATAACAGTAGGTACTGTATATTATGCTGCTGTCACTTTAATACACGGATCTAATATACATGCGATTTCTTTACTTGCTGTTTACATTCACACAGACATAACCAACTGTGTTTATGTGAACTTTGTGTGTTTTAACATAACCTTGTGTGTATTTGATAGTTTAAGCTCAATAAGATGTGAAGTTTAATACTCACAGGACATGCCATCTGACATACAGCTTTCTGCGCATGTGCTTCAGATGTGTGTACTCAGAAAACCATATATCAGAAGTTTAGACTGATATGGCTTTAAAATACATGCAGATAATAAACTTTCATGACAATGAAGAACTGCAATGCCACATGAATGTGGCCGCGATTGATATGATAATCAAAACCAAACAGATGTTTTAGTTTTTGGCAGAGTATCCGAGGCACCAGCTGTTAAGAATCCACCATCTTCAGGATATGGGGTGGGGAGCAGCAGCTCATTTGCATTCAGAGATACATGCACGAAAACAGCTTGTTTTCCCTTACACTCAAAAATGGGCATTTACAACATGGTGTAGTAAATGATCTGTAAGTATTTTGAGCTGAAGCTGCACAGACACATTCTGGGAACACCTGAGACTTATATTACATTACATTACATTATATATATTACATAAAAAGTGGCATAAACCCTTTAAAGCTGCCATTTAAACCCAGGACCATTTAACTATAAAATGATGCAGTCTTTGTTAATAGGCTTTCATTGTGTTGGCAGGCTTCAAAACTAATTGCACCATTTTCTCAGGTTTGGCCTATAAAGCAAATACTTTTTTTTTTTTCTTGTTTTCCGTTTCTGCATATTATAAAGCCAATTAGATAAATTATGCAGCTATATTTGTGTGGGTGTGTTGGTATGGATGTCGGAGTGTGGTTTGTATTTGTGTGTTAAAGGAACACTCCACTTTTTTTGAAAATAGGCTAATTTTCCAACTCCCCTAGAGTTAAACAGTTGAGTTTTACCGTTTTCGAATCCATTCAGCCGATCTCTGATTCTGGCGGTACCACTTTTAGCATAGCTTAGCATAGTTCATTGAATCTGATTAGGCCGTTAGCATCGCGCTTAAAAATGACCAAAGAGTTTTGATATTTTTCCTATTTAAAACTTGACTCTTCTGTAGTTAAATCGTGTACTAAGACCGACGGAAAATAAAAAGTTGTGATTTTCTAGGCTGATATGGCTAGGAACTATACTCTCATTCCGGCGTAATAATAAAGGAACTTTGCTGCCGTTCCATGGCTGCAGCAGTGCAATGATATTACGCAGCGCCCGTGAGCCCCTGCTTGCACAGGGAACGTGCCTTGCAACCATGGAGACGTTTGTGAGAGACGCTGCGTAATATCATTGCACTGCTGCAGCCATGATACGGCAGCAAAGTCTTGATTATTACGCCTGAAAGAGTATAGTTCCTAGCCATATCAGCCTAGAAAATCGCAACTTTTCATTTTCTGTCGGTCTTAGTACACGATTTAACTCAGAAGAGTCAAGTTTTAAATAGGAAAAATATTAAAACTCTTTGGTCATTTTTAAGCGCGATGCTAACGGTCTAATCAGATTCAATGAACTATGCTAAGCTATGCTAAAAGTGGTACCGCCAGAACCGGAGATCGGCTGAATGGATTCGAAAACGGTAAAACTCAACTGTTTAACTCTAGGGGAGTTGGAAAATGAGCCTATTTTCAAAAAAAGTGGAGTGTTCGTTTAAAAAAAATCGTGTGTGTGATATTTGAGAGAGAAAAATTCTCCTGTACTGCAAATCACAAATCCCACAGCACGGCTTTCACGTCACTTTCCACTTTCACTGCTGTCTATACTACTGGAGCTTTGCTGGCATCTAATGGGAAAAATTTGGTACTGTGCCCAAACAAAATCTTACTGAAAGCTCATTCTTCGAGATATCAACCTCAAATTTGGTAGACAACTTATTTAGATTTATGGCTTTGATTTTCTAGCATGTTTCAACATGTTTTATAAAATAAATATTTTATATAAAATAATGTTCATTAATCATTTTCATTAATGTAAACTTCTATAACTTTTGTTTTTGTTTCACTTTTTTTTGTTTCATCTGCCAACGGTCTTCTTTAACTTAAGTTCAAATTTTAATGACAACTTTTTGACACTGACATTTTTGTCCTCTAAGGACCTCAGAATAAAAATTTACAAATTTAAGCGAATTTACACAAAATTCAAATGATCTGGTAATACTTTATTTTAATTGTCCACTTTAGACATTCTACTAACTATAAGGAATTAGTTAACATTTAGAGTAGTTGACAAGTTACTTATAGCTGATATACGGTGGTCAGAATTATTGGCGCACTTGGTAAATATGATCAAAAATGACTAAAAATAAATCTGAATTGTTTATCCTTTTGATCTTTAATTCATAAAATTAGCAAAAATCTAACATTTCATTGAAGGAAAAGAATTGAAAGTGGGGGGAAAATAACATTATGAAATAAATGTTTTTCTCCAAAACACTTTGGCCACAATTATTGGCACCCCTAGAATATTTATGAGTAAAATATCTCTGAAGTATATTCCCATTCATATTTAATTTTTTTTTAGCACACCAGGGTGATCATGAACATGAAATTTTCCAGCCATGACTTCCTGTTCCACAGGAGTATAAACATGAGGAAACACAAAGGCCAAATTCCCTTGATCATTCATCACAATGTGTAAAACCAAAGAAAATAGTTCTGATGTGCAGTAAAAGATTGTTGAGCTTCACAAAACAGAAAGTGGACTGTAAGAAAATAGCTAAAGCTTTGAAAATCCCCATTTCCACCATCAGGGAAATTATTAAGAAGTTCCAATCAACTAACGATGTTACAAATCTGCCTGGAAGAGGACATGTGTCTAAATCGTAGTAATGCATGGTGAGGAGGAAAGTTTGAGTGGCCAAAGACTCTTCAAGGATCACAGCTGGAGAATTGCAGAGATTAGTTGAGTCTTGAGTCTCAGAAAGCCTAAAAAAAAAAAATTATCAAACAGCACCTCCTCACAAGATGTTTGGGAGGGTTTCAAGAAAAATCCTCTGCTCTCATCCAGAAACAATCTCCAGCATATTCAGTTGTCAGTCAAGACTGGAAGTTCAAACGGGACCGGTTTCTATGGTCAGATGAAACTAAAAAAAGAGCTTTTTGGCAGCAAACCCACCAGATGGGTTTGGTGCACACATGGATAAAAAGTACCCCATGTCCACGGTTAAATATACTGCTGGATCTTTAATGTTGTGGGCCTATTTTTCTGCTGGAGGTCCTGGACATCTTGTTCAGATACATGGTATCATGGATTCTATCAAATACCAACAGATAAAAAATCAAAACCTGACCGCTTCTGCTAGAAATCCAACAATGGGCCATGGTTGGATCTTCCATCAGGATAATGATCTAAAACAAACATCAAAACCAGCACAAAAATGTGTCACTGAGCACAAAATGAAGCTTCTGACATGGCCATCCCAGTTCCCTGACCTGAACCCTAAAAAAAATGAGTGGGGTGAACTGAAGAGAAGAAGCACCAGCATGGAGCTGGAATCTGAAGGATCTGGAGAGATTCTGTATGAAGGAATGGTCTCTGATCTCTTGTCAGGTGTTCTCCAAACTCATCAGGCATTATAGAAGAAGAGTCAAAGCTGTTATCTTGGCAAAAGGAGGTTACAAAAATTTTTGAATAAAAGGGTGCCAATAATTGTGGCCAACGTGTTTTGTAGATAAACATTTATTTCATAATGTGACTTTCCCCCACTTTCAATTCTTTTTCTTCAATGAAAGGTTAGTTTTATGAATTAAAGATCAAAAGGATAAACAATGCAGATTTATTTTTACAGTCATCTTTGATCATATTTACCAAGGGTGCCAATAATTCTGATCACCACTGTAATGTCTGTGGACCATCGAAATAAAGTGTAACCAATGATCCTCATTCCTTAAGCTCTACAAATTCTAAATTTGACATTTAAAATGATAGTCTATTAGTATTTAAATACTATGATAGTATTTTTATGAAGTGGAACAGTTTATTTAACCTTTTTAAACACATTTTAAAAAATGTGTGGAATTTATGGCTAATAGAGTATGATATATAGGAGAATATGGAGCTAATACTTGAGGAGGAGTTCATACTCATTCTATTCAGAAGCCCAAACTGTTGAAAAATATGAATTTTCTAAGTTTCTTCATTCAAATAAGTGTTGAAAAATCTTTAAATATTTCTAATGACATGAAAGTTATTATTTTGTTTGCAAATTTCACAGCAAAAAAGACACTTGTACAGTACCACAACCTGAAGGGGGATGTGTTACAGAGCCCCATTTTTGTCTTCCCCTGTGACCTAGTTTCCCTGTTCTGTTGATTAGTTCATTTGATTCACCTGTGTCTTGTTTATCATCCCATCACCTTGTTTAGCTCCCTTTGTTAGTCATCTGTATTTATACCCTGTGTTCCCATTCACTCCTGGTCCGTTCTCGTTGTATGTTAGACGCTAGTTTGGTGTACGCTGCCTTTGTTTATATTAAAGTCTTATATGTTTGTGGAAATCTGTTATCTGCCTCATCTCTACACCACCAGCCGTAACAGAAGAACGGACCAATACAGTTTTTGCGGCGATTTTCTTTTTGTTTGTTTTTTCCCCTTTCTCCGTCACCATGGACCCTGCTGTTGCCCTTTTGTGCCTGGAGCAGAGGGACCGCTCCCTGGAATCACACACCCTGGATTTTTTGGAGTTGGCGTGCCTCACACACTATCCAGACCGCTCGCTCTGCGTGTTCTACATCTCCAGCCTTAGTGAGCGGTCCCGGGCACGCCTCCCAGGGAGCGGTCCTCAGAAGGACTTCGCCGCACTCGTGGAGTGGGTGCTGGTAAACAACAACTCTCCGTTTACCATCTGCCCCGCGGAGGATGACTTCGCCGCCAGCCCCACTCCACTGCCAGAAGCCAGTCAGTCACCATCGACGAACGTCACAACGGAGATGTTTCACGAGCCCACCGCAGACCGAGGAGGCCAGCCCACCGCGATGGATGAGCCAGGACCGAGGAAAGGATCGGACCGTACCATCGCCCCGGAGCCAACCTCACAGCAAGGTTTTGACCAGGTGCGTGAGCCGGTAACATCATCTGACATCGTGGGAGTGCTTGTGGAGCTCGAGGGCTGGGAGAAAAGCTCCACCCACAACACCACCACGACGAAAACTATGACTGACACTGGCAAATATGCTGAGGAACTGAAAGACATTTTTACAGCTGATTTAATTGATTTTTTCGGAGAGGTGATTTCCCATTCCCCTGATTCTCCTGTTTTTAATGATTCTCCTGAGCCTCCAGAGGACCAATCTCCAGTGTTCTCCAGATCTCCGTCTCCTGAGTTCCCTGTCTGCCCACCCAGCCTCCCTCTCCCGCCTCCTCCGTCACCCAGTCTCACAGCCAGTTCCTCAGCCCCACCATCATTTCTGCCCTTCAGCCACTTGACATCTCCCACATGCCAGGTGGGGATGTCAAGCATCTTCAGGCCCTCCACTCCATCCATTCAAGAAGATCCCCTGCCTCCACTTCCAGCCTCCACGCCCCCTGCTCCACCTCGGCCTGTCAACACTTCGGCGTCACCCTGGCTCCTCCCTCCCTCGGCTCCACCGGATACCATCGGCCATACGGCTTCTCCGGGCTCCCTCGTCTTTCCGGCTCCGCCTTGGTCAGTCGTCCACCTGCCTGCGCCTACGGCTCCGTCTGGCTCCTCCTTCCCTCCAGCTCCGCCTACATCCTCGGTCCCACCGGCTCAGCCTCTGCCCTCTGGATGTCCGCCTCCTCCTCGGACGCTCGTCGCCATGGCTCCTCCTCGGTCTCCAGGACCATCGGCTGCGCGTGGGCTCGTCGGCTCTACAGTTACACCCAGGTCTCCAGCTGCATCTCCGTTGGTCGTCCCCAGGGTGTCGTCTGCCCCCAAGCCGACTCCACCATGGCTCCCACCTGCGACTCTACCCTGGGGCCTCGTCCTGGCTGGCTTCTGGGGTAACATCTGGCTCCTGCTGCTCCTGGCTACCCCCTGGCTCCTCCCACCCTCCACTCCCCCTTGGACTGTCATTGTTATGTTCTATGGACTCTTTTGTTTTGTTTGTACTCCGCCCTCCTCCAGAACCCTCTTACGGCGCGAGGACGCGCCTATTCGGGAGGGGGCGAACTGTTACAGAGCCCCATGTTTGTCTTCCCCTGTGACCTAGTTTCCCTGTTCTGTTGATTAGTTCATTTGATTCACCTGTGTCTTGTTTATCATCCCATCACCTTGTTTAGCTCCCTTTGTTAGTCATCTGTATTTATACCGTGTTCCCATTCACTCCTGGTCCGTTCTCGTTGTATGTTAGACGCTAGTTTGGTGTACGCTGCCTTTGTTTATATTAAAGTCTTATATGTTTGTGGAAATCTGTTATCTGCCTCATCTCTACACCACCAGCCGTAACAGGATGTTTGTATAATTACTTTTATAACTACACTTTTACTTGGTGAAAAGTATGAACTATCATCAAATGACAGAAGGCATATAGTAGATTGTGTACAACAGGTTTTTCAGCAAAGTTTTGAATATGTTGATGATTAGAGGCCTTATAAGTTGTGCATCAAATATGATACAGAATGCTTTATAGGCTTAATATTTAAAGATATAATCTGAAGGGCTCTCACTAACCCCACCAATCACTTCTGCAATGAACCAAACTGCAATTTTTGTGTTACCATCCCCTTGTTGTCTGTTTTCTGGAACTTTGTTTCATTTCAGTGAATTTTCCATTTATTTAACTGTGTATTTAAAAGTGTATTTGCTGAACAAAGATTTACTAAAAGAGGTTTGTGAACGACATGTAGCCATGAATTTTTTAATTCTAATTATATCTTTACTGGTAAAGCAGCAAGGTTATAGCACAAAGAGGACATGTTATGTGTGGAAGATGCATAACAGATGCTAACCTCCTTCATTGTTCCATCTATGTGAGTTCAGCCTGACCAATGGTTGACCAGAACCGATGGTTACTTATTGGTTGATTGAGCATCTTTAGCAAGAATCTGATTTCAGCCACTTGGGGAGTTTTTTAAAGCTAAATGGTCCCAGGACAAAGGTTTGATACTCCCAAAGGAACCTGAGGACCTGCTTCAGACTGTCATTCAACCCTGTCCACTGGATTGATCTTTTTTTAAGGGTGATTAGCCATAATTTTGAAACAATGCTCTCTTTGGACAATTGGGTTGGAGAATATCACTGCACGGAAACTCCTGCTGAGGCTGTAATGTGAAAGACAAAGACATCCCTCTCCACTATACCCAAATAGGTCCTCTGAGGTTTGTTTCTGGACACTGAAAGGAGCAAATCCACACTAATCAAGAACATAAGAAGACAGATGTCATCTACTTAAGAGCAGGGAGTTTTTGTGGATCACGAACACCATGTGGGAAAACGAAGATATTTTGGAGATGTCAGTTTGCTGTTTAACTTTCACTTTCGGATATAATTCCTGGAATGCCAATATTAACCCTTTTTCATGCTGTTGGTTTATTGTTAAGAAAATCATTAAATACATTTTAGATTAAAAGTAATAAAAATAAAAATCAATAAAAAATGACAATAACAATAGTAGTTCAAATGCAATAAAAAATGGATTGGATTTTTTTACAGGTATTCTCCACACAGTAACAGTCCCATGACTTTTATGAATGAATGAATGAATGAATGAATTTTTAGGGATGGATGGATGGATGGATGGATGGATGGATGGATGGATGGATGGATGGATGGATGGATGGATGGATGGATGGATGGATGGATGGATGGATGGATGGATGGATGGATGGATGGATGGATGGATGGATGGATGGATGGATGGATTTTATACAGGTATTCTCTACACAGTAACAGTCCCATGACTTTTATGAATGAATGAATGAATGAATGGAGGCATGGATGGATTTTAAAATATAAAACAAAAATAATAGTTTATTGGTTTATTGTTAAGAAAATCATTAAATACATTTTAGATTAAAAGTAATAAAAAATAAAAATCAATAAAAAATGACAATAACAATAGTAGTTCAAATGCAATAAAAAATGGATTGGATTTTTTTACAGGTATTCTCCACACAGTAACAGTCCCATGACTTTTATGAATGAATGAATGAATGAATGAATGAATGAATTTTTAGGGATTGATGGATGGATGGATGGATTTTATACAGGTATTCTCCACATAGTAACAGTCCCATGACTTTTATGAATGAATGAATGAATGAATGAATGGAGGGATGGATGGATTTTAAAATATAAAACAAAAATAATAGTTTATTAAATTAACTACAATAAACCATTATCATAAAATAGTCCTTACATCATATACAAATTGAGAATCTTGGAATATACTGTATGTCATATGGCCACTTTTATGGTGATTTTTTTTGTGATTTTGGAGTCACTATACCCTATGAAGAGGTATTATCAACGATTCATAAAAATCATTGATAAAAAAAAAAATATATATATATATATATATATATATATATATATATATATATATATATATTTAAAATGTGTGTGTTCCATTTATAGCCATACAGTTTTAGAATACCAATTATGACAAATTTTCATTTTCGAGGGTGTCAAATCTCTGAGGATTTGAATACCTTATAATCAGTGTTACGGTACAGAGACACAGAGGCAGAGATAATAGCAATCCAGGTAAGTTTATTTAACAACAAGCAGAGCACTGGGTGATGGTGAGCAGATAATGGGAAGATGAGAGATGAAGAGAATATAATACTGTCCTGATTTTGTCTTGTAAATGCAAATGATGGAAGGAGCTGGCGGAGACACTCACACACAGAAGCAGGTAAGTACACACGAGGAGCAGGAGACAAGGGAGCTGGAGGAGACGTCTGGAGCAGGTAGATATGGCGTTGGGAGTCCTTAAGGTAAGCATACATTTGAGGTATAGCAAACGAGACCGGACAGTGAGTGTGTGTGAGTGTGGTGTCTTTATACTGGTGCTGATTGTGGTGCTGATGAGCTTCAGGTGGCGGTGATCAGTAAGCTGGTGATTGAGTGCATGGGTAAGGGAGTGAGGTGGAACCTGACATGTCTGTGACAGTACCCCCCCTCCCACGGCTCGCTCCTGAGGGCCGCGGACCCCGACGTCGTGGTGGTCTTCCTCTCTGGCGTGGGGCAGGTCTGTCTGGGTGATTGGCGTGGAAGTTCTGTAACAGGACAGGATCAAGGATATCATTCTTGGGGACCCATGAGCGTTCTTCGGGGCCATAGCCTTCCCAGTCGACGAGGTATTCGAGCTGACCACCACGGCGCCAGGAATCCAGGATTTCATGAACCACGTAAGCTGTGCCGTCCTCCAGGATGAGTGGAAGGGGGGGCTCGGCGTCTGCCACGTCAGGTTCTGTGGAGGGAACAACAGAAGGGTGGTGAGGCTTAAGCAGTGATACATGGAATGTAGGGTGGATTCTACTATACTGTGCTGGGAGTTGGAGACGGTAGGTGACGGTGTTGATCTGCCGGATGATGGTGAACGGGCCAATGAAGCGGGGACTCAGCTTCTTGCAGGGCAGACGCATCCTGATGTCCCTGGTGGACAGCCAGACCTTCTGCCCCGGTTGGTACACTGGAGCTTCGGAGCGCCGAAGGTCGGCTGTCGTCTTGCGTCTGCGCAGGGCTCTCTGCAGTTGGTGAGGAGCTGAGTCCCAAACCCTCTCGCTCTCCCGGAACCAGTAGTCGACTGCGGGGACGTTGGAAGGTTCCCCATCCCAGGGGAACAGTGGGGGTTGGTAGCCGAGTACGCACTGGAAGGGTGTCAGTCCAGTTGTGGCTTGGCGGAGGGAGTTCTGTGCGTACTCGGCCCAACCCAGGTACTGGTTCCAGGAGTTCTGGTGGCCATGACAGAAGGTACGCAGGAAGCGGCCTATCTCCTGGATCTTGCGTTCCGTCTGCCCGTTCGACTGAGGATGGTATCCCGATGACAGGCTGATGGTCACACCCAGGAGCGAGAAGAAGGCTTTCCAGACATGGGAGACGAATTGGGGTCCTCTGTCGGAGACTATATCTTCAGGTATTCCATAATGACGAAAGACGTGATTAAACATTAACTCAGCAGTTGCCATAGCGGTAGGTAGACCCTCCAGGGGTATCAGACGGCAGGACTTCGAGAAGCGGTCTACCACCACCAGGATGCATGTGTTACCGTCAGACTCAGGGAGATCTGTGACGAAGTCCACTCCCAGGTGTGACCAGGGTCTCTCAGGAACGGGCAGAGGTAGGAGCTTGCCGGTGGGAAGATGGCGTGGGCTCTTGGAGATGGCGCACTCCCTGCAGCCCTGCACGTACCTTCTGACATCGTTGGCCATGTTGGGCCACCAGAAGTGTTGTTTGAGCAACGAGAGGGTCTCATTGACCCCCGGGTGACCAGTGCCAAGTGAAGAGTGGGTATTGTGCAGGAGTGGAGTGTGACGTGCCCGTGTGACGTATTGCAAGCCTTGGGGGCAACCTGGCGGAGTGCGTGTGGAGGCATTGGAGGAGGGAATGGTTTCTTTGGACCACTGGATGGGGTTCACGAAGATGGACTCCGGCAGGATTGTTTCAGGATCTTCAGGCTTTTCATCAGGAGAATGGAGGCGAGACAGGGTGTCGGCTTTGGTATTTTTTGAACCAGGACGGTAGGAGATAGAGAAATTAAACCTTGAGAAAAACATGGCCCAGCGAGCTTGGCGCGGGTTGAGTTTCTTGGCAGCCTTCAGATATTCAAGGTTCTTATGATCAGTGAGGACTTGGAAAGGATGAGTAGCCCCCTCCAACCAATGCCTCCACTCCTCGAGGGCAAGCTTGACGGCCAGGAGTTTGCGGTCACCGATGTCGTAGTTGACCTCCGCCGGGTTGAGCTTGCGGGAGAAGAAGGCGCATGGATGGAGCCTACTTGGTGTCCCCTGCTGCTGCGAGAGGACCGCTCCCACTCCGGTGGTGGAGGCGTCCACTTCCACAACCAATGGGAGCTCTGGATTGGGGTGGACGAGGAGGGGAGCGGTGGTGAAGGCTCTTTTCAGGGTCTCGAAGGCGTTGGTGGCTTGTTGGGACCAGGACAGAGACTTGGGCTGATTACGGAGTAGGTTGGTTAATGGACTGACGATGGTGCTGTAGTTCTTGATAAACCGGCGGTAGAAGTTGGAGAAACCTAGGAAGCGTTGGAGTTCTTTGATTGAAGATGGAGTGGGCCAGGACTGAATAGCGGAGACCTTCCCCTCGTCCATCCAGATGCCACTGTGATCTATTATGTACCCCAGGAACTGGACAGAGGGCTGGTGAAAGGAGCACTTTTCAGCTTTGAGGAAGAGGTGGAATTGCCGTAAGCGTTGGAGGACCTCCACATCGTGGTGGCGATGTTCGGCCAAGCTCCGGGAGTAGATGAGGATGTCATCGATATATACCAAAACGAACTTGTGTAGGAACTCCCGGAGCACCTCGTGTATAAAGTCCTGGAATACGGAGGGGGCGTTGACCAGGCCATACGGCATGACGAGATACTCGTAGTGTCCGGTGGGCGTGACAAAGGCGGTCTTCCACTCGTCCCCCTCGCGTATCCGGATGAGGTTGTACGCGCTGCGGAGGTCCAGCTTAGTGAACACAGTGGCACCACGGAGATGTTCCAGGGCCGCTGGGACGAGGGGAAGCGGGTAGCGGAATTTGACTGTTATTTTGTTGAGGGCACGGTAATCAATGCAGGGCCTCAAGCCTCCGTCCTTCTTAGCCACAAAAAAGAAGCTTGAAGCAGCAGGGGAAGTAGACGGGCGGATGTAACCTTGGTTGAGGGCCTCTTTGATGTATTCCTCCATGGCCTTCTCCTCCGGTATTGACAGGGGGTAGATGCCTCCCCCTGGGCACTGGTTCACCCGGTAGCAGATCGATGGCACAGTCCCATGGCCCTGAAGGGGGCGTAGTCCGGGGGAACATCCACGGAGCGTTTCTCGACGGGGCTTTCAATAGAGGTTGCGTTCATGGAGAGAGATTCGGAGAGTGGAGACCTTGGAACAGGAAGCGTTGGGAAGCAATCTGGAAAGCAGTGGTCGCCCCACTTCAGGACTTCGCCCGTGCGCCAAGAGATGGAGGGGTTATGTTGTTCGAGCCACGGGTGCCCTAGAACCACGTCAGCGGTGGATTCCTCCAGAACCAGCAGATGAATCTTCTCGGAATGTAGAATACCCACGCAGAGTTGAAGTGGTCCCACACAATGACGGATGTGCTTACGGCTCAGGGGTTTGCCCGTGATGGAGTGGATTTGATAGTTAACCGGAGACGGGGAGATCTTGAGCTTGAGTTGTCGACAGAGGGCGCCTGAGATGAAATTTCCTGCTGACCCTGAGTCAAGGAGCGCAACCACTGGAACAGAGGTATTTGCAGAAGTAAGGATTACAATAGTTGTGAGTGGTTTCATTTTATGAATGGAAGGGAAAATCGCACTCACCACGGGCCGAGGAGGAGGGGTTGGGCATGTGGAGAGAACATGCCCCGGAGATCCACAATATAAACATAAGTTTAGAGTTAATCTTCTTTGTCTTTCATTGGAGGTTAGACGTGAGTGGTCAATTTGCATGGGCTCGGTGGCTGGTTCTGGGGAGCTGACGGGTTCTGACCGGCGGAGGAGGTTGATGGTAGACGACTGGCCCTGGTGCTCGAGGAGACACGACTGCATACGAGAACCAACGCAGATGGCGAGTTGGATGAAGCGTTCAAGTCCCATTGAGTCCTCGTATGCAGCAAGATGCAGCCGCACGTTGGGTTCCAATCCTTGACGGAAAGATGTGATGAGGGCTTGTTCATTCCATCCGCTGGTGGTGGCTAGCGTTCGGAACTGCAAGGCATAATCATTTACAGAGAGATTCCTTTGCTTTAGATTATAGAGTTTCTCACCAGTAGAAGAATCCTTCAGAGGTTTCCCAAAGACCTCGCGGAAGTGAGAGACGAACGCCGAATATGATTGGACGACAGGGCCTTTCTGAGTCCATAGGGAATCTGCCCATTGCAGGGCCTTACCTTGCAGTTGCGAAATGATGAACGCTATTTTTGAAGTGTCGGTAGTGTAGAGGTGCGGCTGCATCTCCAGGACCAGTTCGCATTGAAGAAAGAATCCGCTGCATTCCTCCGCCGATCCAGAGTAGGGCGCCGGTTTGGCCATGGGACTGGCGGTGAATGTAGGTGAAGGAGCGGTGAAGGAGGGTGCGGGAGCTGCAGCGGTGGATGGTGATGATGGCTGTGGTGTGAGTGCTCGGCGCAATGTGTCCACGAGCTCTTGAAACGGGTCGTTGGTGCTCATGCTGTGAAGTTGGTATGGTCCGGTCTTCTGTTACGGTACAGAGACACGGAGGCAGAGATAATAGCAATCCAGGTAAGTTTATTTAACAACAAGCAGAGCACTGGGTGATGGTGAGCAGATAATGGGAAGATGAGAGATGAAGAGAATATAATACTGTCCTGATTTTGTCTTGTATATGCAAATGATGGAAGGAGCTGGCGGAGACACTCACACACACAAGCAGGTAAGTACACACGAGGAGCAGGAGACAAGGGAGCTGGAGGAGACGTCTGGAGCAGGTAGATATGGCGTTGGGAGTCCTTAAGGTAAGCATACATTTGAGGTATAGCAAACGAGACCGGACAGTGAGTGTGTGTGAGTGTGGTGTCTTTATACTGGTGCTGATTGTGGTGCTGATGAGCTTCAGGTGGCGGTGATCAGTAAGCTGGTGATTGAGTGCGTGGGTAAGGGAGTGAGGTGGAACCTGACGTGTCTGTGACAATCAGGGCTTGCTATTAACTTTTTTGCTCACCAGCCACTGTGGCTAGTGGTTTTCCAAAGTTACTAGCCACTCAGCATTTTCACTGGCCACAATTTTGCTGTTGGGAAATTAAATTTTATATGATTAAAGTTGACTTTGGCATGAGTCATTTTACTTGATAAGCTAGATTTTACGTACACTTAATCCATGCTGACTGTATTCACGCAAGATACTCCACACGAATGGCATATTGACATCTGTGTGTGCGTGTATTTGACTATTCAGGCACAAGGAGAACTGATCGTGCGCGACAGAGAGAGAGCTCAATAACAGTTGTGTGCCATTCAACGTGATTCTGCCTATCCCGCCTTCACTAACATCAAGTTAATCGATAAAGAATTGTAATTGAAATGTAATTTTCTTATATGACGATCTTGGCATTTCATTTGGCTGTAAGCTGAAATTAAATTCAGCTAGCCAAAGTGGCTAGTGGGAGTGGCTGTCTTACCCGCCACAGCTGAAATCTACCCACATTTGGTGGGTTGGCGGGTGTTAATGTCAAGCCCTGCTTATAATAATTTTACACAGTATATATATATATGTGTCAGTCAGGTCACAGAGTATATTCTCCTCTATGGAAAAGGGGTATTATTAAGACAATTAAAGGAAGACCACACTTTCCCCCCTGAATGACCTTTACATGATAAAAACAGCTCTTCTAAAGGGATGAAAGTTTTATTTTTAAAAGCTTGTCTGATGCTGTTTCAGATTTCACCCCAGCTGTCTCCTCTTTCCCGCTCAGCTGGTTAAAATACTTCCCTATCTGGCTTGCATGGAAACTCGGAACCACACTGAAAACGGGACACACCACGTTTAAAAACAGCAAGCGAGTCTCAAACAGTTATTGTCCCTTTCAAACCCACACACAATCCAATACTCACTCTCTCTCCTAACAGCTGTCCAACATTGCAGTGAGCAGCTGTCTGAACTGACACACACTTAGCTAAGGTCAACATGGTGTTTTCCTCTTACACACACAGACACTATAATGGGAAATCCCATGGTGGGACAGACATCATTGACCCTCGTGAAAGCAAAGACACATGTCCGCATGTCCATAGACTTCCTACACTTTTGTTCGCCCGTACTGCTTAGCTTAATGAATAACATATGCCAGTAGATCACAGATCAAACTTACTGATACTTTATGTGTTTAATTACAGTGTGCAAAGGGTCTTTGTCTTTTAAAAGCCATTCTTTGGCGACAGTTTCAGTGTAAAAATTGGATTACGTAGCACTGTTGGTTCTGCAGAGGTAAGCTCCAACCCTAATCAAACACACCTGAACAAGCTAATCAATGTCTTCAGGATTACTAAGGCTATAAGCAGGTGAAGGGTTTTTTTTCAGGGTTGAATTTCTGAAGAAATTCTGTATGGTGAGGTCAGTCTCCCCACTCATTGGCCACGGGGGGCCTTGAATATTTTTATTATGTTGAACAGCTGTGATCTAAATATAAAGGGCCACATCCTACCTTCAGGAAACAGAGAGAGGGAGTGTGTTTGTTTACACATTTCTTGATTCCCTCCAATCAGTTTCCTGAGTACAAGCCTTTACCTTGCACATTATCACATAACACATTTCACTAGGAAACAAGATAAGATTTTTTTTCTTATTTTTACTTTGATTAGGCTGTATAAAGATTTTAATAAAAAAAACAACAGATGTAGGTCCAAATGCAACTTAATTGCAACAAATAAATAAATACATGTAAAAATATATATATATATTAAAAATCAATATGTAAAAAAAATATAGGAAGCACCAAATTGTGCTAATATATGCAATTAATTAGAATAATTAATAAGCATAAAATGTAATTAATTTGATTAAATAAATTTGGCAGAAAATACTTGAGTATTAATTCTGATATGACAGCTGTCATAAGTACACACAGCCGCTCACAGCTGACTATTAAAGTTTCTCAAAACAGCTGCCAGATTCCTCGCAGTGCATCAGTGTGGAAAATATTCACTGGGGTTTTTACTGAGAAATTTTCTAAATTCAGTTTGTGTTAAAAATGCTTTTCAAGTGACTCTTTAAACAATAAACAAGCATCTTGAGAGTCAGCGCACAATTTTTTTGCAAATCAGAAATCTGACATCTGATACACTTAAAGGGATAGTTCACCCCAAAATGAAAATTTTCCCATGATTTATTCACTCTCAAGCCATCCTAGGTGTATATGACTATCTTCTTTCAGACGAACACAAAGTTATATTAAACAACATTCTCGCTCTTCCAAGCTTTATAGTGAAGCAGGCGTGAGATTTTGAAGCCCAAAAAAGTGCATCCATCCATCATAAAAGTAATCCAAACAGCTCCAAGGGGTTAATAAAGGCCTTCTCAAGCGAAGTGATCGGTTTTTGTAAGAAAAATATCCATTTTTAGAACTTTATAAACTATAATCACTAGCTTCCCGCAGACAAACGTATGCATCGAGTTATGGTGAAAGAATGACCTCTGACGTGACTTAGGATGTAGGAGTAACGTATGCTTAGACACCTCTTGTGGTTTTAACAAAAAGGGCTGGGCAACAAACTGAAGCCTCTTCTCTGACAATTCTCTTTAAAAGTTCTCATTTTAGACTTCTAATTCATGACCAGTGTTTTGTTTTGCTCCATCTTTGCGCTTCCACGTTTAATACGTCATGCGTCGGGTCAGGGGTTATTCTTCTGCCGCAAATAGATGTATATAGCCGTCTGCCGGAAGCTACACTCTAAAAAATGTTTGGTTAAAAACAACCCAAGTTGGGTTGAAAATGGACAAACCCAGCAATTGGGTTGTTTTAACCCAGTGGTTGGGTTAAATGTTTGCCCAACCTGCTGGGTAGTTTTATTTAACCCAACTACTGATTAAAAATGACTATATGGCTGGCTTAAAATGAATCCAAAATAGGTGAGAAATTCAAAATCAGGCACATAATTACTAGAGGCAACGATAATAATCAAAAGGTGTACATTTATTAATAAGCAATTTAATAAATGTTTATTTATTTATTATTCATTATCTTATTAATAAATGCTCATTTATTAAACATATTAATAAATGTTAATTTCCATCATATTTTGGGTTCATTTTAAGCAAGTAATACAGTAATTTTTATACAACAGTTGATTTAAATAAAACTACCCAGCACGCTGGGCAAACATTTAATCCAACCACTGGGTTAAAACAACCCAATTGCTGGGTTTGTCCATTTTCAACCCAACTTGGGTTGTTTTTAACCCAGCATTTTTTAGAGTGTAGTTATTATAGTTTAAAAAAGTTTTAAATATGGATATTTTTCTTACAAAAAAAAACATTGCTTCGCTTCAGAAGGCCTTTATTAACCCCCTGGAGCCATTTAGATTACTTTTATGATGGATCAATGCACTTTTTCGGGCTTCAAAATCTCACGCCCCCTTCACTACCATTATAAACCTTGGAAGAGTGAGAATATTATTTAATATAACTTTGAATGTGTTCGTCTGAAAGAAGATAGTCATATATACCTAAAGTCGGATTGCTTGAGGATGAGTATAATTTTAATTTTTGGGTGAACTATCCCTTTAACGAGTAAGTAAGTATGTAAGTAAATAAATTAAATGAAATTGTCTGGTACCAGAACCTGAAGGCATGAGTCTGTTCTTGCATCTGCTTCACCATTCACCGCAACTGAACTTTGAACATATTAGCAGCTGAAGGACTTTATGAAAACTGTACCCCTACTAAAGAGTACAGCTGCAACTAATTAAAATATCACCAGACCAAAGGAATAAATCTCTAATAGGCTTCTCACTTCACTGAAGTGGGATGAGAAATGTGCTTCTATTGCCATAGATATGATTATCAGCTTTGATGTATAAATCCATACATCTATAACCCGGTAAAGCCATGTAATTCAACTGTTCGTTATGAGGTTCAAGTAGTTGTATTGAGGAAGAATCATATTGAAATAAGTTTCTAAATGAAGTCTGAGGGCCGGCTGTTTTACAGTAAATGCTGAATTTTTGGATAGTGCGCAGTATGCATCAGACAGTCTGTGAATGGACTGCAGGCGGTCTGTGGGTGTGAGACCACAAACAACAACAAAAATGTAATTCAGGTCTCTTTGTTCAGACCTTCAAAAAGAGTTCCGATGACTTTGTTGTTACTGTAGACAAAGGGGAGGTGAGAAGTTGTGGTGACAATGACAGCAGTAGTCAGCCTGCACACACCGAAGAGGATGCTTGATAAACTAGTGACGGAACTTGTGTGTGTGTGTATGTCCGGCCTGGGCACGGCTGGACGATACACGGGTAAACAGGTTCTCAGTTGGGTCCTTGGTGTTGTAGTGACTCTCACAGCAGCAGCTGGTTCCGGGTATTGTTCTGGACGGAGGGAGAAAGCGTCACTGCCGACCGTGTGACATCTCTCTTGGGTTGTCCCCCACATGACCTGGAGAGACATCACCTTCCCCTCTCACACATCATTAATCTAAATACATCAGATCCTCTGCCACTGCTTCCAATGAGATGTCATTTACATTTCCATGGCAACTCGATATAAATACAAAACACGTTACACGTCACGGTACAGCAAGGAGTGTTCAGTAGAGGATCTTTTGCAGCGGTGTTAATGAACAAAGACCATACAAACAGGTAAATCATATCAAAACGCAATGTAACAGCTTTGTTAAACAAAGACATTAACCAACAACTCAAGATAGAGACACAGGGCAATATATACCAGAGCAAACGAGCTACCAAACAAGACACAGGTGAAGAACAAAATCAGTAACCATAGCAACAATCAGTAACTAAGGAAACTCAGGGAAACAGGAACTGAACACAAAACAAGGAAATGCAAACTAAAAGTCCATGAAAACAGAAACTAAACCAAAATGTGACACTCACTGTTAGCAACACTTAAAATGATTCAGAATCTACTTTGTGCAAAGAAAAGCAAAGAAAATGTTAATTTCTATCACCATTTGCTCACCCTTGACCTGACTGTTTTTCTTTATATTTATATTATAATAAAATAAAAAAGTACACATGCATATATATATAAAGATATAAAGAAGTTTCGTCTGCTCACCAAGGCTGCATTTATTTAATTAAAAATACAGTAAACTCAGTAATATTGTGAAATATTATTACAATTTAAAATAACTGTTTTCTATTTGAAAATATTTGAAAATGTAATTCATTCTTGTGTTGGCAAAGCTGAATTTTCAGCATCATTACTCCAGTCTTCAGTGTCACATGATCCTTAAGAAATCATTCTAATATGCTGATCTGCTGCTCAAGAAACATTTATTGTGTACAGATGTACAAAATATTTCTGTACAATTTTTTTTTCAGGATTCTTTGATGAATATAAAGTTCAAACAAACAGCGTTTATTTGAAATATAATCTGTTGTTACATTTTAAATGTCTTTACTGTCACTTTTGATTGATTTAATGCATCCTTGCTGAAAAAAAATATTAATTTCTTAAAATTCTTACTGACCCCAAACTTTTGAACGGTAGTGTATAATGCTACAGAAGCTTTGTATTTCAGATAAATGCTGTTCTTTTGAACTTTCTATTCATCAAGGAATCCTGAAAAAAAGTATACAACTGTTTTGTAACATTGATAATAATAATAATAATAATAATAATAAATGTTTCTTGAGTAGCAAATCAGCATATTAAAATGATTTCTGAAGGATTATGTGACACTGAAGACTGGAGTAATGATGCTGAAAATTCAGCTTTTCCAACACAGAAATAAATTACATTTTATATTATATTCCAATAGTACACAGTTATTTTAAATTGTAATAATATTTCACAATATTACTGTTTTTAATGTAGGCTATTTTTAATTAAATAAATGCAATCTTGGTGAGCAGACAAAACTTCTTTTAAAAATATTTAAAAAATCTTACCGTTCCCAAACTTTTGAACGGTAATTTGAACGGTAAAAAATAAATAAATAAATAAATAAATAAATAAATAAATATTATATATATTTATTTATTTATTTATTTACTTTTAGGGATGCATACATTGAAACGTGGCAATACATTTTTAATGATACAAAAGATTTCTATTTCAAATTTATCTTGTGTACGCCTATCACGGTTTCCACAAAAATATTACAAAGCACAACTGTTTTCAATGTTGATAATAATAAGAAATGTTTCTTTAGCACCAAATCAGCATATTAGAATGATTTCTGAAGGATCATGCACTGAAGCCTGGAGTAATGATGCTGAAAATTCAGCTTTGCATCACAGAAATAAATTCTATTTTAAAATATTAAAATAGAAATGTTATTTTAAATTGTAATAATAATTCACAATATTACTATTTTACTGTATTTTATTTAAATAAAAGCAGCCTTGGTGAGCAGACGAAAATTCTTTCAAAAACATTTTCACCAACCCGAAACTTTTGAACGGAAGGGTTTATATTGATTATATTTGGTGCTAAATAGCATGGCCATGCTGCTGGACCAGCGCCAGACCAGATCGAACCAGTATAAACCAGCCTGGACTATAATGGAAAATGCAGATCTAAGATGGTCTTTTTTAATAGGGTGTGTGGCCTTGTATATGATTTAACCATGCGCTGCTGGGACAGGCTTATCATGGAAAGATCTCGATACACATGGGAAAATATGCAACAACCACATAAATAAACACAGACAGAAGTCACACACACTTGGTACGTTCTTTACGTGACACACCTTTTAACAAGGTACCCAATGCCTCACTTGTTAACTCTCACTTTCTTCCATGAGATGCGTCTTTGCAGCTGTCCAGACCTATAGCTTCTTTTCTCAGCTCCTGTTTCATCCTCTATAGCAAAAATAGGCAAAATCTCCTTGGCTCATAGATAAAGAGGTCTGTATGTGCATACCAGGGGTCTAGTTACTTCACTTAGAGGCTTTACCCCATCATTAAACCCATAGGACCATTAAAGGAGTCTGATGAGAACAATGAAATATTCGAAGCCTTCTTGCCCTGCGGTTTTAGCAAAGGTCAACGGCTGTCTATCAGGACTGACTTAATGGCAATTGTGTTTACAGGCATATCAAATGTATCCCCTAACCCCAAATCTATCAATGGAAGCCTGAGTGAGAAGTTCAGAGCTTTCAGGAAGCTGTAAATCATACGCGTCGCTATCCGTATCTCTCAGGGTAACGGATTATGACCTCATTACTGTAGTAGTGCTTGGAGGTACTTTTTAGCAATGAGCGATTTGGGAATATTACTTTCAATGGTTGCACACGGATGCATTTACAGTGCAAACCAAAACAACTAACACATGCAGATGACAGCTATTCAGGGGAAGTGCACGTGCTGGCACCTTTACACTTTCAGTTCAGTTGCACGTGTTAAAGACTAAGTTGCACGCGTTTCCCAAAGACTAACTTTGGCTGACTAAACAGATACCAACCCAAACTCATGCCATTGGTTGAGTCAATGTTGCTGTGCTTTTGGCCTCCAACAAACTATATATTTTGATAGCACCACTTTTTGGTAGAATAAAACTAAGAATGGTTTACTTAAAGCTGTCTCTGCTGGGATATATTGACAGGGTCCCTACAAAGTGTTCACTGCTCCCTACTCCCTTAGCATGGGATATCAGTTGAAGATCACTTCACTTGCGTTCATTTGTAACAACTTGCAATGTCATCAAACTAAAGTTGTGCATATTAGAGGAGTTTAAGGTTTAATACCATAATATAGGCCTACTTTTATAAATAAATATAACATAAATAATGAAATAACAATAATTGTAGTCAACTTGTACATACATTACCAAATGTTATTACAGACATTATAAATTTGGGGTAAGATTTTTTGTGTTTTTTCTTATGAATACCAATCTTTTGGTATTCAAGTAACGTTCTGTATTATTAATGTTGAAAAAAGTTATGCTTCTTAATATTTTTGTAGACCATGATGCATTATTTTCAGGATTCTTAATATACAAACCCGAATCCAAAAAAGTTGGGACACTGTACAAATTGTGAATAAAAACAGAATGCAATGATGTGGGAGTTTCAAATTTCAATATTTTATTCAGAATACAACATAGATGACATATCAAATGTTTAAACTGAGAAAATGTATCATTTTAAGGGGAAAATAAATTGATTTTAAATTTCATGGCATCAACACATCTCAAAAAAGTTGGGACAAGGCCATGTTTACCACTGTGTGGCATCCCCTCTTCTTTTTATAACAGTCTGCAAACGTTTGGGGACTGAGGAGACAAGTTGCTCAAGTTTAGGAATAGGAATGTTGTCCCATTCTTGTCTAATACAGGCTTCTAGTTGCTCAACTGTCTTAGGTCTTCTTTGTCGCATCTTCCTCTTTATAATGCACCAGATGTTTTCTGTGGGTGAAAGATCTGGACTGCAGGCTGACCATTTCAGTATCCGGATCCTTCTTCTACGCAGCCATGATGTTGTAATTGATGCAGTATGTGGTCTGGCATTGTCATGTTGGAAAATGCAAGGTCTTCCCTGAAAGAGACGACATCTGGATGGGAGCATATGTTGTTCTAGAACTTGGATATACCTTTCAGCATTGATGGTGCCTTTCCAGATGTGTAAGCTGCCCATGCCACACGCACTCATGCAACCCCATACCATCAGAGATGCAGGCTTCTGAACTGAGCACTGATAACAACTTGGGTTGTCCTTGTCCTCTTTAGTCCGGATGACATGGCGTCCCAGTTTTCCAAAAAGAACTTTAAATTTTGATTCGTCTGACCACAGAACAGTTTTCCACTTTGCCACAGTCGATTTTAAATGAGCCTTGGCCCAGAGAAAACGCCTGCGCTTCTGGATCATGTTTAGATATGGCTTCTTTTTTGACCTATAGAGTTTTAGCCGGCAACAGCAAATGCCACGTGGATTGTGTTCACGACAATGTTTTCTGGAAGTATTCCTGAGCCCATGTTGTGATTTCCATTACAGTAGCATTCCTGTATGTGATGCAGTGCCGTCTAAGGGCTCGAAGATCACGGACATCCAGTATGGTTTTCCGGCCTTGACCCTTACGCACAGAGATTGTTCCAGATTCTCTGAATATTTGGATAATATTATGCACTGTAGATGATGATAACTTCAAACTCTTTGCAATTTTTCTCTGAGAAACTCCTTTCTGATATTGCTCCACTATTTTTCGCTGCAGCATTGGGGGAATTGGTGATCCTCTGCCCATCTTGACTTCTGACAGACACTGCCACTCTGAGAGGATCTTTTTATACTCAATCATGTTGCCAATTGACCTAATAAGTTGCAAATTGATCCTCCAGCTGTTCCTTATATGTACATTTAACTTTTCCAGCCTCTTATTGCTACCTGTCCCAACTTTTTTGGAATGTGTAGCTCTCATGAAATCCAAAATGAGCCAATATTTGGCATGACATTTCAAAATGTCTCACTTTCAACATTTGATATGTTATCTATAGTCTATTTTGAATAAAATATAAGTTTATGAGATTTGTAAATTATTACATTCCTTTTTTTATTCACCTTTTATTCATTCCTTTTTTGGAATCGGGTTTGTAGAAAGTTCAAAAGAACAGTATTTATTTGCAATTTAATATTTTGTAACATTATAATTGTCTTTGCTGTCATATTTTTTTTAAATTAATGGATCCTTGCAGAATAAAAAAGCATTCATTTATTTAAAATAAAAATAGTAGTGTATAGGCCTACTAATACATGTTTGACATACCAAGTTGTGTAAAATAACATCAGTTAATGTATTTGTATAATTTGTAGAATTAAAATGAACGGTTACTAACTTTACTTAGAGGTGGAGCTAGAAATGCAAGCGACGACAGCTAAACACTTCATGAGCATTCAGCTAAAATGGGACATATTCACGGAATACAATCGCCTTGGCCCATAAAATGGAAACTACAAAGACACAAACAACTGGAAATGAACATGATCTCATACAAGCATTACTAACCCTGGTTACTCTCTATTTCAAACTAGGCCTCTCTTCTATCTCTTCACTGTACAGCTTGGGTTTTAGCACATGCCTCAGCAAATTGTGTTGCGTTGTCTTGAGTTACATGGAGCACAAGTCGATGGAAAGAATACGAGATGAAGACATTTGATACAAAAGAGCCGCTCGGAAAGAAATCTTGCGATCATGCCAATGGACCTGTGAGCTCCACTAACTAAAGACGTAAAGAAATTTCTTATCCGGTGTGTGTGGAATTCTCATGGCAGGAATAATTTCACACCAGCTCCTGGCCTGACGTTTCTGACTTCCCCCCACCTCTCCCAGTTTCCGCAGAGGTCTTTTTTTAAAAGCTTTTTGCTTCCTAAAAGCACCGCAGACCGCATGGGAAATTCCTCTCCTTTTCCCTCCATACAGGGGCCTAACCACGTCCAGTCAATAAAATGAAATCCTCTCTCTTTTTTCCTCTCGAGACACACACTTTGTAAACACACTTCTCATTCATTCATTCATTCATTCATTCATTTCACTGCGCACACACATAAAGACCATCTCATTGAAACATTATAAGGCACTTTCCTCGAATAGGGTACAAGTTGTGGTCGCATTCATTTTGTAATATTTTAAGCAACAGAGGCACAAATCTCATTTGGTTTACATAACAGATAAACATTTATCTAACAGGAATAATCTATTATACTAGTTTTAAACACATCGAATGCCTGTATCGCACCATAAAATGGTGATTTTGGCCTGTGCAACCTCATAACCATCTCAACACTATGCAGCAATTAAAGTCATAAAACAGCATAATTTGAACATAATCTGTTGAACTGACACATGTGTCATTTTTTTTCAGCATACAGACACTTGAAGAGGAAGAACGCCCTTGATTAGAGGTATTGGACTGAGAGTTCACGTTCTTGGTGACTCTCTCACTCTCATTCCTTCCCTTATTTTGTCAATAGATGCATATCCTTCCCACACTCCGTCCACCTTTGTCTATATATCGTAATGATAACTTCTCGTTCCGTTGTTCCAGTTTGCCCTCTTTGTTTACTTTCTCTCTGATGAAGCACTATTACTGTGTTGGTGTCAAGACTTCTGACCCAATTGAGGCTTGATGCATGAGAAAGAACAGGCATGATAACATTAAGGACAAGTTGTTGTTGTTGTTGTTTTTGATACTAGATGAGAAATTGTTGTCACAGAGTAGTGTTGCAGTTTGTAAGTATCTCTGTAATAAGAGCCATTGCCTGAAAGCCAAAGCACTTAACAACCACAGCACAACTGATACATTCATAAAGCCTCCAAATATTTTGTAATGGGTTGAGGGAATATAACAACAACACATTTGGATTTGGATCCATGCCTTGTGGGTTTTAAATCCACCAGGATGGTTAGAAAATCTTAGCTTCGTGATCGGAGAAACCTGTTACGTGATACTGCATCAAGGAGGAAGTTAACAGCAGACAGACTACATGAATATCCAAGACATTTGGATCCTTTCCGTGTCAACTTTTGCACTCTTCTTGAAACCTCTCCTTGACCTGTTCCCTCTAAAACAAACAGAGTTTAAAACCATACTAGCTAGAAAATTTAGGACAACACATCTGTACATATACTGGATAAATGCACAATTCAGCCTTATAAATTCAATTTTAACACACAAATGGATAAAGTAAACTTCCATTTTACAAAATTAAGTGGATGAAATTCATTTGCAAAATGATTAGGAATTGTGTTGCATTGGCTCATTGTATCTAGTAAACTGTACAAGCAACAAAAATCTATTTCATCAAGTGTTTATTCCACTTAAATATATACCTCCCGCTTCAGTTGTTACTTTGACTGGATCACTGAGGCAGTGAGTTGAACTTGAGAACCAGACCAATTTGATTTGTGAAAGAATCTTTCTAAATAGGGCTATGCAATTAATCATAATTGATTTTCGGTTTCAATTTTTGGCTTCCAACGATTATGAAAACAAGATAATCCAGATAAAACAATTATTGCGCACCTTTCATTCCTTCACAGCAGTGTGCTTTCATTCATGCTTTCGCTTTGCTTGTTATTAAACAGTGTTATTAAAAGTGTATAAAGCCATGAAAGCGATACTGTTCCCTAGGTGGCACTCCAAGACGGGCCGCAGCATAAGCAAAGCACACTTTGGGATTAAAACAGTCAAATAGCCTAAACACAAATATGTTGAAATGTCGTTTTGGTAAGTATCCTCGTAATCACTGTTGGTTATGTCTTAAGTGAATGTAAACACTGAGAAAGAGCGTGTGTGTAACAGTATTTGATCTGTGCATTAGCTCTTAAAGTGACAGCAGCCTAATAAATCTGTTGCTGTCATTATTGTTAATCAAGCAACAAATGACAAAGATAAAATCCCTCACTGCTCTTAAATGAATAAACTGAAGTTTTAATAAGGATTAGTGCATTTTTGTAATGTACTGCAATGTATACAGTAGTGTTATTTTACATTTGGTTAACTGTAACTGTTTTGAGGACTTTTACTTACATTAATTAACCTAGTATTAGTTTTTGCAGAAGTATTGATAATTGTGAAATTTCACTGACATTTAAAATTACTCATATCATGAAATAAGACTTTGATCATATAACCCACCATTAAATTTTATGTCATTAAGTACTCACCCTCATGTCGTTTCACACCCGTAAGACCTTCGTTCATCTTCAGAACACAAATTAAGATATTTTTGATGAAATCCGAGAGGTTTTTTTTTTATCCTCCATAGAAAGCAACGAAATTACCACATTCAAGGTCTGGAAAAGTAGTTAAACGTGACTACAGTGGTTCAACCTTAATGTTATAAAGCAATGAGTATACTTTTTGTGAGCAAAAACAAAACAAAAATAACTACTTTATTCAACAAATTTGCCTCTCCCATGTTAAATAGCGTAAGAGAATGACAGGGAAAGACGAATTTGTTGAATAAAGTCATTGTTTCATTACATTTTTGAGCACAAAAAGTATTCTCATCGCTTTTCTGGACCTTGAATGTGGTAATTTCATTGCTTTCTACCTTACGGATTTCATCAAAAACACCTTAATTTGTTTTCCGAAGATGAACAAAGGTCTTACGACATGTGGGTGAGTAAATAATGACAGAAATTTCATTTCATTTTTGGGTTAACTAACCCTTTAGATAATCATGACTTCAATTTTAAAACAAAATAATTGTGATTATAATTTTTCCAAAATTGAGCAGCCCTAATTCTGAACTGATTCAGTGAAAAAAATCCGGCTGAAAATAATTTGTTCATTCTTTAGACATTGCTATAGCTATTATAAACTCTCTAAAAGCACATCACTGCAAGATAGAGTGGACGTCAAGAAGATTTTCAGTAAACAATTACTTAAATTTAACTGTTTTTCTCATTGAATATCCTGTTTTACACTAAAATATATCACAATTCATCAAACACAACCTGGGACAACCTGTCACTCACATGAGATCTTAGCAATAGCAAACGATCCAACCGAATCCCGATGGACAACATCAAGTCCCGCCCTACATTTTTCTTGCTCAAGAATCCATTTCACTTGGATATACGTCACAAGAAGAAAAGACTATTGCATCTTCTGTTTCATGCTGAATTTATATAACCCAACTTATGTGTTCAAACAGTGAGTCATCAGACAGCCAATGAGAATGAAAACAAATAACTCATTTATATTAATAACACTGTTAGTGGTAATGCACGATCCTCTGTGGAGGCGCACAAAGCCACAAAGCTCTTCCATCATAAAGACTGCCCCAAACCATCATGTGCGGTCCAGTTCGTCTGCTTGAAGGGGCGTGTATTTAGACAGACATGGACAGCTGCACTACCAGGATGGCATACACACGCATTGAATGGCACAATGATTTGGCACACATGCATCATCACGTACACCTAGTCATCAGAGTGGACACCCTTATGAGAGAGAGAAACAGGGTGTATGCCAAGGATGGACAAAAGAATCTGATTGGTAGGTACACCAACCTCTGTGCCAGAAAATATCCATCAGTGGCGTCCTAAGTCAATATGAGGGCAGTTGCAGAAAGGGACGGGAAGAGAGGGAAAGAGTTGGCATGGATAGACGTCAAGGCCTAACTAGGGCCTTGATGGTCCCAAGGCTTATTTCCTTCATTATCCCAATTATAGATCAATCCTTTCATCAAGAAGTGCAGTAGGGCACATTGAAAGCTCCCAAAGGAAACGGTTTGGGGCTGATCCAAGAACAAGCTTTCATTTTGCTCTGTTACATCAGCTGGCTTATTTCAGCTAATAATTGTGTAATGATATCACATGTTTTACGAGCTGTAATCGGTGGCCAAACTGCCCAAAATGACGAGGATCAAGCGTTGCGGTTTGACTGTGTGAGCAAGCCAAAAAACATTCATAAATGTACGCGTCTGTGTGTGTGTATTTCAGCAATGCACCTGCTGCAGCTGCTGCAAAAAAGATCTGCCGGTCCTGTTCATCAAGACTGCATTGGCCACAGCAGAATAAAGAGCCTAGACCATATTAAGGTGTTGTAACTACAGAACCTGAAACAAAAAGGCATTTTTTTCTCCACTTAAAAACAGCCAGTTTTCCATTTTAATTTGTTTAAAAAAAATAACTTATGCCTGTGATGGCAAAGCTGAATTTTCAGCATTATTACTCCAGTCTTCAGTGTCACATGATCCTTCAGAAATCATTCTAATATGCTGATTTGGTGCTCAAGAAACATTTCTTATTATTATCAATGTTGAAAACAGTTGTGCTGCTTAATATTTTGTGTGTGTGTGGAAACTGATATTTAATATACATATTTTTGTAACAATGTAAAAGTCTTTTCAGTCACTTTTGATCAATTTTCCTTGCAATAGAAAGTATTAAAAGTATTCATTTATTTTTTGAAAAATGGCATAAAAACAACAATAGTAATTGTAATTATTAGTAAAATATTATTAATAAAACATTCATAATGCATATATAGTCTAATAATTATTTACCACAGCTATTAGTGTTTCAAAAAGATGTAATAAAATATCTTAAAAATATAAGTTTTTCCATTAAAAAAAAATCATCTGCATGGGTCATTAAAAAAGAGACAGTGCTCATGTGATTGGCTCAAAAAACCCTATGGAGCTGATAGTATCTCTCGAGTTATTCTCAGTTGTCATTTGTGAACCTGTTATATCTTTCAAACAGATTGTTTTATGCCTCTCTCCCTCTCGTTGTTGTTTATGGCATCCTAAGCTGAGACAGGAAACAGTTTTTGTGAACAGGATGCCCCCTAAACACCACGCTCCCTCTCAGCAAATAACTTTAACACTTTGCCTTCCCGTAGCCAAACACAGCCACCACGCACACTTCCCTTCACACGGGCCTTTCCTATGCAGAAAAAAAGGCAAAGGTATAGGAAAAGCCCCCATGTGTTTAGACACAATTAACCCAAACTCTATTGGTTCAGGTCCTGAATCACTGGATTTGGTAAAAATAGAACGCGTAACGACGTGCAAGTCAGCTGTAGACTATATCATTACCGCGTACTGTTATGATGACTGATGCTACATCCCGCTTTCTCTTTGAACACAGACAGAAGGAAGTCTCTTGCAGTAAGAACCTAGTAGGAAGTCTGTGTAAACGTGCAGTAATGCCTCACTTTATCACCACAAGGAAATGATGGTGCTATTCTTTCACCTTTTTTGCCAATTTCAGACAGTAGTTTTACAGCATGAAGTGTTTTTTCCACAAAAGGAAGGGCTTTGATTCCAGTAAAAAGGCCACTTACTCAGACTATCATTAAGAGCAAAGGATATGCATACACACACTCACTCACTATTTATCTAATGGCTTTTTTCTCTTTCCCTCTCTCTCACACACACAAACACACACTCTATTCATTGTCTTTCCCCTAAGGTAGAATGAATGAAATACGAGGTGAATGGAAGAGAATTGATGAAACTCAATCTGAGGAGACAAGACCACCCACTCTCCTTTCACCATCGTCCCCACCGTATCCTAATTCAGGTCATTCGCACTTTTTGCTCAGGAGGCATGAATTATCAAACACACAGATCCACACACACACATATACACAAAAACACCCCGAAGGGAGGGGGGTGTTGTAACAGGATGTTGTTTGAGCGCCATATCCTGTTTTTTCCCTTTTCCCAACGAGCAACGACACTGCAGGTGCAGCATGGTGATCACCCCACTGCTTTAGCCCCCTCCTTTTTTCCCTCTTCCGAACTCATCTCCCTCCACCATGTGAACGCTCTTTATCAACAAAACACATAAATCTTCTGCTATTTCTAGCACAAAATCACACCGAATCTGTACACAAGGTCTTTATATGAATTTGACAGTGACTACCCATAAGTAGCCTTTGTTCCAGAAGTATTTTTCCCACTCATTTTGTCAATGGCAGCGTTGTTATTGTTAACAAAAACTAAAACTAAAAATGTAATTATTTAATTTATTTAACTGAAATGAATAAATAATTTTAGTTTTTCATACGTTGTATATCATTTTTTATACATTTTTTTTTTACTTTTGCAACTAGAATGCAACTAGAATTACAAAATAACAATAACTCCATACAGATTTTTAAAAAATATCTTCAAAGAACAGTGCTATCAAATAGCCGTGAAATGAATCAAAACATTACAAACTTTGATTATATATATATATATATATATATATATATATATATATATATATATATATATATATTATATATATACAGTACAGTCCAAAAGTTTGGAACCACTAAGATTGTTAATGTTTTTAAAAGAAGTTTCGTCTGCTCACCAAGGCTACATTTATTTAATTAAAAATACAGTAAAAACTGTAATATTGTGAAATATTATTACAATTTAAAATAACTGTTTTCTATTTGAATATATTTGACAAAGTAATTTATTCCTGTGATGCAAAGCTGAATTTTCAGCATCGTTACTCCAGTCTTCAGTGTCACATGATCCTTCAGAAATCATTCTAATATGCTGATTTGCTGCTCAATAAACATTGTTGACTATAAAAGGGTGTTAAAACCCCTTCCCATTTCATGCTGTCAGCAATGGCACCACATGGAAGAGAAATGTCACAAGAAAATAATTTCTTTACACCAGAAAGATGAAGGCTACAAGAAGATCAGCAAAGCTTTACTTATCAGTCAGAATACTGTAGCAAAAGTGGTACAAAAATTTTAAAAAGATGGAACTGCAACCATCTCACAGAGATGTCCAGGTCATCCACAGAAGTTAACATCTCGACAGGAACATCTTTTATAATATAAAAGATCTTAAGATTGTTCTTGTGACATTTCTCTTCCATGTGGCCGATTTTGCTTCAGAAGCAGACCGATTTTGCCATTTAAGTAGCTTTTATAAACATACCTTATAAAAAACATTGCATCTTAAGACAAAACAATGGCACAGACATATTTTAAGATATGTTAGTGCATGTCGCTTTCAGTTAAAGGTGCCCTAGAACTTTTAAAAAAAATGTAATATAAGTCTAAGGTGCCCCCTCAATGTGTCTGTGAAGTTTCAGCTCAAAATACCCCATAGATTTTTTTTAAATTCATTTTTATAACTGCCTATTTTGGGGCATCATTAGAAATGAGCCGATTCAGGGTGTGTGGCCCTTGCTCCTCAACCCAAGAGCTCGCGCTTGCCTTGAACAACATAAAAAAAGTTCAAACAGCTAATATAAGCCTCAAAATGGATCTTTACAAAGTGTTCGTCATGCAGCATGTCTAAGTACAGTGTTTATTTTGATGTTTACATTTGATTCTGAATGAATTTGAGGTTATGCTCCGTGGCTAACGGCTAATGCTACACTGTTGGAGAGATTTATAAAGAATGAAGTTGTGTTTATGAATTATACAGACTGCAAGTGTTTAATAATGAAAATAACGACGGCTCTTGTCTCCGTGAATACAGTAAGAAACGATGGTAACTTTAACCACATTTAACAGTACATTAGCAACATGCTAACGAACATTTAGAAAGACAATTTACAAATATCACTAAAAATATCATGATATCATGAATCATGTCGGTTAATATCGCTGCCATTTTTTGCTATTGTCCTTGCTTGCTTACCTAGTCTGATGATTCAGCTGTGCACATCCAGACGTTAATACTGGCTGCCCTTGTGTAATGCCTCGATCATGGGCTGGCATATGCAAATATTGGGGCGTACACCCCGACTGTTACGTAACAGTCGGTGTTATGTTGAGATTCGCCTGTTCTTCGGAGGTCTTTTAAACAAATGAGATTTATATAAGAAGGAGGAAACAATGGAGTTTTAGACTCACTGTATGTCATTTCCATGAACTGAACTCTTGTTATTTAACTATGCCGAGGTAAATTCAATTTTTGAATCTAGGGCACCTTTAAGACAGCTCAAACATGCAATTTAGTGTGGGACTAGGTTTAAGCCTTGTGTGCGAAAATGGGGGAAGTAGTTTGAGAGTGTAAGGGGAACAACATGTCAATGCTTCTTAAGAGTGAGTGGTTTCTGCTGAGCTTTGGTTTAGTACTTTACAATTATTTGCTATTAAAAACAACAACAAAAAAGCATATCATCACTTAATCTCAAAGCTCATGGAAGGTCTATTATAAAAGGTTTATACAATATTGTTAGATGGAGAAAAATAAATGGGATATTTACATTCAGAGTCTGACTGTTGCACTTTATTACGTTGTGCATGCTTTTACGTATGTCTAACATGTATATTAGTCATGCAAGTTTTTCCGTGACTGGCTGTTACCTTATGTAAAGTCCTTATGTCATATATCTTTTGTAAAAATATTAAGAATAGCCGCTGAGTTTTTCTTTAACAATGTCCCAAAAGCATAAGTCCCATAAGCCCCCTGGCCTCTCTCAACATGCTTTTCTGTTTGAGCGGTCTGGCATGAGAACCGGACAGTTTGATATAAAGGTCTGCAGAGACCTTGTGTCTCGGGTCGACGGGTCTTTTATACTGCAATCAATTTATAGTGTCTTGCCTGAAAAGCAGCAATGGATGTAAAATGTGCATTAAAACCGGTCACACAAAGCACCCTGCTCTGGATTACGTAAAGCGTAAAGACATAAATATCTGAAAAAAGTACAAGTTCAGCTCAGGTAGATGACTTTAATAAACAAAAAGTTTAAAGAAGACCACCTCCCCCCATTTCTTCATGAAAACGAGGGGAGGAAAAAAGCGAGTGAGGCTGCACTTCATTACAAATCATTCTCCCGTTTTTAAGTGCAATCATAACAGTTTCCATGACATCATCAGCTGTCAGTATGGGAAGCCAGTCCTTTATATTGTGAAACCCAAACCAGGGCACAGAGAGGAAACCAGCCCCCTCACGCAACGAGAAGTCCCACTGAAAAAAACACTCACAATGATGAATGTTACACATGTGTGTAAAGGTGTGAGTGTATGCGCAAAGCCGTGGAATAGCATTAATAATTATGAAAATTCAAACATGGCCAATCACAGGTCACCACATACATTGCAACAACCGTCTGGGGAGACGGCATAACCAAAATTTCCTGACACGATAAAAATATATCACACAATATAGTTCTTTTTACAGGAAATGTTTTATATATTACATAACTATGTAGTAATGTCTACATTTCCATACTTCGGTGACTTAAATAATTTAAAAATGGGACTTTTTCTAAAATTTGGAGAAAAACTGGAACAGACACAAACCAAAACGTAAGATTAATCATGACAAATAAAGTCTCATATTAGTGTAAAACAGCTTCCTATAGCCAGATAAGCCATAAAATAGCATGTAGCCTATATACACATTATTTGTGGTATATTAATACGCCAAACAGCAATGTTTCTTGGTAACTGTACATAACATACTGTATTGTGCCCACTGTACTGTAAAAAAAAATCTTAACTCAATATATTTAGGTTTTTTTTGCATGTTTTTATTTTTTATTTATTTATTTATTTTTATTTTTTTGAGTTGCACATAATCTCAAAAGTTGAGACAACTTTTTTTTTATTTTGTCAATTCAAATACATCGAACAAATCAATTGGATAAACACTGTAAATTAAGATTAGTTTAATGCACATAGCATGGTGTGTTGTGTCAGAACTAAAGCATTGTTGAAAAGGGGAACTATTGCAGACACAGTAAAAATTCTGTCAAATATATACCACAATATAAGCAGAATCTATAGTATATCATCACACTGACTATTTTTCAGCAGCCTTGGTTCTCTTTTTTCCCTATTAATTTTTCCTATGTCTTCATCAAAGAGTTCTGAGTTATAATTGTGCTGTAAAATTGAAAACTGCTTGCAAAACTGAAAATTTCTACATGCATATTCGCAAATTTCACCTTTCATCCACAGAACTGGTGTCCAGAGCATATTTTAACACTTCCTCTGGACGTCTTGTGTTTATGACCCCTCAAATCCGTGAATTCTCATAAGTAAGAGGAAACAAGTTGATGTTTCTGTGCCAAGTGGGTAAACAGAACAAACAAACTTTTTTAAACACACTTGGCTGAATTTGCTTCTCATTATCTTCAAGCTTCAATGCCTTTAATTGGTTTCTCAATGTTTGTGAGACCCGCTCAGCTTTGTTAATTTCTTACTTTTATAAACAAAAGTCTAATGATCAGAATTCAATAGAACAGACATGAGCAACATGGAAATCTGAACCGACAACATGATAATTACAATCATTCATACAAACACTCATCTTTTCCTCTTTAACTCCATTAAAAACTCTTAAAAATAAAGGTTCCAAAAGGGGGGGTGCCATCAGCGATGCCATAAAATAACCATTTTGGGTTCCCAAAAGAAGCTTTCAGTGAACAGTTCTTTAAAGGACATACTCTAATTTTGTTTGCACTTAAACAGAGATGAAGGTCTCCATCACTGAATGGTTCTTCTTTGACCTTTAGCTGGATTTAATTAAGAAAGTGTGTGAAGAAACATCTGATGAGATCTTGAAGGGCCATTGAAGTACAACTCGAATTCCGGAAAAAATATTTTTTTTTATTTATTTGAATAAAATGAAAACTAAAGACTTTCAAATCACATGAGCCAATATTTTATTCACAATAGAACATAGATAACATAACAAATGTTTAAACTGAGAAATTTTACACTTTTATCCACTAAATGAGCTCATTTCAAATTTGATGCCTGCTACAGGTCTCAAAAAAAGTTGGCGCAGGGGCAACAAATGACTAAAAAAGCAAGACATTTTAAAAAGATTTAGCCAGGAGAACATCTAGCAAGTTAATTGATTTCAGGTCTGTAACATGATTGCCTATAAAAAGGATGTCTTAGAGAGGCAGAGTCTCTCAGAAGTAAAGATGGGCAGAGGCTCTCCAATCTCTGAAAGAGTGTGTAAAAGATTGTGGAATACTTTAAAAACAATGTTCCTCAATGTCAAATTGCAAATCTCATCATCTCCAGTGCATAACATCATCAAAAGATTCAGAGAAACTGGAGAAATCTCTGTGCGTAAGGGACAAGGCCGAAGACCTTTATTGGATGTCCATGGTCTTCGGGCCCTAAGACGACACTGCATCACTCATTGGCACAATTGTGTCAATGACATTACTAAATAGGCCCAGGAATACTTCCAGTAACCACTGTCAGTAAACACAATCCACCGTGCCATCTGCAGATGCCAACTAAAGCTCTATCATGCAAAAAGGAAGCCATATGTGAACATGGTCTGTTTCAAAGTGGAAAATTGTTCTATGGTCAGACAAGTCTAAGTTTGACATTATTGTTGGAAATCAGCTAAAGCTAAAGGGGGCTAAAGGGGACGGAGACCTTCCAGCATGTTATCAGAATTTAGTTCAAAAGCCAGCATCTCTGATGGTATGGGGGTGCATAAGTGCATACGGTATGGGCAGCTTGCATGTTTTGGAAGGCACTATGAATGCTGAAAGGTATATATAAGTTTCCAGACGACGTCTATTTCAGATTTCAGGGAAGGCCTTATGTATTTCAGCAGGACAATACAAAACCACATACTGCAGCTATTACAACAGCATGGCTTCGTCGTAGAAGAGTCCAGATGCTGAATTGGCCTTCTGCAGTCCAGATCTTTCACCAATAGAAAACATTTGGCGCATCATAAAAAAAAAAAAAAAAAAATGTCAAAGACGACCACAAACTCTTCAGCAGCTGGAAGCCTATATCAGGCAAGAATGGGACCAAATTCCAACACCAAAACTCCAGAAACTCATGACCTCGATGCCCAGATGTCTTCAAACTGCTTTGAAAAAGAAGAGGAGATGCTACACCATGGTAACATGCCCCCGTCCCAACTATTTTGAGACTTGTAGTAGTCATCAAATTTGAAATGAGCTCATTTTGTGCATAAAATTGTAAAATTTCAGAGTTTAAACATTTGTGATGTTATCTATGTTCTATTGTGAATAAAATATTGGTTCATGTGATATGAAAGTATTTTAGTTTTCATTTTATTCAAATTTAAAAAATGGCCCAACTTTTCCGGAATTCGGGTTCTATGCTACAAATACCTCTTTTATCCAAACGGGGCATTATTTAGCTTGAGATCATAGACAAGGGGATTATGGGGATCTGTGTCAAAACAAACACAGTTCATCAAAGCAGGTGTCTGTAAATGGAGTCCTGTTATGTCATGTCACACACACAAAGGCCACAGGAATTCATCTTTTCTCACTCCCCTCGCTTCCCTTCTGGGTTTCTGGACAGACAGGCTTTAATTTTGGCATGTTTTGTCTGTCGTCTCTGCTGTTTTTGGCTGTCTATATTATGTGTAATATGCTCAAGTTCAATGAGTTCATGTGGCTGCCTTACCGTATACACTAGTGCACAATGCTACGTGACTACAGCCTAAACCCCATTCTGCTAAAATAAAGTCTGTCAAAGCCCAAGCTTTTGATTAAACACTGGAGCCCAGCCATGTGTCAAATGTCCCCTATTGAAGCCCACATCTCTCAAAGTGTTTTTCTTTATAGGATGAGAACAAAAAAGCATTTACAAAGTGTAAAATCCTTCTTTATTGAGCCCATTCATTAAGTTCACAAAATCAGTCACGGCTATCTAAAATATTCACACAAATCCATTAATCAGTGCAGACAAGCAAAAACACACATCCGTAAAATCGTTATGTCAACACCAGTTCTTTAGAGATGTAAAACACTTCAAATGTTATGCTGCCTGCCTTATTTCTCATTGCTGCACTGTGCACTCTTATTCATGAGTAAAATTAAGTCAAAGCTTCCATTTAATTCCCAGAACCTGCTGAATTAATGGCAACTGTCCTCAGCTGCAGAGGAGCATTGCAAAAATAGATAAATAAATAAACATGGGTAAAATGAGGATAAAAAGGCTGACAAAAAGGCCCCAAAGGCCTCAAGCAAAAAACTCACTTCTCTTTTTATTCTCTTTTTACAAAGAAAAAGCTGTTAAAAAACAAACTCACTGTGCATTTACTGCCGAGTTCAACACACCGTAAACAAACATTTTCTAAACAAAAGTAGAAGAGCACTGAACAGTAACTAACCAAAACCAGCAAAGCTAATAAATTCAAGTTAAAGGGATAGTTCACCCAAAATATCACTTATATTTACACAAAATATTCACCCTCATGTCATTCCAAAATTGTAAGACTTCCCTTGTTCTGGAGAACACAGAGGAAGACACTTTAAAGAAAGTTGCCTAAACAACATTGGACTCCACTGACTTCCACTGTATGGATTAAGAAAAAAAAAAAAAAAAAAACTTTTTCAAAATATTTTTTTTTGCATTCCGTTGAAGTAAGAAAGCCATCCAGGTTCATGAACGACACGAGGGTGAGTAAATGGTCACAGAATTTTCATTTTTTTGTTTGATCAAGTCCAGATCATTTTAGCGAATCGTTTTTTTTCGGTTCATGTAAATCATGAGAATGATTCAGGCCCTACGTAAAACAGTGTTATAAAAATATATCTATATGTTAATTAAAGTAAAGGTGAAAAAAATAAAATATAAATACTAGATGATAATGTAGGCTTAAAAAATATATATATATATAAAAGAATAAAGAATAACACAGAATTGTTGACATTTTTGCAGATTTATTAAAAATTTGAAATATCACATGGTCCTAAGTATTCAGACCCTTTGCTGTGACACTCATATATTTAACTCAGGTGCTGTCCATTTCTTCTGATCATCCTTGAGATGGTCCTACACCTTCATTTGAGTCCAGCTGTGTTTGATTATACTGATTGGACGTGATTAGGAAAGCCACATACCTGTCTATATAAGACCTTACAGCTCACAGTGCATGTCAGAGCAAATGAGAATCATGAGGTCAAAGGAACTGCCTGAAGAGCTCAGAGACAGAATTGTGGCAAGGCACAGATCTGGCCAAGGTTAAAAAATGCTGCACTTAAGGTTCCTAAGAGCACAGTGGCCTCCATAATCCTTAAATGGAAGACGTTTGGGATGACCAGAACCCTTCCTAGAGCTGGCCGTCCGGCCAAACTGAGCTATCAGGGGAGAAGAGTCTTGGTGAGAGTGGTAAAGAAGAACCCAAAGATCACTGTGGCTGAGCTCCAGAGATGCAGTCGGGAGATGGGAGAAAGTTGTAGAAAGTCAACCATCACTGCAGCCCTCCACCAGTCGGGGCTTTATGGTAAAGTGGCCCGACGGAAGCCTCTCCTCAGTGCAAGACACATAAAAGCCCACATGCATTTTGCTAAAAAAACACCTGAAGGACTCCAAGATGGTGAGAAATAAGATTCTCTGGTCTGATGAGACCAAGATAGAACTTTTTGTCCTTAATTCGAAGCAGTATGTGTGGAAAAAACCAGGCACTGCTCATCACCTGTCCAATACAGTCCCAAAAGTGAAGCATGGTGGTGGCAGCATCATGCTGTGGGGGTGTTTTTCAGCTGCAGGGACAGGACGACTGGTTGCAATCGAGGGAAAGATGAATGCAGCCAAGTACAGGGATATCCTGGACAAAAACCTTCTCCAGAGTGCTCAGGACCTCAGACTGGGCCAAAGGTTTACCTTCCAACAAGACAATGACCCTAAGCACACAGCTAAAATAACAAAGGAGTGGCTTCACAACAACTCCGTGACTGTTCTTGAATGGCCCAACCAGAGCCCTGACTTAAACCCAATTGAGCATCTCTGGAGAGACCTAAAAATGGCTGTCCAGCCACCAACGTTTACCATCCATCCTGACAGAACTGGAGAGGATCTGCAAGGAGAAATGGCAGAGGATCCCCTAAATACTGAGAAAAGGGTCTGAATACTTAGGACCATGTGATATTTCAGTTTTTCTTTTTTTAATAAATCTGCAAAAATGTCAACAATTCTGTTTTTCTGTCAATATGGGGTGCTATGTGTACATTAATGAGGGAAAAAATTAACTTAAATGATTTTAGCAAATGGCTGCAATATAACAGAGTGAAAAATGTAAAGGGGTCAGAATACTTTCCATACCCACTGTATGTATATATATATATATATATATATATATAAATAAAAGTATTCAAAATATCAATCAATAATTCTATAAATAATACTAAAATAACAGTCCCAGCGTTTTACGTTGCTTATCACTGTTTGCAATTCATTAAAGAATTGAATGCTTCCTTAAAAAATATAAACATTATTTTTGGTATTTTAAAGCCACAGCCCGTAGGTTTTGACTCTTCGTCGCTATCTCTGTTCGAAACCTGCAACTGTAGTTATTTGCAAATTATTATCATCTTTACATGGGTTGTGCATCGGCACGGCTCCTCAGCACAGATGAATCTAATGCTTTGAGGAGAATGTGTGGCTATCAGTCACCGTAGACCGCACCGGTGGATACTGTACTTCGGAAAAACAGATTGTAGTCTTGGAAGTATGATCAAAATAAGAATTTTCACCGGAAAATCTCATCTGAACAAGTGAGTAACACTTTTGTTCTGACCAACTGAGAAAAAAAAACAACAACATTACAATAAATCCTGCTGCCAATGGTGATTAAATCTAACGATCGCTTAGCTCGCATCACATCAAACCGTGCAAATTATTATTATTGTTATACTTTGTTCTCAAATTGTTAATGTTAACAACATCAGCATTGCGTGACTGTGTATTTAGTGTGTATTAGCGTTACCTGTAGATTTAAATTTCTGTACAGTCTAATCTCTAATTGTCCATTTGTCATACCATACAATCCGCCATCAAAACGATAAATTTAATTATTCCAGCTGCTGTGAAAAAAGGATATAAATGATCCGCCACCTGCAGCATCCTCATATGAAATATAGCCTACTAGCTTGGACTTGTTCTTTATGTAAACAGACATGACGTAATGATGCAAAGACGAACAGCGGCATGCTTGAAATTCCCGCAGAAACCTACCAGCACCACTCGAATTAGAAAACATTACAAGCTTACCGTTGTGAATCGGGCTAAGGTAAGGAGATAGTTTTGAACACTTGCTGGTTATGTACTTGCTCAAAAAAAATTATTTTGGATCATTTTTAACCAAAAAAAGTTACTATATTTGAGATGCCCATTGTTTTTATACAACATGAATACTGCTCTAATTAAAAAGTAAATAAATTATATCAACAGATAAAAATATTAAAAATTATATTACATCCTTAAACTTCAGTGTAGTAACTGTAGCTACTGCTTGACTGTAATTTAACTTTTTTAATTTTACTTTAAATTAGGAGCAGCTTGTACATTGGGAATGTCAAAGTGGCTCCCCATCACTCTATGACAGTTAAGACAGATTTGACTACATATTTGAACTTTAAAGACCTGAAGCCTTTTCAGATTTGGATAAAACAGAAACCTACAAGACGCACCTCCCACCACCCCACAAGTTAAGATTTTCCCACTGACCTAGGCTATATATATGATGTTTCATGACATGCCATTTATATAGATGAGTGGATTTTCCCCATCAGGTATTTACGGCATCGGAACAGGAACAGACATGTCCTCACATTTCCTTGAATTCTTTATCTGTGGAGATTCATTGGAACAGTCACATCAACGTGCATATGAAGTTTTGTGGTAAATTAAGGCCATATTCTAGTAAGAGGAGATTGAATCATCTGATTAATTCTTTCTGAGAGCACTTGGTTAAAGCAAAACCCAACAGAGCGAAACGTCAGCAATGGCTCCCAGGGCACGTTTTTCATTGTCTTGTACAGGTGACATATTCATAAAACTTGAGTTCAGTCAGCATGTGGGTATCATGGCAGAGAATACTCACATGGAAAGCTGTAACCATTTAATTAACAGTCAGACGAATACACACCTCCTTGAGACGCAATTTTTCGACACCTACGGTGTGATCTGTGGCTCGCCATTTTCCTGCCATAGACCAGACGAGAAAGAATAGACAAACCACAGAATAAAGGGTCAAACACAAAGCATAATAATTAACTTATATGACCTCCTACTGTTGATATCTCATGAAATAACTATTTTCTGCATCTCTTTTGATGATGCACTGATTAATAAAGGATAAACAACCGGCCCTTGACAACAGAAGCAATAGCTATAATGCAATGAGAGCATATACACTCTTAAAAAGAAAGGTATTGCTATTGGCTTCTAGGTTTCATGAAGAACTTTAACATCTATGGATGTTCTACAAAACTAAAGCTTCTTTATAGTGCAAAAGGTTCTTTATATTTTTTAAATCACTGAAAGGTTCCTTGAGGAAGCAAAAAATGGTTCTTTGGCATCACTGTGAAAACCTAGTTTTGAAACACCTGAGCCTGGGGTGTCCAGACCGAGACAGTCGCTTTGGTCAGTCACATTTTAGCTTTTCTATAGTAAGCCTACATATTCAAACTCCGTGTAACTCCACATATAATGATATTGAAGAGATTTTACTATGACTAGAGCTAGGCTACTATGACTACTTGCAAGGTTATGCCGCGCTAAACTTAGCAATAATAAACACGATATTTTAAAGTAGGAAAGTAGCAAAAAATGAGTGAAAAAGTACTCACCCTCTGCTTTAAAACAGTTCAAATCTGTTGGGATGTTATCGGCCAAAATGAGATTCATCACGGGACAACTTCTAACGCGAAGACGTTGGTAAATTTGATTGGCTCTATTAATTTATTTACAAAATAACAATTCAAAATTTATTAAAATGGCTACATTACATATTTACTTTCAAGTTGATAATATCATTAATTTGTGAAACTATATTTTACAGTATAGTTTTAGTCGGTAAATTCAGTGTACACTCAGATACTTTTCATGGGCCTTAAATCTTCCGTGTAACACCGTCGTATTAAACAACGGTTTGCATTAAAAGTGCTGCATGCAATTTTTTTTATTATTATTATATAACGTCCCTATATTACAGATACCCAGCCAATCAGAAAAGATAATCTGACAGTCATTCTGCATGTTCAGGATGGTGTGTGCGGTTGAAACAGCTGAAAACGCTTACAGCACCTTTAAGCAAATCTCAAAAGCCATATATTTTGCATTTCCCACCCATGAAAAATACTTGAATGGATTTGGACAACCTGTGAAGATGGGAATTGCCCGAAAGAAGAGAGTGAGGTGTTCTTTGCAGGACATCATGAGATGGGTTCTCAGTCCAACTTCTTGTCACATCAACTAAACGAATGGAAAAGATATTGGTGTGACAACACAGGGCATTCTGGGCTGGCAAGTCATAAGACCAAAAAATCTCAATTTTTTTCTGTCTGGGATAGAGATGGTGAGAGAGAGCAAAACTGTTTCATATATATATATATATATATATATATATATATATATATATATATATATATATATATATATATATATATATATATATATATATATAAGAAATGTTTCTTGAGCACCAAATCAGCATATTAGAATGATTTCTGAAGGATCATGTGACACTGAAGTAATGATGCTGAAAATTTGACTTTGCCATCACAGAAATAAATTATTTTTAAACGTATTAAATTAGAAAAAGTAAAACAAAAATGTTTTAATATTTCCTGAAATTACTTAATGAATGCAGCATTTGAAAGCATAAGAAACTTTTTAAGTTAGATTATATTTGTTGCATTAAAAAGTGTATATTAACACAAATAGTTGGCATTACTTTTAAAGTACTTCCTTTTTGAACACATGTATATAAAGGACACAAATGGCACCTGTTTAATAGACAGACCATCATAAACTGAACAAAAGATAAAGAAACTGATAAAATAGCACTCGAAGGTAAAAGAAATTAGGATAAAATGAGAAATGAATAGAACAGTGTAGAAGAAAGACATCTCTTATTCCACCAGCTATGAAAAATATCTTCTTCAAAGGGCTTGTGCTGAATGTCATCACTTGTACTGTCATCTCACGGTCATGTCCACTCTCTAATGTCGAATGTTATAACATAATGATGGCTGGGAACATTCATTTGGATGAATGAGGCAGACGGAGTGGAGAAATCTGGGTGGTATCCAGCAGTCATCTTTTTGAGGAAGAACACTTGAGGACAGAATCTTCCAGAAACTAGCAAAGTCTATAAACTGTAAAGTCAGTTCTCACGTTTCAGGAGTTCATTAACATGGTGGGTGAATTTTTGGTGGGTGAATTTAAAAGAAACATGTCCAGGTCACATTTTAGTACAAAACAGTAAAATTATATTTCACAAAAATATTTAATTAATTTTAGGATATTTTTTGCACTGTGATATTTTCATGACAATTAACTCCACATTATCAATACCAGAGGAATGAGTCTTGGCTGTTTATTTATTTGATCATTCACATTGTCAGCGCGGTGAATTTCATCACTGCAATCTGTATTTTCTTGTATTACAGTAAAAATGCTGTAATTATTTAAATGAGCATTTATTTTGTTCGCATGATAAACGTGGAAAATAAAAATGTCACAATGCAAAAAAACCAACCCCCCCAAAAAAAAGTATTGCCTTTTTTGGGTTAGGGTTAGGGGGGGGGGGCTTAACAACCACACACATGTATGTATGTATGTACTGTATGTATGTGTGTGTTTATGTATGTTTATGCATGCATTAATATGTATGCATGTATGTATGTGTATTTGTGTATGTATGGTACAAAGTGTATATGTATGGTTCTATATTTATGTATGCGTGTGTATGTATATGTATGCATGCATGCATGTGTGTATGTATGCATGTATGTACATATATTATGTACTAGAGAATTATATCAAAACTAAATTATGACAATATAATTCTATAGTACATACACACACATACATGTATATACATACACATACAGTATATATATGTGTGTGTATGTGTGACATATATTTATATATATATTTATTATACAAACACAAAATGTATTTATATACGTGTGTGTAACCTGTTAAGACCACATCCACGTTTACGACATAATTCTATAGTACACAAAAATTATGCATACAGATTAATCAAATTATAAACCAAGGTCAAAGGAAATTGTTATTTTCTTCAGAAATTAAATCCTGACCATTTTAATGTAGTATATTAAAAAGAAGCAGCGATGATATAAGAGAACTTTTATGTTTGAATCAAACAATATAACGATTACAGGCAAATCAGCAGTGTTATCCATTCTGTATACAGTGGTCACAAGACATAAAACAAACCCAAAAAAAAAAAAAAAAAAAAAAAACACACACACACACAAACTCGCACACATTCATCATCATCATCTCCACCTTACAGAAATTATATGAGAATAAAACCAGAAGCCCAGAAAGCAAAGCAACAGACTCCCTCCACTATCTGAAGCATGTGGAAAGCAAAGCACGTCTTAGTGACAAAGCAGCGTGGGTTTTGTAGTTTGTCTTAATGTAGGTGTGTTTTTGTTTGTTTTTGCTTTTTATCTATAGAGAGGCACAAAATCAGGCTTCCGAGTCACAGTGAGGCTTTGAAAGAAGTGTCAGCTACGTGTGTTCAGACTTTTATATAACGCTAACATGTACACACACACACACACACACACTCTCTCTCACTTTAATGACCACACGCTGCACACCACCTTAAAATTAAAAAGAAATTGTCAAGTTTCCAATGAGAAAAACAGCAGTTACAACACATAGAGAAACTGCAGAACACCTCATTACTGTTAATACATATGCATTGTGTATAATAATAATAATAATAATAAAAATAATAATATAATTTCCAGTTGGATTGCAATTGAAACGAGTGAGAATTATTTGATTGGCTCAGAACAGAGAGGTCTAGATGTAGCCAACAGACTTAGATACCTTTTGCCCAAAATTACCTTGGTATAGACGAATAGCATATAAAGCACACACAAGCATACACCCATTTAGTCACACACACACACAGTTCATGGAGGGTATGTGAAAAGCAGTGTTTGCTACCAACCACTGCAGGCTTTTCACTTCTGGCCATTAACGTCTGCGACAGCATTCATAAACTGATACGAGATTAGCCTTCAGTGACAGATGCACCAACAAGTCTGTGCAAATCCAGGGAAAAAAGAAAGATGCTCCATTCATACACTTTAATAACCATCACTCCTTACAGCCAACACAATATTATCCTCATGTACTCATTTAACAAATTCAAGAAATATTTTTGAGTATATATACATATCTAGATAATAGATAAATATATCTATACCACTCTCTCTTTTTTTCTTTTAATTTTTTTTTTATATTTTTTTTTGAAGAACCGGATGTCGTGGGGGTGGATAACATTGCTGAATACTTTGAGAATTACATTGAAGTGCCACTGGGGAAACTCAACATACATCTATAACAGACTCACCTGATGCTAAAACTGCTTTTTCTTTTTGGATTGAGAGGTAAAGCTGGAGGAGGACTGGGATTGAACAATAGATGAAGTTTGACTTGGGACTGTAAAACCTTTTAATGCACATGTATGCACATACATGCAGGCAAAGAATTCACACACACACACACACACACACACACACACACACACACACACACACACACACACACACACACACACACACACACACACACACACACACACACACACACACACACACACACACACACACACACACACACACACACACACACGCTCTCGTTCTCTCTCACACACACACACACACACACCCACCCACACATGCATGCACACACACACACACACGCGCTGAGATTCCCGTCCCATGCCCTACTCCGTGTGTTGCTAGGAAACGCCCCGCCCACCCTCAGTTTTGGTGTTGTTCCCCCCCTCCCCCCCAGATCCTCCTGAGTGCCTGTGCACTGCTGGCTGCTGAGGTGGGCGTGTCTTACAGGTGTTAGTCTTGCTATTGGTGCTTTTTCTGAAATAGTCCCGTCTCCCCCCCTGCGGCAACACGTCAGTTTTGCCGAGAGGGACAGTCTCAGTCCCCAAGGATGCTCTTCACAAAGCTAGCGACGTCGGTGTCTTTGGAGTCATGGAGGGTGAAAAAGGGATGTTGCTGGGTGTGGAAAAGATTTTAAATGTTAATATTGAGCCAAATGTTGTACTCACGAACAAAGAAAATCACATTGAATATTTCAATGCAAAATGGTTAAATACACGAGTTTATACAAATAACAAGGACAATTAAAACATAAATGTCTGACATCATAAAAACAGTAATAAAAAGTGTGCATACATACATATACATATACATATATACATACATACATATATACATACATACATATATACATACATACATACATACATACATACATATACATACATACATATACATATACATACATATACATATACATACATATACATACACACATACATTATATATATATATATATATATATGTATGTATGTATGTATATATGTATGTATGTATATATGTATGTATGTATATATGTATGTATATATATGTATGTATATATATGTATATGTATATATGTATATATGTATATGTATACATATATACATATATACATATACATATATACACATATATACATATATACATATACATATATACATATACACATATACACATACACATATACACACATATATATCCTCCAAACCTTTGGACCCCACTATATGTTAAAAGGAAAATAAATATACATTATACTTAATGTACAGCTATTGTTTTATCACCATTTCAACCATTTTTGAGGTTTTCAAAAGGCCTGAATTTGAATACAAATGTTTAATATATAAATATTTATAAAGCTTTTAGAAAATGATTACTGGGATTTTAGATCAATTACAGCAAGTTAAACTGCTGTCAACTGCCAAACAGCAGCATATAACTACTCCATGATATAAATCTCTACAAGCTAATAGGGAGAAGAAGGTACAACTTTGCTTTGAAAGCACAAGTCTGACATCTAAAGGACAATCCATGGAAGTGCTTAAAGAAAAACTGTCAGCATCACACTCACCATTAGTTCTGTGTAAGTTGGCCGCTCTTTGGAATTCTTCCTTAAGCTGAAACACAACCAGAGAAAAGCAAAGCACGTGAACGTTAGAAATGCGCAACGAATTATCACAACTGCAGCAGGAGAACACAAAACCTCAATGCAGTGTGCTGTGGCCTCCAGTGCTTCCCCTCACAATGTGAAAGAGAGGATGCAATCAAGTTTTCTACATCCTGTTCGCTTTCCTACTTCACAATGCAAAGTCAAGGTATGTATAGAGAGAGTGTGTGTGTGTCTGACTGTCTATCTACGCTACAGGTTTACGGTTTTCACTTTCACGAAACTATGTGGTGTCAGCATTGTTCCGGAGAAATGCAATTCTACAGAATCTCGAGTCATGATCATCCCACAAACACGAGTCAAAGAAAACATCCTGTGTGAATTTATACACACCACATACATATAGTATCAATATCCATCTCAGATGATATAACCAGAATTGTATACAGATGAGTTATATGTCAGTGATATATGAGTTATATGTATATCAGTTCAGTGATTCAATCACTTAATGAAACTATATATGGCATTTATTATAAACACACAAGTTTGGACATGGTTTAATGCTTTGAAAATGTCAGGGTGATGATATAACTACGGTACAAAAGGTTTGGGGCTGCTAAGATTTTTTTTTTTGCGCTTAAAAAAAGGCATTAAAACAGTAATACTTTGAATATTCCTGCCTCCTTTCTATTTAATATATTTTAAAATGTAATTTAGTTCTGTGAAATTTAGTCCTGTGATGGCAAAGCTCAATTTTCTGCAGCCATTACTCCAGTCTTTAAATGTCACATGATCCTTCAGAAATCCTTTTTTTTAAATTATTTTTATCCACATTATTGTGCTGCTTAATATTTTTGTGGAGAGAATCAATTTTTAACAAAGCTCAAAAGAACAGCATTTCTTTTAAATAGAGATCTTTTGTAACATTTATAAATATCTTTATGGCACTTTAATAAGTCTGCTTTGCTTATAATGTCTTTAAAAAAAAGGAAAATGTTATCCAAACTATGCAAAGTCTTAACACAAAGTCTTTAACTTTGCATTTTTTGTTTCATGTACAGGCGACAACAGTGTCAAAACGATCCCCATTCACACAGATTTGCAGAAACTACAAAATAGTGTATTATGCATACCAGGCCAGTAGATGGCGATGTCATTTTGTAAAGAAACAATACACGCCTATAGACCGAACACGTAATGCGCATGTGCACTATGTCACCGTTTTCACAAATTCGCATTTTTGTAGTTTACACAGAGATGATAAATATATTGTTTTCAAAAACATGCACTTTAAAACTTGTCAAAAGTTTGTATTTTCAGGCTCCTAAAACGTCTTTGTCGTGTAAATGAATGGCAAAAACGCATAGATTTTCCGTTTTTAGTTGAAATGATTCTTTTTGAAACGCATGTTTCTCAACAATAAGGATGGCCTGGAGCCATTTAATAGTAACATTCAGAAACAAACATTTTTTTTTTTTTAGCTACTTTCGTATTTGTGGTTGGGCCAGTGAAAGTTAGCATAACTTATTGTAGGGTTCTGATGTGCAAGTGTGCAAATGTGTGTAACAGCTCGCCCACCATTGTGACGTAAAGTCCACAAACTCGGCTGAGAAGCGGTCAGCAGGCAGCTGGGGTGACGGCTCTTCCACCACCTGCTTGAGCTGCTGAAACGGCGTTCCCCATGAGTCATAGGGAAACCGCAGAATGGCCAGCTCGATCTGACAGGATGAAAAACACAGACATCACAACCACAACAAGCCATGCTTCACAGAGACAGTGACACTGTTTTTTTTTTTTTAATGAAACAATAAGTAAATAATAGAGAAAGACCCTTTTTATGGGTCTTTTTTTGTAAGGTGAAATTTAATCAAAGTCAGCATGAAACAGAAGTTGCGATGGTCAATTTTTCCTTGTGACGAATATCGAGAAAAAAATGTAGGGCGGGACTTGATTTTGTCCTACAGGAATTGATTGGATGGTTGTTGTTTGCTCATGTGAGTGACAGGTTGTCCCGACTTCTCACCGAAAAACAACATCAGAGAAGAAAAGAGATGTTGCAAGAGGAAGGGAAGTTATTTAGATTAAAGATTCTGAGGGCACATGAATAATAATAATAAAAAAAGGTGATAAATCAGATAAATCATTCATAATAAATACTGCAATATTCCTCCGATTTCATGGTGACTTTAAAGCTCAAGCGAAACATTGTCATTCATATAAATATTAATATATTTTACATGTAGTTTATGATTATGTCCATAAAGTCTGAGGAAAGTTGTTTTATTACCCAATCATTACACATGGGCCTAAAATTTAGTAAGTTAACATGAAGTACAAAAAAATTATGCAATTATTCTGACAGCCCTAATATTCATACATAACATTTGATCTGTAAGCATTAATAAACATTATAACATTGCATAATATCAATAATAAAAAAAAAGTTAAAAAGTGTTGCTAAGTAAGTAACAAGTGTTAAAAGTATACAAGGTCACTCAGACCTACCATTGTGATTCCTAAACTCCAGATATCAGACTTGACATTGTAGCCTTTCTGATTGGTCTCTGGGTTGATTCTCTCAGGCTGTGAATGAAAAACAATAATGACTGATGATGCTGATTGTGGGAAAAAGAGGAAGTATGGTTTGATAAGAAGAGGTGGAGAGATAAGCAAGCCTGAGAAAAAGAGTTATAAAATATACTTATCAATTTTGCTTGCACTATATTCTCCTCTTTATGACACGTCTCTCTTTTTTTTTTTAGATACACAACATCACATCTTTAATGAACAGAGACTGCGAGCTTAAGTCTGAAGTGTGTGAAGAACTCTCTAGATCTGCAGTCTCTCTCATGCTCTGAGTACAGTCTCAATGTGCGCTTTTTTTTTTCCTTTTTTTGAATGGCTGAGTTATTGAACTGCTCATCTTTAACTCATTACTGTATGGAAGCTTGTTTCCGCCATACAGTAATGGGTAATTGTGAAGTGATCTCACAATTTTTTTTTTGCGATCACAATTGTGAGAAACTCACAATTAAAAAAAGTAATTGCAACTTTTTCCTCAATTCTGAATTTTCTTACAATTCTGAGTTTATACTTCACAATTCTAAGAAAAACTGCCAGAATTGGCAGATAAACTCACAATTAATAAAAGATAATTGCAGCTTTTTATCTCACAATTCTGACATATAATTGCAATTACAAGTTTGTATGTCACAAGTTGGACTTTATAACTTACAATTCTGACTTTTTTCTCAGAATTGTGAGGTATAAACTTGCAAATGCAAACTACAAATTCAGAATTCTGAGACAAAAAGTCAGTTACCTTTTTTTATTTTTTATTTTGAGGTGAAAGTAGACTGTTTCAATATTTATGGCAAACAGTCAAATCGCTTTACATATCAATAAAAAAAAACAAAAAAACATTTTCCATACATATTCATATTTAAAAAGACTTCAATTGAGCATTTAACTTTCTTAAAATTATTTAACAAATATTTATAAATATATAATGAATATACTAACAAATGTACATTTAAATATATATTTTCTATTTATTTTTTCACACAGACAAAATAATAATAAAAAATATATATATATTTTAACCTTGAATATCAGATTCAAATTTTTTGTATACTGTTGTTAATTGACTACAAAGATCAGCATTAAAAAAAAAAAAAAAAAGTTACAACATAAAATAAAATATGTATCTCTTCTTTTGTTTTGCTTACCGCCATGTATGGCTTGCAGCCGGCATCCATTGTCTTCGCCACTGAATCCACAAGGTACCCACTGATGCCAAAATCACACATTTTCACCTGACCCTGCATGTTTATCAGGACGTTAGAGGGTTTCACATCTGCAGAAAGACAGAAAACAGGAAAATCAGTTGCTGGCATCATTAAAAAGCAAATATATGATATTGTACTTTTAGTCCCAGCTCACCTCTGTGTATCACTGACAGGTTGCTGTGGAGATGCTCCAATGCTTTTACGATCTGCAATGGGAATATGAAACAACAGGCTCATTACACAACTGCAGAGGCTCAGGAATTACATGGTGTTAAAATGAACTTAAATGTAAAAAGTGGGCATACAAAAAAAAAACAAAAAAAAAAAAACATTAACCATTACATCAACATAAAAGACATCACATGGCATGCTTTCACCCAATATACTGTATTTTCCAGAAAATTAGCCGCACCAGGGCAAAACTGCGTTGTTGAGAAAAAAAAAAACACAGACAAGTCGCATCGGTGTCGCATTTTATTATTATATTAATAAATGTAAAAGAGCTAGGGATGTCCCGATCACGTTTTTTTGCCCTCGAGTCCGAGTCATTTGATTTTGAGTATCTGCCGATACAGAGTCCCGATCCGATACTTAATAGCCTACATAAAAAAGAATAAAGAAGAGCGAAAAAACAGATCCAGGAACAGTGCTTTTCAGGTTTTTCAGGTATCTTAACAGTTTTCAAATAGTAATCAAATATAAAATATCACTGCATATTATCTTTACTGTATAAAATAAATAAAGATTAATCATTATTGAAGTTACAAAAAGTATTCAGTCAAGAGCAGTGAGTGATTTCTTTGTTATTTGTTGTTTGATTTAACATTAAATACAGGCAGCAGGAATAGTTGTTTTCCCTTTAAGACATGCACGATCCAGTACATACTGTTCCACATGCGCTGTCTTTCTCGACTAATATACGTTCAATTAAGACATAACCGACTATGGTTGCTAGGATACTCACTAGGACGGGCATGTTGACATAATTTTTGTATGAATGTGGCCGCCGAAGCGCAAGACTTGAAAGAGAACTCAGTATTTGCGCGCTGACTGGAATAAGCGTGTGCGCGCTTCGGATGAGCGCACAGAAATCTTCTCACAGCGCGTGCGAGTTCTCTTTCGCGTCTTGTTCTTTAAGGTTTAAATCAGCAAGGCTTAAACGAGTTAGTTTAAATACAGACAGCAACGTGTGCTGTTCAGGTCTCACCTGCGCTCGCGCGCTATCAACACCCGGGTGATGACGGCGTAAATGACTGGACATTAGCAGGGATGGACTGGGACCAAAAATCGGCCCTGGCTTTTTGGCCCAGACCGGCCCACCACCACATAAGATCACAAATACCACCCGTCCTTCCGCTTATATATATAAAATTTATTCTACTTATTTATTTATTTTTAGTTGTTTACAACCAAGTCACCAAAATACGATGAATACACATTGAGCATAACCCAACACACAACAGTAAATCTATTAGCCTTATTACAGTTTACTTATTCTTATCACAATGTTAATTGTTGTTGGTGTGGGTTACTTATATCCAACAAGCTATGGTAAACAAGCTAGGTAACATTAATCTCTAAAATAGCGGAGTAATCGGAAATAGCGGAAAAAATTAAGTCAAATTCATCAGTTATCATCTTTTTTGTTGTTGTTGTTGTTGTTATGACTAATTACTCAGCACCATCAGAGTTAAAGAGAAAATAATCACTTCACCCGATGTTTTTGAATAAAATAGCCTTGACAGCCGACTTACTGGAACTCATCTGTCTGTAGAACTGTTCTCTCCCGCCGGCGCCGCCGGACTTCTACAGAATCTAAGCACCATAGACAGTAAAAGAAATGGACACAGCGACCCCGTTGGAACTCAATTGAGTCAAGTGAAGCCCATTTTTAGCGATTTTTAGCACTTCCTTTTCTGACGCGCAGACTCACACTAAGCTTGATGACGTCAGCAGCCTGTCTGACAGATGTAAATCTTCTAGTAGCTGTGCGTGAAAACTGCCATCGTTAATCTTGCAGAGACGGCGAGCTTGAGCGGGGAGTTCTTTGGCGTGAGTGAGCCGGAGTAAGTATTCTGATTAATTATTTTGTATAGTATTTTAAAATGTAACGCCAGTACGCCATATTAAGATAATCTCCCCGATTGCCTGCGAGCTTCTCCTCCTGTCTGTACGGTAATTTCGCTACTGTGCGACAGAGAGTCGAGTGTTTATGACGCAATCGTTAGCTTATTTTTACAAAAACTGTTTCTACGGGGCCATAATGTAACATAGAAGGTAATGGAGCCCTTTATACATTGTCGTGTATCTTTGGAAATAAATAATGGACAAATGGAGTCTTTAAACGCCTCAGATGTAAAGTTATTCACTGTCAAAGTGACGCCAAAATGAATGGGAGTCAATGGGGATGCTAACGCAAGTGAAGTTCTGCTACAAGATGGCGGCACCCGGCCGACTTCAACTTCCGGTCAACTTCCTTGGGCACTGCTAAGCACAAGCGAGTGTGACGTGCGCGGTGGACCAAACCACTGTGAGGCAAGGGAGGGGTGACTCAAAATGTTTAATAAACTTAAAACGCCCGTTTGCGTTTGTATTGCTTTACTACTTACATAATTATTTTAGGTTTATATAATTTATGCACAATACTTAGCGTGGTTATTAATTATATTTTTTATATTGCGTGCAGGCAGAAATCTTATAGATGGTGCTGTTCAAAGATATGATTGAGCCAGTCCAGTGTCAATCAAGAAAACAACCAATGGGCCGCTAAGCTACATGTTTCATGAGCCGCGTCTGTCAGAAGGAAAAAAATAGCCTATGTGATATTTTTGACTAAAGTGTTTTGGGCCAGCAGCCCAGTGTCAAATGAAAAAGCATTGGGCCGCCGATCTAGGCCTACCACTTTCATGGGCCGAGAGAATTTTTTTTTTTTTTTTTTTTTTGGCGGTCGGCGACCGTCGGCCCCAAAAAGCACGTCGGCCCACCGGGAAAGTGCCCGGTATGCCAGATGGCCAGTCCGCCCGTGGACATTAGAGCAGACGGCACTCGCAGTTAACAGTTTACAAAGAGTGACTGTTTTGTCCACGCTTTCTGATTATCGTTGTTGTAACGTTTTGTGCATCTATCGACTGAAACATACATTATCTGAACTCTGTCTGTATTCCACGTTGCTATTTTAAACACACCATATTAACCAATAGATGCGTCGTCATTCAAAATGGACCGCAGTTCAAGTGCGGTCGGTCAGTGAAGAACCGTATGGTTCGATTTTTCACCGAGAACCGTTGCACCCCTAATACATATATATCCGAGTCCTGATCGGGAGGTAATGTCCGATTCCGATCGAGTCTGAAACCACATGATCGGGCCCGATTTCCGATCACGTGATCGGATCTGGACATCCCTAAAAAGAGCAGTGCATAATTTATGGTGATGTTCATATCAACAATATTTATTATAAATGCTAAGCCTATACGAATTTACGAAACAAAAGTGAAAGTGTGCGTGGAGACCAGGTCTGTCGATTTAATGTGTTAATTTAATTATTCAGTTTTAAAAAAATAAAATAAATAATAATAATAATACAATTATTTAACACATTTAATGCACCCGCCCCAGACCTACATAGGTCATCTTACATTTCATACAGTTGAAGGTGACGAACATGATGCAGGGCAACAGCTCACTATGTGATGGAGCCTATAAAATGCAGTTATGTGCACCTAAATTTCAATATATCAGGGCAAAAATGCCCACTATGAATTCTCTCATATTTATATATGAGAATTCAATATCACACGAGTAACGAGCAAAATATCACATGAGTGCTGTTTTTATCCCAAATAGTATGAGTGCAATTGTGATATCGATTTTATACAACAGTTCAATAAATAACACAATATAGTCTGTTTTTGTTCAGTTTTGCAAATAAAAATATTAAACAGTGGCGTTTCATTTCTAAATGAATCAGCATTTTGAACGAATCAATCGGGTGAACCAATGATTCAATGACCCATTCATATTGGGTGCTTCTCAATATCCTCCGTCCTCCATCCTCTGACCCGAAAAACGATCGAGCTCAGCCATCTTGAAGGACATCTCAATTCTCTAATTGCACCGCGAGGAGTGAGGAGGCTTCCTAAGGAGTCATAAGCGAGGATACACAGGTGCATTCTTTGCGGAAGTCTTTCTCATCGAGTAACCTGACGCACGCATAAATTCTCCTCCCCCTTCTTATCTGTCTCAATAATTTAAATGTATGCTTTACTTTTACAGATTAAATAAACTTTATATCTCATATATTTCAACTAGGCATCTTGCTTTATTCATATTTATTATATTTTTTTAAATAACCAAACTTTAACAGCATGTGGGTAGATCCCTAGAGTGTAGCTGACGACGCTTTGAAGTGATGCTAAAGGGAGCGAGGATTTATCATTTCACTTGATTAAATTCCTCCATCCTCTCGTCTTTTCCTTGCGTCATTCCCTCGCATCCTGGAGGGGTGGAGCTAAGACGCGAGGAAAGGAAGCAAGGAAAGGAAACGAGGATGGACAAATAAGAATTGAGAAGCACCCAAAGAGAGATGTTTACTGCATTCCTGAATGAATCAGCCGCTTAAACAAGTGAATGAATGAATGAATGAATGAATCATTTAGACATTTACCACCACCTACTGGCAGTTATTAGTTTCTTATTTAGAGTATAATTTCATCCAAAAAAATAAAAATAATAATAATAATAATAATAATACAATTTTGGGGATAATTTGCCCAGAAATTAAAATTATGTTTATTTACTTTTACTCATCCTCGTGTCATTTCGAACCTGTCTGACTTTCTTTCTTTTGCAGAACATAAGAGGATATTTTGAAGAATGTTGGTAACCAAACTGTACCAATTCAAAAGCTTTGTTTTTGATTGCAAAAAAATATATCATGGCTTTTGTAGCCTAAAAGTGTAATTTATGTGTAATAAATTATTTATTGAATCGAAGAAAAAAAAAAAAAAATCTTTCTAAAACTACTTTTTGTAATGTCTATCTGATCTCATTTAACACAATAATGACTTTATCATTTGGAGGTCATTTCTCAGCACATCATAATTTTTCAGCACATCATTTAATTAATTAGATTAAAATTTTAAATCGATTGATGCCCTAGTGTAGACGCAACCGTACAGTTGAAGTGTGCGGCTCTGTAAAATTTCTTCTCTAGCTCAGGCCAACAGGCCTTGTGTCTACGATTAGCTCCTTTAGCCTTCATTTCATTAAAGATGAAGTATGCAGGTCCTGTGACACTAGTGGAACCTATGCTAGAATGGATTTGTGTGCATTTACGTGTACTCCATTTTGCATGCTTGACGATAATAGCATTATGGGTCACTTTGGAACATAAGCCGAAATACATTTCAGATGATTAAAAAAAAAAAAAGCCAGAAAATACAGTAGACAAATTCAAATCTGTAGACCAAAGAGCAATTGAGATATGCAGAAAATCAGGTGGTACTTACAGAGACGGTGATCTTGCCCAGGATGTCCTCTGGGATGGTCATGCCCTTCTCATGCACCTGCTTATAAAACTTATCCAGAGAGGTGTCCATCAGCTCCATGCAGATCCACACATCACCCTGACAACACAACAAGCAAATAAGGTTAGAGCTGAGGTTTGAGACATAACAAAAACCTTACATAAAAATGAGACAGCAGGAAATGACTAAACGCATTCCCATTGTAGGACTTCCTGTGGGAATTTTTTTGGGGGGGGGGGGTCAAGGTTTATACAACATTCTATACAATTACCACTTTGTCCTGTAGTATTAAAACAGCTACAAATGGTAAATGAGATGACTGCTCAGTGCATTTGGTATGTTCAAGGTTTATTGTACCTCTCTGAACAGGGCTCCATAGAAGGTAACAGTGTAAAAGCAGTCGACTGTTCTCATTGAGATATCCAGATCCATTAGCAGCCTTTTCTGCTCCTGCGTGTTTACTGTGGCTCGAATCCGCTGCAGGAAACAAGTGGGTAATGTTAACATTTCTTAAGTTAAAAAAGGTTTCTATTTCAAATTAATGCCGTTTTTTTTAAATTTCTATTTATCAAGAAAAAAAAACCTTTTAACATAAATAATAAAAAATATTTTTTAATCTTCAAAAAAGCATATTAGAGTAATTTCTGAAGGATCATGACATTGAAGACTAGAGTAATGGCTGCTGAAAACTATAAATATATTATATATTACTATAATAAATTAATTGAAATTGTAATAATATTTCACAATACTAATGTTTTTGCTATTTTTTATCAAATAAATGCTGCCTTGATGAGCATATTAGACCTCACACAAAAATCACTTTTCTAGCAGAAGTGCACTTAAGGAGTTTTTAATGGAAGTACAAAATATTAAGGAACACTTAAAAAAAAAAAAAAAAAACAATTTAACTTGGGCCCTGTTTACACCTGGTATTAAAAAGCGTTTTGGTCGATCGGATCACAAGTAGACGAGGGAGACATTCCCACTTCTGTCTTACGACCACTTCTTTCCTGGTTTCTTTGAGATGGTGGTCTATGGGAGGTAAATGTATGGGCTTTTACAGATCTTTCTATCTAATGGATGAAATAAGTTCAAGTAATCTACATATGAACATGGCAGGAGAAGACGGAAAAACAAACGGAGAGCATCAGCTTTCGTTTCTGCTCTGACAGCTGCAAGACCACGCCAAACGCAGTGAGTTTGTGTTAGAAAACAGGAATGGCGAGAGAACATTGTGCTTGGTACATTTATCATCTTCAAACCAATTCTGAGTCTTCAGCCGACAAAGTTTAAATCCCGTCTGTTTTGCGCACATCCCGTAATGTTTACGCATCAGGTCAGTAGGTGGAGTGTAGGTGGTCTTTTGAGGCGGTTCAAATGCATTCGACCTCATGAGCATTTCCACTACGAAAGCAATCCGATCGAATGTGTTTTTGACTACCTCTGGAAGTGGTCGAAATTGGAAAAACTCAAAACATTTTAGACCTTATTTACACCTGTATTTAGCGTTTTCCACTTGATCCGATTGACCAAAATGCATACCAGGTGAAACAGGGCCTTAATATAGTGTTTAACTTGTATTTTATATAAAATATTAAAAAATATATAAAACTAATAGTTATGATGGAATGGGTGAGGCATTCAAAGCTGGTTCCAAGGTAAAGTGTTGTAAAAGGCTAATAAATAAATGGGGCAAGATGCCAGGTTGCTTAGCACTAGAACCAGAAAATTACTTTAAGTATTAAATATTTTAATAACTTTAGGCAACGCTAGAAAAATGCTACACATAGAGCAGTTTAATCGTTTAAAAACTTAAACTGGACATTTACTGACAAAAATATTCCTCACATGGGTTTAGCTAGCATAGGCCGGTATGAACTCACCTTTACTGCCATTATTACGCCACTGGGGACGTGTCTCATCTTGTCCACCACTCCATACGCCCCTCGCCCCAACTCTCCGATCTGCTCCAAATCATCTGCCTTCACCACAAAGTTCTGCTCAGAACACAAACGTGTGTTAAAGGTATTAAAGAAACCGTATTTTTAGTGAATGCTGAAATTGATGCACACAGAATAGCAGATATAAGGAAACAAAGAAAAAAGAGGGACAAACAAGGAGACAGATAATAACACTAACAGACTGAAGCCTATATTCTAAACAGACAGTTTGAAATCAGAAAAATGGCACTAATGAGCATAAGCTGATTGTTTCCTATGAGGTATGAAGAATGGAAGCATGCTATTCCTGGAGATAACATTTTTCTATCCCCGTTTCGGCTCTCTATCACTAGCAATCACAACAAACGCCTTAAACCTGGAGGCAACAAACTTGGCTTCTCAGAAATTCTTCACAAAAGCTCATACGTGCCAATCCGACTTTATCAAAAAACTGATGTTACTTACTCTTCGGTTATAAGACAAAAAGCCTCAATCTTTGCCAATGGAAAATTCCACTTATTTGATGAGTTTAAAATAAATATTTTTACAGCCTGAGAGGCAGTAAAGTGCATTCCAGGCTGCCTACAATCAGATGTATTCAAAAGGGCTGTAATGTGCACTGGGCCATTCTTTACAACCCGCCGGTCTTTCACCAAGCCAAGCTTTCGTATCGAGCCCGGGACATGGAGTTACATCACCATAAAAGCAATGAAAAATATGACATTTGAAAAGATAAGTCTATCACCTTAGCACAGGAATGCAAATTACAAGTCGCAGTGCTTTGCATACAGGTGACCAAAGGACAGTTCCTCTCATAGTGCTTTATATTAAAGATGAGGAAGAAATTAATGGGTGAAGTGAAACCTTGCAGCATTACATATAATTTCCCATAGAGGTTAGTTTGTGCAATGCACATATTGAGTGTTTTTGCTTTTTCTGAAAAAATTTTACCAAAATGAAAAAGGAAAAACATCAGAAATAAAAGACAGTAGACAAACAGGGTTAATTAAATTAAAAAGAAATATATAAAAGATGAAGATACAGTTAAATACATATGATTATCTTTCTTAATTAAAGAAAGGATGATGAAACGCACCTTATCTCCAATAGTAACACAGGCTTTTGAGTCCAGGTCTCTCGGGGGTCTGTGCAACAAAGAAATCCCATTGAGTGTCCTTGTCTGACACGGTAAATGACTCACTAACTAAAGCCAGCCTTAATTAGAAAATCTATTCTACCAAAAACACTGCACAGTTAATGCATATAAATGTGACATCAAGTGTAATTCTCTTTAAATTTAATCAGTGCACTGAAATCTGCATAAAATCTTACGTAGGAGCAGGTGGGGTTTTCTCAAACACCTCTTTTGGAAGCTTGAGTGGTGGCTTCTTTTTACCTGCTGAGGGAAGAAAAAAAAAAAAAAATCATCATTATTATGCCCAAGTCAGTAAAGATCTTCTGAATTGCATTTGTCAGGAAAAAGAAGAGAGGAAAAAAAGCTTTATGTGAGAAAAAAAAAGAAAAAAAAAAACTCAAAAGGCCTGTCTAAACAAAAGAGGCATTCTGAAACTGTCCTGAGGGATATAGAGCCCTTTCCTTTATTTCTGCTCCCCATGGAATTCCGAGATTCCCTATCGGATGAGCACTTACGGTCAGACAGCGCAAGCGGCTCCAGATCCTGGCTGAGTAAATGCGAAAGAGCGAGAGAGTGCGAGGAGAGAGAGTGCAAGTGTGAAAGAGGGAGGTGAGATGGCAGGGTCAGGTGCATTCTCAGAGGAGCGGATCAGAGGCGCTACCGCCACGGGTGTAACCCATCGTGAGTGACACAAGAGTGGGGCAATCCACATACTTGATGGCACGTGAACTGTCCACACCCACCTGACTGACTTGATTCCAGTCTGCTAAATGCAAATAATAGGTATAACTTGCACTGAAGTTACTACAATACATATCAACAGTATAAGAATATCAGTCTAGTACTCTGCGCACACCGTGAAAGTTAAAAATGCACCATTTCAAAACAACTTCTGATTAGCAATTTGAAAACTTAAAGCTTCGTTTAATTTAATTTTCATTTTAATTGACCCTTCGCAAAAGACCCGTCCCCCTTAGTTACGGTTGCTTTGTCCGACAAACCGTGGCGCTGTCACGCCACACACAGTGAAAAATACATCATGGAGCGAAGGGGACACTGACAACACGTCGACAGACAAGACATAGCAGGTTACTTATTATATTAAACAAAGTCCCAGCTTTCAAACTGTGTAGTTTTTTAAGAAATTCAAACAATAAAAACCGTTTTGTGGCTCTTTAATGTGTCGTGACAGATTTCTCAGCTCAAGAGGCTCGTAAACAGATCATCTCTTCCTACTAGTCCATTTATAACATCAGATAAACATGAATGAACATGAGAAGGAATTGTTTTTCAAACACGGAAAGACGTCAATACACACCATTTTTCAAGTTTAAGTCCACCGAGGTTAATCTTCTAACTCCTGACTGCTTTGTCAGACAAAATGTCGGATTCGGCAATTTGACTGGCTAGATCGCCTGTCAATCAAACTCCCGGCGAAGGGTCAATTAAAGGTTCACTATGTAACTTTTGGTGCTCTAGTGGTTAATAAACAGAACTGCATGCGTCTTGCGAAAGAACATTGTATCCGGAGCTACTTTTCTCTGTTTATGTATATGACGAGTCACGCAGGTACTGTGCTATTTCGCAGCGGAATGAGCGGATGTTGTCCCGCTCCGTCTAAAATAGTCAGAATATAATTTATTATAGGCGGAGCTTAGTGATTCAGGATAAAACAAAAAAAAAAACGGAATATGGATTCATGATGTACTCGCTCATTATATAAATGTTGTAAATTATGAACAAAAAACAAAAAAATTACACATTAAAATTAGGGATGCATGATGGAAGTCAATAGTGCCCCAGAACTGTTCAATTTCCCACATTCTTCAAAATATCTTCCTTTGTGTTAAAGAAATTCATACAGGTTTGGAACAACCTAAGGGTGAGTAAATGATGACAGAATTTAAATTTGGGGTGAACTATCCCTTTAAAGCTGATAAATAATGGATTATTTCCTTCATCTGAGACACGGTCCGCCATTATGGTTTTGAATTGCTTGAAATGTGATTGAAATCACTTCAAAAAGGAAGATACAGTTAAGTGTAACGTGTAGTGCAAGTCTGCCATTATAAGCTACATAATATTATAATGAGAAAACGGTTTTTAATGGTGAGACTTTTGTTTTTGTAATCAGGCTCTCAAATATTATCTAGAGTTTGACTTCGATTTATTGGCCAAAATATTGTTATCGGCTTTCAAATATAAAGAATAAACGGTTCTTGGTATCGGCCAAAAGTTTCTTATCGGTGCATGCCTATTTAAAATGAATCAATAAATGAAGGATACATTCCATTGGTTTTATTCATAGACTGTAAAAAAAGATGGACAACGCAATGCCACTTCCTTCTATAGTAATGAACTGAAGCCAAAATGGGCCGACGAATGGGCGCTGACATGTTACAAAATACGTCAAAAAAAAAAAAGCTTGGAGCCTGGGCATGCGCAGAAGGAATCCGGAGGCGGAGTCGCGGTATCAAACTCGCGCCCAGACGACAGCGTCATCATTGATGTATTTTAAATAGACTATAAAAATTATACACAGTTTAAAATTCTACCTATAAAATAATAGGCTGTTCTGATTCTAGAGCAATAATATTTTTGAAACAGCAAAATCAGTAGATAAACTCAATATAATATGCCACTAGAAACAACTCTAAATCGTCAGAAACGGTCCTGCCATTTTAAATTAAGTTAAACTAACGTTACAGGAGATCAATTGCTGTAATTAGAGTAGGCTATCATTAGTTTTGTCCTGCTAATTATTATTTTATACCCATAAAAATAATAAGTAAATGCCAGATAACGATCACCTGCTTTTTTCCGACATGGTTAACATTAGGTGTGTTATCTTAACTAATAACATTTATTAATTAGCTTATAGCGCCACATTTAATGTTACAGAAAAAAGTTCAGTGATCCGTCAGATCCTGTAGGTCGGTTAGTACAGTTTACTGCTGAACAACTCATTTTGTTGGTGTTAAATAATAAAGAAATCGAAAATTAATAGTTAGTTATACATCTTCAATCTCCCCTCGAAGCTCCGACAGTCCTCAGACAAGCTGTCAATCAACTGCGAATCATGACGACACGCCCCGTTTTTATAGCATCAAATTGCTAGCTAAAATCTAAATGATCACAAAAACGAACAATTGAATATATATCAGCATGATAACAACTACCTTAAATGACCAGAACTATCTTTCAGAAAGTTTTATTTCAAGCAGAATTTATTTTTAAGTTTTAACTGAAGTCTCATTCGACTGCATTGAGAGGGCGGGGTTTATAACCTGTACTGCATCCAGCCACCAGTGGGCGATCAAAGAGCTTCACTTTTCAGGAAGTATGAGACACACCCGGTTTTATTTATGGAATATTTATATTTACAAAGCTAAATATTAATAAAGTTCAATAGCATATTAGTTTAATAGCATTCTGCTTTTGTATCAAACTTGGTATTGAGAAATTTGACACTAATACTGATACTGGTATTGACTGAAATTTTGGTTTTGTAACAATAGTACTACAGACATTGAAGTAAAGCAAAAATATATAATTACTGTGCCACTACTAATATTGCTAAAAATAGCATAGTATAATATACTATAATATACTATACTATACTATACTATACTATACTATAACATAATATAATATAACATAATATGTTTGAGTCAATGTTGCTGTGTAAGGCTGCTCAAACAAACAGTAATGTATTGATAGTTTTAGTCACAATGTGGCTTTGTCATGCTAAGTTTTAATCCAGAAATGTGCCATTTCTCTGCCACTATTTTACCACCACCAAAAAAATAAAATAAAAAAAATAAATCGAAATCATAGGTCATTACGCGAGAAAGGTGTGGCTTCAGAATAGTCCCGACCACACCATAAGCCCACAGACAGGAAACAAATGCAGAGACACTTCCCATATTGTCACAATTATACACAAAAATGAGCAGCTATTTGCCAATGCAGCGTGAGAAGGGGGTTGTGCATTGTCAACATTCACCCATAGTCCTCTTGTATGCCTGTTACACCATTGTTAACGACAGAAAAGTTGTTCTGAACCTCTCCCATCTGCTTTTACATGCACAACAATAGCAACAGAAAGCTGACACTCAAAAAAAAAAAAAAAAAAAAAACTCACCAAGGACTCCGATCCCTTTTAAAGTGAGGGTACAAAACCACAAAATGATCATGTACCTCCTGCAGAAAGTACATCACTGATCACGACTGCCAAAATAACTAACTGGAAATCACTCCCTAGCAACCAACTCAAGCAACGCTCCATGTTGAAAGCCCTAATCCTTAAAATCACACATGCTGACACATCACAGGCCGACACCCGATAGCTTTCTTCAGACTGATCACATCAGTGATGTAGGGAAAAGGCTGCTCCTAGTTACTGGACCTCCGTGTGACTTGGTAACTTTGTGAAAACTGTTGCATAAGCATTAAAAACAGCCACTTCAAGCACTTCAAATATAACAAGTGCCCTTCCATGTCACAATGCTCTCAGTAAAATGTTTCCAGTTCTGGTATCAACTACTGAAATTAAGGCCATAAAGCAACCGGAAGTCATTAGTTTTTATCAAGAGTTGGCAATTAATGAGGGAGGCAGCATAAGCAAACGTTGGCGACGTGACAAATTTGAGGAGAGCAAAATGGCAAGCAGTCTAGCACTATAGCGATTCGACAAGCTACAGCAATTCAATGTGTCAATGCACAGAGAGAACCTAAAGGGAGATGCAGAGGCGTCTCTATCTGCTGGAACATGTACCTACGTGTTCAGCAGACTGCAGAAGCTCTTTTATCCATGCTGAAGCCACCATGAAAATTACCAGAAGAAGAACTAAACACATGCATGCAGATAAACACATATTGCATTTATTTTTGGTCGCATAAACAATCTTGGTTTGTAAATAAATTCTGCTCTTGAAGTGGCTATTATTGCTTGCATAACAGAGAAATACTGTTTCTTATTTAACAGAACCATTGTACAAATTGCACAACTAAAAGACCATGAAGTACAAACTAGGGCTGGGCAACACATTGACTATTCACTACATATTTGCAATGATTTTGCTAGCAATATTAAATTATGCAAGCAAATTGCAATTATGTTATTGTGCATAAAGTATTTATTGCTTATTGTGCAGCAAAATGCAAAACAAAAGCTGGATTCATTGAATTTAATTAAAATTCTGAACAATACTTACATTTTTTTCAGATATTATTAAAAATATATATAAAATGAACATTGCCGTTTGTTCTTGTGTCATTGACGAATAAGGTTTTTAAAAGTGTAAAAAAACAAAAACATAATGGAGATATAATTAATCTTGAAGTTTTATTAAGTGTTAACAATGAGATTGTGTGTTTTTATAATCAATTAACACTGCATTTGTCATTTTTACAAGAAAGTCATTCGGTTTAAACAAAATTTCAGTTTTACCAAATGACACTTTCGGTTATACCGAATGACGATATTTTCAAACAATGCTAACAGGCTGATATCTAGCTAGCTTGCAAACGGACAATCAAACATTTTATATTTAGTACAAGTTTTTTAAATATTACTTTTTAAAATATTAAATATTAATTTAAACATTTTCCATGTTTTATAGCAGTTGTACCGAATGACCTGATGTTTTGAGACATATGTATGAGCAAGTGAAAACATGAATTTTTCAAATAGTTAAAAGAGAGTTAGTTAATTTGCTACACAAGATGTAGTCCTTTGCAGGGGTCTGAATGATGTCACATCCTGTCACATGATATTGACCACACTGACTGGTTACTCCGAATGACAAAGACATTCATTTTTCCAGACATTCTTTCTCATAACAAAGCAATGACTTCTATACAGAATTATAATACTATTTTGCACTATGTTGATATATGATGTTATAATATCATCCCAGAATAAAAAAAATATATACATTTATTTAATTTTAAGATCTTTTAATCACAAATGAAATGGCTGTATTGATCTTTGGACGGTTAAACCAAATTAACTTTTGACACGTCAAAATCTTTAAAATACATTTATATGTAGCAAAATGTAATTAAAACCTTTTGGATTCAAGAAAAGAGATCTAGTTGTACTACCTTACATACTTTGGATGTCATATCTTTGTTATTATTATTATTATTATTATTATTATTATTATTATTATTATTATTATTATTATTATTATTATTATTATTATTATTATTATTATTATTGCTTTTGGACAAAAAAAAATTACCCGTCACGTCACTGACCCTCCTATATACCTGCTGCATATAAAATCAAAATTATATTTTTATTGCAGACCTTTTAATAAAAAGAAAAAAAAAAAAAAAAACAGTATGGAAATTCCTGATTTAAAACAAGACTTGCACTCAACTGCATTAAACACTTACAAGTAAACGTATATAGATGTATCGAATATAATCTAGTATTATTTATATATTATTCTAGTATTTATTAATTTGATTTTCATTTTAGTTTAAATTGTATTAATTTTGTTATGTGCTCGTCATTTTTATTTCCTTTTAAATACTTCTATTTAGCATTGATTTTTATTTTAGCACTTCACTTAAAGCTTATTTTACAGTAACAACATTGATATAAAAAGGCTAACATTGTTTTAATTCATTTTTTAGCTACGACCAGCCCTAGTCCAATCCCAAGGTTGACCTAAAAACCACTGTACCCATAGCAGTAAACAAGACTAAAACGACACACACACAGGACTGACAGCACACAATATCAGTACATGTACAAGTGCTTGCACTGGGAAAACAAGATAGTGAGAAGAGGCAAAAAAACAAAAAAAAACAAAAGATCAATAGATTATATAATCATGCTGTATTGGCAGGAAACAAAGGTATTGTTCAAAGAGTACAGAAAGTAAATTAAGTTCATAAGGCAATTTTTGCACACCTAGTTTTGCAACAGTTACATTTTTATACTGTTTGAATAACAACTAATGTTGACTTAACGTTATGTAGAAGCACACCAATTCCCTTTTCTGCTGAACTTAGCCTTCTAATGTAATGAAAAGCACACGGTGTCCAGGTATGTCAGATATGCCTGCATAGAAACCTTCAAAACACGTTTGAATAAATCAAATGCCTAATACATTGCTTCATTTGCAACACAGAGGGTTTGGCACAGAACATTCATTGCCAATGTCTGACAAGTCCTTTAGGGTTTGGCCTCAGTTGACTGTTAGTAATGAGAATGGGGGACAATTGCCGCCATGTTTCCCTACTATGGTGTAACATGAACTTGACTGGCCCCTGAGACCCCCTTGATGTAGCTCGCTTGACTGGTTATCATCTGCCTGGGACTGTGTCTGCGGTCCACAAAACCCAAGTAAACCAATTCTAGTCCTTCACTGTCCCACTCACACACAGAATTCCAACAATCCCAAGGGTTTACTGGAATTTCAGGGACCCGGAGGAGGGCCGGTGAATTAGAAAGAGAGATGAAAATAACTTCTCTTGGGCTGCCGGCTGTTTGGACCCTCTGACCGCACTGGCAGTTTGTAAGACACTCTATACTTCCAAAGATGGCAGACCCTTTGGGTCAAGGCAGCTGGGGACACTGCTTTAGAACCAATGTCGTCACTGCATCCTCTACTGCTGTCCACTGACAGAGACAGTCCAGGTATGACATGTCATCTTCAGAGATAGATAACGGCCAGTGGCTTAAAAGGGATATGCTTGTTAAAGGGGCTATTTGTAAGAATTTATGTATTTGCTTTTTTATTGACAATAACTTGCAACTTTCCCTGACTTCCTAGGTTGTCTATGATATTCATCTAAACGTCGCTCTTAAATCACGTTCAGTCTCTTGTATGTTACGTCAAAGTCCCTTTAAGACAAGTCATTTCACTCGGCGGTCATCTTTGAAACGCCTCTCAGGCATCCTGGGCATCATGCAATCTCTTTGAATGGGGAAACATCAAATTCTCCAAAACGTTTCGCCAACCTTACGATTAAATTTCATATTTGAAATCACCAATGAAATCTAACAACAACCGGCTCATAAATTTAGTTTCTAAACGCTTGAATCATGACAAAAAAAAACTATTTTTCAGGCTGGATCAAGCTAATGCGCATGCGCAGACCTAAATGTGCGTCTCTTCGGAGGCACGTCTGACTGTTTCTATGAAAACTGGTGATTCTAACGGCCGCTGAAGTGACGCGATGACTTTACCAGTCGGCGATTGGCACTTATTTAGAAGGCGGGACTTATTCCGCCATATTGCGCGTTACACTTTCTCCCATTCATAACAATACGAGTGACACGTCTTGTGTTATTCTATAGTCTTTGGTTACATGTACATGAGTGCGAGCAGTGAGTTGCTGGCTGCAGTTCACTTAACAGCCACCGGTGTCGCTAATAACAAAGGTTTCTGAATTCTACCAATAAATCCCTGTACACACCGGGACGAATATCGCGCGTGATTATAGCCAACGTTTAACACCTCATGACTAAACAAAGGGCGCCAATGTGCGTGTGCACACCGACATGAAAAACGTGAGGCGTAAAAGCGTAATTTTTTAAAAAACGCCTCGGATTCGTTTTTTTGGTTTGACGCGCCACGTTAAAAACTGGCCGACCAATGAGAGTGGCGCTTTTGTTCACGTGCCTGGAGCTGCTGCTGCAAAACGGTCTTGCTGAGCACACATTGATACCAAGACGACAAAGAGAAAGTAAGTAGATGAGGAAGACCCCTACAAAATATTCCTGCGTCTCAAACAGCTTCCTAGGTAATGTATTAGTATACCATGTAAATGAATGTGAAAGACTCCCTGATCAGTGCCCTGACTAGTGAACTAGGGAGCTGATTGAGATGCACGCTAAGGGTGCTCTGCCAGTTCTTGGCCACACCAATAGATGTGTATTATTTCTGTATTTTTACTGTTTGTTTGTTTCTTTTACATTCAAGAAATATAGTTGAGAATGTCTATTTCATAAATATGTTTATTTGCACTACCGTTCACTTGCACTATATATACTGTGACTTATTTGCATTACCGTTTCTGACTACCATCTCTCATATATCATATTATATTATATATATGCCATTTTATATCTGCATTTTTATCTTCTTTAACTTTATTAATATCATAAACATGTTTATTTGCACTACTCTCGCCAGTGAAAATCGCTTGGGTATGAACACAAAAAACTAGGGCTGTAACGATATGCGATATGAAATCGAAATCGCGATACGCAGGTCCACGAACCTGTATCGCGATTTGAGAAGGCAGAATCGCGACACACCCCTTCCAACTCCCAGAGTTATCCTTCCTGTCCAGATCCAATGCTACCACATTTTTAAATTACTATAAGTATTAGGGGTGTAACGATTTATCGTAGATGGTGTGTCTCAATCAGCTCTCTAGTTCAGTAAGTGTTTCGGGCACACATTGAATCTTGCAAGCAGGTTTTAACGTTTCTCATGTCAGTCTCTTGCATGGTCGCGTGAGAAAAGTCGTGGCTTTCTTTCACCGCAGTGCACAGCAACAGCTGTGCTCACAGAAAAGCAAAAGACGCTTGTGATGCCTTGCTTTAAGTTCTGTGGCGCCGTTCACATATTGCGTCTTTTCCGCGTGCAAGTCAGTTATTATTTTCAAATGTAGCCGCGCGGCAGGCGCGCTCATAATGGGATCAACGCGGTCGCGACGCGCATGCAATTCTCAACTTCTCAGAATGCCGCAAACGCACCGCAGGTCGTGTGACAAGAATCAACCGATCAGCTATGGCCTTTCCGTAACAAAACATCAAAAGCTCAGCCGAACAGCTGATCATAGCTGTACATGGTGGTTTTTATATCTTATCTCCATCAATATATCTCGTAGTAAAACTAATGCAAGGGCTAGAAATCATTTATCCTTTGCAGAAACATCCTCTTGTTCCTCTGATCCTCTTGGAGAGCCCAGTTCAAGGTTGCATAGCAACGACCGACGCCACGGGAGCGCAAGCGCTTTGGAAAGAAGGAGAAGCGGTGCGGCTGCGCCTTCCACACGTTTTTAGACGCGATGTGTGAACGGCCCCTATTCATAATTCTAAGTTCATGTTAAATTTTAAAAAAAAATTTTAGTGACAGACAGCCCTATTCAACTGTTAATTTGAATACAGAAGGTTTTTATTAAAATTTTATATTTATTTATTTAATTGAAATGTGATCTTGTGTGTACAACAAGGACAATTATTGAAATTTGTTAATGTTTTTTTTTAATAAATCTTGTTTGAATTTCAGTTTCATTTTGTTCAAAATATCGTGATACGTATCGTATCGTGACCTGAGCGTATCGTTACACCCCTACAAAAAACATCTTGAAAAACACTGGCAATAAACACGTGCGATATTCGTTCGTGTGTACAGGCCTTAAGGCTGCATAAAAGGTAAAATAAAATGTAATGGGGTTGTCACAGTAACAAAATTCCAGTAGCTGGTACCAATACCAGTAAAAATGATCATCTGTACCAATTTTGGTACCATAGCAAAAACTGTTGGTTGGCCCCCTAGCGGTTAATAAACAGAACTGCATGCATCTTGCGGAGGAACATTCTAGCCAGAGCTACTTTTCTCTGTGTATGTCTATGGCGAGTCACGCAGTTACTGTGATACTCTGCGGCGAGTCCTACCAGTCCAGTCTGAAATAGTCTGAATATAAACACTTATTATAAGTGTACCATAATGATTCAGGATAAGACAAAAACACGGTTTGGAAAATAGATTCAAGTTGTATATTCTCGTTTGTAAATTTTTAACAAAAAATGACTGCAGCTTTAATTCAATTAGTTTATATGATGATGATAATAATAAGTAAATGACACATTTAAACAGCATATAGCCTTCAAATTCTTATAAAAAGATCAACTGAAAAACTAGTAATAAAAGAAAGAACAAAAACACATACACATTATTACACAGAACAAGTGGCAGGTCTATTAGTTTGCATTTACACTCTTAGACTTAATGCACATATATTTTGACATACAGTATCAGATTGTTTTGTCCTGTCTGTTGCCATGGTTATATAACTGTCAATCATTGCAGTTTCTGATTCAATCATGTATTTAAACTCTGGCAGTACGGAAAAACACACAAAGTCTTTGATGCTGTGTGGCCGAATAGATGAGGGAAATCAATTAACTGGAAGTTAATTGTAAATACAGAAAGTTTAACAAGTAGCATGAAAAACAAAATTTATTCAAATTGTATATGAGTTATAAACAAAGTGAGCAAAGAGCACTCCCTTTATAAATTACTGAAACTGTCAATCATGTTCAGCGCCTGCTCACGGAGATCTACTACACTCCTCTGAAAACTATGAAAAAAAAAGCTGTCACACTGATCAATGAATCTCTTATTTAAATCATATTTTCACTTTGTTGGTAATAATGAAAAAACTACAGTGCTTTGAGTGATGTTGAGTAGACTCTGACTAACTTATAAACCTCTGATTGGCCATTGCGTTCAAGGCCTCAACAGAAATGTCTGTGATTGGCTACAATTATCAACGCTTCAAAACACATTGTAAATAGAAACCTTTGATGCTATTCAAAGTGCTTACACAGATACACACGAGAACACTTTAGAGCAGAATATACCCGGTACTCTGTACTACTGGACTGTAAAAATGCTGGTATCATCACATTTTTAAAATATTCCAGTACAAACCTGGTACTGTAGTACTTTTGATAACCCTTTAAATGTATAAAAAAATTATATGTAAACTGCCATTCAAAAGTTATGGGTCAGTAAGAATTTTTAAAAGAAATTTTATTCAGCTAAGGTGCATTAAATTGATCAAAAGTGACAAAAGTGAATATTTATAATGTTAAATTATTTAAAATAATTGTTTTCTTTTTAAGTTTCTATTAAATTGTAAAAACAAATTAAATAAAATATATTAAAATAGATATTTTAAATTCTAAATTAAGTTTTTGTATATTGTATTTTTAATCAAATAAACAGCATTAGTAAGCATAAGAGACTTTTCAAAAACATTTTAAAAATTCTTTTGAGCACTTGTGTGTATATACAGGCATTTAATGACAACATTAGTGCTGAAACAACTAAATGGAAAGAAAAAAAGCTGTTAAGAAAATAAAATCAAAGAATTTCATTCAATCAATTTCATAGATTTTTTGGATGTGTGCTGCAGCACTAAAAACCACAAAGAGTGACTTCACAGTACAGAAACACACATTAATAAAAACATTTCTTTGTAAAGCATGCAACTGAATGCAGGGACCCAGTGTGAGCTGCGAGAGCGGAACGTGCACAAGCTAAATTGGGAGCACTACTAAACACTTTAACGTAGATCATACAGCTTTGTGTGGTTGCTGTGTGAGCTCAAGTCTGCTTGTTGAAAAATGTTCTCCACAGTACATAACTTTTTACTAATATATTACTGTAACTGCAAATTCAAATAAATTCAAAGTCAAGCAGATAATTCCATTTAACAAAACAGTTTGTCTGAATAAAAGTGTGCATATGCGATGGATGCAGCTTGTGATAGAAGACCAGTTCATCAGATCAAAATTGGCTTAATAAACCAACCTGTTTGAAAACGGGTCCATTTGTTGATGTCAGTGCAGCATAAATTTACCTTTAACTGCAATGTAATTACATTTTTTATTTATATATATATATATATATTTATACATTTTTTTTTTTGCATACATATTCTGAGTGTACAGATGTATGAAAAGCAAATGAAAGTTAAAAATGTAAAAAAGCATAAAGATCCTCTTTATTATTCTCTATATCAATAAGCAGCACAGTTTCTAAACTTCATGAAACGCCTTGATTTACAGTCTTGAGTTTAGTTCAGGGAACATGCACGTCACAATATTCCTCATTTAAAAAATTCCCATCCAAGGTATACACAAAAAGAGGGGGTGTGGCCTGGTTGAGTTGCATTATAAAAGTGTTAAAACATTCATTAATAGTAAGGGGCATGACATTTCGCAAACACGCTCAAAGAGGTTGAAAACTTCATGACCAATCAGAGCACACTGTATTTTTCGGAAGGATGGGTTTCGGAGAGGCAGGAACTAAACAGAGTGTTACTGACAGACGAAGAAGAGAGGTGCTGCAACAATGTAAATATGTGAAAAATTTTGGTTTTTTTTGAACATTCAAGCATGAAAACCTTTTCTAGTAGACCCCAAAAACAAAATCAAGACTTTGTAAAAGTGCATAACAGGTCCTCTTTAAACTCTAGAATGAAGTTGATAATGTTTTTTGATGATATTCTTCTCCAAGCATAGGAAGAGGCATCTCAATTCCATAATGCATGATCTGGTTGGCAGAATTAGAGCAAGGCAAAGGACTACCAGAGGGTGGAGTCCTCAACCTGTTACTCAATATCTACCCTGACATCTTCCACGAAACACTGCTGCAGTCACACGCAGTGCTCTCTATGTAATGTAAAGTCTTTTATTCAGCACTTAGCATAATTGATTATGACATCATTTTGAAAACCAAACAGAAAACCACAACAAATGTGGGCATAAGAAACAAGCACAAAATTATAGGTGTTCATCTCACTATTTTTTTTTAAAGATGCCACCATTTTAAATTCAGCAAGCAGGCTGTAGCTTACGGCAAGTCACTTCACAAAATAAAGAAAAGCATATTGAGTGTTACAAGCTTTGTTATGAAATCTGAAAGGCTTTAATAAAAGCATAATTTTCATAAGAGTCCAGAGATCTGCATAAGGCAGATTTTTTTTGCACCACAGAATTTCATTTGCTGACAGATTATTATTTTTTGCATGTGAGAGAGTTTGTAGGGTCAAGTAAGGGCTGCCTTAATATCGAACACATTTTGGCTTCATTGGATGACAAGAGAAAGCAATTTACTGCCCCCTGCAGAGAAGGGTCCTCCCTTGGGTGCTGTAAATACTAAATCTTTTTTTAAATAAGGATACATGATGTAATCACTCTCTACAACAGCATAAATCACCAGGACCTTTATTTCAGTGGGTATTGTACACGATTTATTAATTCAAAGTGCAAGAAATTTCTGCACATTCTCTATAAAAAAAAAAATATAGTCAAGAACTCAAATTCCAAACAAATTTAAATAAGTTTACAAAACTCTAAATCATACAAATGACAAATAGCAGGAATAAGTGTAATAATATATATTATTTATTTTGATAATTTTTTTTTGTTTATGATTTAATGCCATGCCAGCTACATCAGCTATATTCATAGCGAAAATTAATGAATATATAAAAACCTATTTTAATTTATTTATTATATATATATATATATATATATATATATATATATATATATATATATATATATATATATATATATATATATATATATATATATAATTATAGATAGATAGATGATTAAAAACACAGTAAAAAACTAATATTGTAAAATATCATTACAATTTAAATGTAAAGCTGAATTTTCAGCATCATTACTGCAGTCTTCAGTGTCACATGATCCTTCAGAAATCATTCTAATATGCTGATTTGGTGCTCAAGAAACATTTCTTATTATTATCAATGTTAAAAACAGTTGCGCTGATTAATATTTTTGTGGAAACTGTGATACATGTCTTTCAGGATTCTTTGATGTACAGAAAGTTTAAAAAAAAACAGCATTTATTTGAAATAGAAATTTTAATTATTTTAAAAAATTTATTTAAAATTATTTTAAATCTTGCATAAATTTTGAAGTATTAATTTCTTAAAAAAAAAAAAACTTACTGACCCCAAACTTTTCAACAGCAGCATATTCTTATATATCTATTATGGAAATAAATAAGAATTTATAAACATCTGCTGGGAAAAAGACATCCATCTTAATAAGAATTAAATCAATTTTGGATTGCTTTAAAATGCAAGTACACTATTCCCCCCATATGAGTCGTTCAAGGTGATAGACGTCTTTTTTAGAAATGTATTTCACACCCTGAACACAATAAGCTAAATGCAGTCCTTTCTTGGAAAGCAACACTGTTGGTAATGCTATGGTAAGAGACACCCTGGCTGCCTTCAAGAGAAAACCCTAAACATGGTCAATTATTCAGAAGTCTGCAATAAGATGGATCAATGTCAGAATGCAGTTCTTGCGACCCAGCATAGCTCACATCCCACAGAAAAGAGAGAGAGAGAGAGAAAGAGAGAGAGGGGGTGAAAAAAAAACAAAAAGACAGACAGAGAGGGGCCTCTAGACAGGGCCTCCCAGAGAGCCAACAGAGTCATCATACTGGTCACTCCCAAGCGATTCAGCAGGAGGACACTCCCAAGCTTGACATTACCCCTTTAAAACACACTGCTTATAAAATGCATGCAATGTATTGGAGACTGGGATGGAAACCTGCCAACTTGCAGACTGTGATTTGCATGCAAGTATCCATCTAGTGTGGATTCCATGCCCTCAATTGCAGCAAGCATGCATGCATTCACGCAAAAGCATTCTGGAGAGAGACAGGGCGGCATGGCCGTATTCTCCACGCACACAGCAGAAAGGTGAAAGGTCTAGGGGGGATCAGCTACACAATGCTTGAAACAATCCTCATAGTATTGCATCAAAACAACACAGCAAGGCTGGACGGTCACCAACAATTGAGCTGTCACAAATAGGGGATTTAGTATCTCTGTGGTCTATTAGCATGACAAACGTGACAATTGCGCATGGCGGCAACATGCTGCATAGCAGCAGGCCGGGTTGCATGGCGCGGACATCGATTCGCTGTGTGCGCCACTGGTGCCAGCGCAAACTCAATGAACCAGGGTCCAACAAGCACAAGATAGACCCCCACTGACAATCAATTCCACCCAAAAAACAGAGGCCAACTTTTAAAACGGTCTATGTGCATCTCCTCAAAAGTACTGTTTGCTTCAAATCAGCTTTGCAATCAGACTTTCAGTTTTCCTTCTGAGCTATGCACCTTTAAAGGTATTTGCACACACACAAAAATGCAATCTACAGTGTCACATATGCTTCATAACAACAACATTTTAAAGCATGCATATGCATGGAAGGAAACTGAAGAGCATAAATTCTTTATAAAACGCACATTTTAAGAAAAAGAAAATTGTACTTGAATAGTTCACCAAAATGCTGAGAATTCTTGGAACACAAAAAGGACAAAAAAATAATTTGTCCATACATTTTGAAGTATATTCTCGAACACAAAAGAAAGAAACGCATACAGGTTTGGAAGGGCAAATCATTTTGGGGTGAAATATCGGTAACACTTTATTTTAATGTGTCCCTGTTACGTGTATTTACTATATTATTAACTATAAATTAGGCATAATTACATGCAACTGACCCTAAACCAACCCCTAAATCCTATCCTAACCCTATATTAAGTACATGTAGTTATTTATCATTACTCAGTACTTAAATGTATAATTACACTGTAACAGGGACACATTAAAATAAAATGTAACTGAAATATCCCTTTAAAGAGTCCCTATACAATATATTTATATTTAAGTTTAAACTATAGTTGGACTATAACAAGCATTCCTTAAACATTACCCTTCACAATCCACTACCTGAACCCTTCCTGCTACTCGTGCACAGGTAAAGCTGTGTTTGTTTGCATGACGCAAGGGTTGGTTCATAAGGATTTAGTTCCTCAAATGTTCCTCAGGTGTGTCACTGTTACACAACAACACAATTACTGCTCTTTCAACTCTGCAAAATCACCTCATTAGGGCGTCAGAATCACACATTCTTGAACCACGCCTACTAATATATGATCCATGAGTGTTCTGTTCTCAGAGTTTAAATGCTCCTGCGCTGCGGTCACTGCATGGATCGGAATGGACCCAGTATAACAGCTGCTGACCGTAGCTTTAATTTGAGCTTGTGCATGTGTGTCAATTCAGCCCAAGGTGCGAGAAACCTCACACACGGGCTCTATACGGTTCTTCTGTGAAAGAGCAAGGACATTAGATATGTTGCAAAGGCTCCATGGAGTGTAATTAAGGGGTCTAAGCATGCAGTGCTGAGAACCCTGTGTTTTTGACTGAATTATTATTATTATACTTTTTTCTGCCTAAAAACAAAAAACAAAACAGAGAGTACATTCCAAAATGTAAAAGATAGAAGAGTCTGAAACATGCACCAGTATTACAGAGCTCAATATACTATAGGTTTTTGTTATACAATCCATTTCTGTGATTAATTAATCATGTTGTTCCAAACCCATAAGACCTTCATTCATTTTCAGAACACAAATTAAGATATTTTTGATGAAATCCAAGGTTTTTTTTATCTGCAAAGATAAATCCACAATGAAATTACTAGGGATGTGCACAAATAGTCGAATATTCGTTCTGTAATTAATATTCGAAAAATAAAAATACTATTCGAATTTTACTATGTTGCTTTGCTGGCCGTAAATGCAGTGAATCCACGATAAATCCTAAGCACTAAAACCCGCAGTTATAATTAAATGCACCGGTTGGCGCTGTGGAGCGTGTTTAACAAGTTTATTTTATTTGATCATCACATAATGTTGTCATCTGCATCACAAAGTTTGGAATTACTTGATCTTACAAAATGGAATTACTTTTGATCAAATTAATTAATGAAATTGAGTTATCATAATATCAACACCATAATGAGAAAGCACATAAAATCTAAATACCCGTCGAGTGAGGAAAGACAGCTGTCCATCACTGCATTCACAACAACTAAGTTATCCCCAAGTGGGCCAAGATGATAACTTATCTGATAGCAAAATGATTTTGAGACATATGTTTCCTTTAATTTTCGTCGAGGGAGATATATTTACGAAGAGAAAACAAAGTGTTACTGTTAGAAACTTAGCTTAGCACACAGTTGATGTAACGTTAGGCTATTATTATCTTTGTTTCTGCAACTTCTGTCACACGGCTCGTTTTCTCACCCGAGCATGTGGATAATATTATTGTTTTTCTCAACATGAACATGTGAAACATATAAACACGATAACAATATACTGACTCGATTGCATTATGTACATTTTGTACAAGAACTGGCACTGTCTGCTTTTAGTATTTTTCCCGCTCGCGCTGCTTGAGATTAACGTTAAATGCTTTTGTTCTTAATATTTTCTGTTTACACATATTGTTTTATGCTTTGAACTAAAAGAAAACCTTAAGATATAATGTACGCTTGTTGTGTATATTGCATAATCGTAAGCTTGTTCAGAAATGGTTACAAAATATTGATGAATATAAAACAATAACGTCTTTCTCGTTTAACCTCATTTAAATAAACAAATATTCGAATATTCGTTTTTTACGAGCCCAAATATTCGAATACAATATTTTGGAAAAATGTAGAAATTACCACATTCAAGGTCCAGAAAAGTAGTATAGACATTGTTAAAATAGTCCACGTGACTACTGACTACAGTGGTCCAACCTTAATGTTATGAAGCGACGAGAATATTTTTTGTGCACAAAAACCAAACAAAAATAACTTCTTTATTCAACTTATTCGTGTCTCCCGTCATTCCCCTATGCTATTTTCATCGAAGAGCTTCCAGGTTCCACATCGGAATGCCGACTCAGTATCAGCACGACGCATGTGTGTGATGCCGACACAGGAGCCGTGGTTCTGGTGACACGTGAAATTCAGGTGGAGGGCAAGCAGTGAAAATTAGAATGGAAGAGATTTAGTAAAGTCCGTACTGTGCTGATTTAGAAAGGTATAAACAGAAAATCACCACATATGTTGGATGTGATCCTTATGTTATGAAGAGGAGCGAATTTTCTACTGAATTGAAAGACTTGACTGCCATCGAGGCACTAGATTTAAAGAATGTGAAGAATGTGAATCTGTCTGCTAAAGTAAGTGAGTTTAGGGCAGTATTTTTGATTTTCTGTGGTGATTGTGAAAAATGTCGAGTTCACATCATCGTTAAGGGAAAAAACTGGACTGTGTAATTCAATGTTCGCCTTTTCTACGTGTAAAAACACTAAGGGAAGCAGGTTGAGGAGGTGACGGGAAGACGCTGTATAGCAAAACTAATAATGTCATGGTTTAATAAATAACATTATTTGCGAGTATGACACTAACTCGGCTTGTAAATGAGTATAACTTGTACAAAGCCACCTCAAAACTGTTCACAAGCTTCTATGGGTTTGATTTTGGTTATCATTTGTTGAAATACAAAAAAATACAGTGTGTCGGTGTCTGTCATAGACTGTAAAAAAGGGTGTCTGTCCGCTGAATGTGACCCTCTGATTCTCCTCCGTGGTCATATGGGAAAGTGACTATTATTTGCAAAGATTAAAACTACATTTACACCCTTCCAACAAAGAAATTGATCGACTTCTGTCAGCTTGTTGAACACATTTATTTTTATTTATTTTTATACCATGTGATGGCTGAAGCAGCAGCACGTGACACTGTTTTCATGGTAACAAGTTCAACATTGTGAACGCAATTCTACAAGTGAAAACACCAAATGATCATGATAAAATATCTTCTCTTCCCTGCAAACGATACCATGAAGAATGTGAATATTTAACCAGGTCAAAAACAAAAAAGGGTAAGCAGGTATCCATATTCATTTCAGTATCAGCAGACTCTTTCAACTTTTAAAGTAAAAAAAACAAAAACAATAAAAGTTACATAAACGTTAAAAGCTCCATGTGGTTTCTCGATTTGAGCAACCATAAACGTCGCAAAACTAATTTTGAATTTGTAATAGGATTCCTCTATAGAAAAGAGGGCACTCCCTGCCCTCCATCCGCATTTCGCGCTACAATGAGGTCATGTGCAACAACCTATACTGAGCTGGCATTTGGACGTGAACATGGAAGCGCTGCACTCCATTCACTGCGTACGAGTCTGACATGGAAGAGAAGAAATTGTTGAATAAAGTTTGTTTTTTGCGCACAAAAAGTATTCTCGTCGATTCATAACATCAAGGTTGAACCACTGTAGTCACGTTGACTATTTAACGATGTCTTTACTACCTTTCTGGACCTTAAATTATGGTAATTATTAGGGGTGGTGAAAAAAATCGATTATTGATTAATCGCGAGTATGTTATGGACGAGTATGAATCGATTATTAAATTTTCAAAAATCGATTTTTTATTTATTTATTTTTTTGCATTATTTTATTTTGTAAAAAATGTTATACCGGGAGTTGAACGTCACGAACGCACCCAGTTCCAGTTAGCAAGCGCATGTAACGGCAGCCAGAGCAGGTGTGTAAAATGGAAGAACCAGGAATGAGCAACCAACCGATCCACCCAGCCAGGGGCGGACTGGCCATCTGTGTGATCTGGAGATCTGGCCCACCACCCACCGCCACGCACGCAGTCATCATCTGTTTTTTTCCCCCACTAATCTGTTTCACACTCCAGTACTGTAGGGGGCAGCAATGCACCTTTAAGTTGGATGCCGCCTGCACTGGCCGTGGCCGCCAAGTAAGCAGCAAAGACGTTAGATCAGTGGTCTCAAACTGCCGGCCCGCAACTGATCTCAAAAATAAAACATAATCCGGCCCGCTAAATTATTCTTATTCTCTAGTTGCTACCGGTCTGATATGCAAAGAAAAAGTCGCCGTTCTAAGGGGCATTCACATATCGCTTCCGCGCCGCATTCTCCTTTCCAATGCGCTTTCGCTCCAGTGGCGTCTGTCGTTGCTATGCAACCATGAGCCGCGCTCTCAATCGCTTCTATTATGAGCGCGCTTGCCTAAATTACAGTAAAAGCACTCGACTTTAAGTCACAAGCGCCGATTTAAACCACCGAAACTTTTTCTTTACCTTGACATGTTTCGACTGCAACCTGCAGTCTTCCTCCACCTGAACACATTGTCTTTCTAGAAGAAAATTGTCCAATTTCTACAGTATGTTGGTTCTGATCTACATCCTAAAGGAAATAAGCCTTTCATTTATTTGTTATTGTTTAGTTCAACTTGATGAGTCACAACACAATGTGATGTATTCATTTCTGTGTTCTACAGAACATAAGCTACATACAAATAATTCTGAAGTTATAACTACAAGACACAGAAAGTGCTTTGAGTTGTTGTTACTCAATGAAAGAGTTAAGTAATTCAGTAGCTGACTTTTTTTTTAATACTGCAATCACTTTGTAGTGTATTTTCGTTTACTGTTGTGAAATGGAAAATCAATAATCGCTAATCGAGAATCGTTAATAATCGAAAATCGACTGTAAACGAATCGGGACTTCAATAATCGTAATCGAATCGAATCGGGAAATCAGACAGATTAACCACCCCTAGTAATTATGTTGCTTTCTATGAGGGATTAAAAAAAAAAAAAACTTCTTAATTGGTGTTCCGAAGACAAGCGAAGGTCTTACAGTTTTGGAACGACATGAGGGTGAGTAGTTAATGACAGAAATGTCATTTTTGGGTGAACTAACCCCTTTAACAACAGCTGACTGCCACAAAACTTGGTGGGTCATTTTAAGAGCTTAGTCTGATGCAACATGCAAAGTATGGCACTATAAGTGGAAAACATGAAAATGCAGGCAACAAATATGCATACAATGAATATAATGGTTGTGCATGAACTGGTGCTAACAAATGGCAATAAAAAAAAGACAACAGTGGTTTTAGAATACAAACAATTTTGTGAACTTATTTGCAACACTGAATATCAGTAATAAGCAAATGAACAGTAATCTTGCATATATGAGAAAGGAAGCAGCTTTTTGCTCGAGGGTTTGTGATTATTTTTGCATGGAGACTTGTGTGGCACATCTGAACCCTGTTCCTTAAACTGATTGCAGCAACAAAACTATATTTAGCTCCTTATTTTTGCAGCCTCTACCTATGCATTACTGCTGGAACAAAGCTTGCATGACAGAGCGTCCGAATAATTTTCCATTGCGCGCAACTAATAAAAATTGTTGCATGCTCAACATGGCATGCAAGCAGGCTGTCAGGTCCCTGTTTCCCCATTGCACTTGCACACTCAACAACCGTCGGCCAAAGTTTCGTGTTACCTAATGCACCTCGCATGCATCAACGACAGAAGTTGTACGAACGAATCTAATCTGCAGACCGAAGCCGAGGCCGTCATGACGTCACAATCGAACATTGTTCGAGAGAAAATCGCCTCGTGCGCGTGAATAAATCGGGTGCGGACAGTGTTGCCATTGCACAATCACTTTTGCATTGCTGGCTAGGCAGTTCCTCAACGCGGAAAGAAGGCGTTTCTTTTAATAATCGTGGTAGAACAAGAATGCAAATAGCGCCTGTGCGAGTGCCTAAGAGAGCATCGCCTTACCAGAAAATCTGCAAAAGGGCAGATCATTAAAACATGCATTGCAACTGATCAAACTTTTAATGCATTGGCCACGATGAAGCTGCAGCCGTGCACTTTGCAAGCCATGCAACGCTGGCTGCATTTCCGAGGTTTTGCACGGATCGGTTGAGTAAAAAAAGTACCTACCTCTATTTGGCACGGACATCTCCCCTTTTGGGTTGGGGGAAGGGGAAGCACAAAAGACTTTGCCTTCCTTGTCGCTCCCTCCTTCCATCTATCCCTCGCAGTGAGGCTTCAAGCGGGCTTGCTTGCAACAAAGGTGCAAAATACAAGCCCCGATCTTCATGCACTCGGAGCCTTTGGGCGTCGGGTAACTTGTTCTCCGTGCAAAGGCTGGCCTTTCAATTGCACGCAACGAAAACGGGGAGATTTCTGCAACCGCTCTGCAAAGAAACCTCGGCAGGCACTTACATGATGGGCCAAGGCCAGCAGCTGAAAGCTCCTAACTTGGATCAGTGTGAGCCCCTGCTAACACACGTTCTTCCTGCCTGACGACGCCGGGGATCATGGGACTGGTAGTTTACACGTAATTGCTGTGCGCCGGGGAAAAAGGAGGAGTAGGCCTAATGCTAATGTGATTCTTTTCAGGCTAACAGGCAGATACGGTATTTCAGACAGATAAACAGGGTGTGAAGTGCTTGAGGAATGATGAATTACTTTGTTATGCTAATTTGTTCTAGTTCAGAATCTTATCATAAGTTATTGTTCCAATTCTCATTGTTTTGAACTATTTTAGTACTTTTTGTACTAGAAGAATCGCTACAAGAAACACTTTTTTTGGGGGAAACTTGGATGTTACAATTAGAAATCAATTTCTTTTGTCATTAATTGAGGTTACACATTTTAATTATTAATTCATCCCATATTTATATAAATTAAAATATCACTGATTAGCTACAACTAAACAAAAACTATGAACAACCAGTCAGTATTAACTTATTTATAAGTTGGCTATATAAGATTTGAGCGATTTAACGAAAAATATTGGTTAATTTCAAGTTGGACATGATGTTCTTTTGACAGATTAATTTATAACTCTTCTTGATTCGTAAGTGTTTTTGATTCACTTAAATGAACCGACTCATTAAGAGTCATTCTTTTGTGAATCGAACTACATTAAAGGGATAGTTCACCAAAAAATGAAATTTTTGTCATCATTTACTCACCCTCAAGTAGTTCGAACCCTGTATACATTTCTTTGTTTTGCTGAACACAAAAGAAGGTATTTGGAAGAATGTTTGTAACCAAACAGATCTCCCCCACCATTGACTACCATAGTAAGGGAAAAAAATACTATGGTAGTCAATGGGGGGCGAGATCTTCTTGGTTACAAACATTCTATGTACAGTAGAACAAAGACATTTATACAGGTTTGAAACAACTTGAGGGTGAACAAATTATAACAAAATTTTTGGGTGAACTATCGCTTTAATTGTTGATTCAGTAAAAAGAACCGTTTCATTCTGAATAGAACAACACTGGTCGCTGGTACTTGACAATTTCCCTACATCTCTGCTAAGGGCACTTCAATATAAAGTGTGACCTCTTAAGAACTGAAGTGTCTTAAGTCTTCGTCTTCTTTCTTTTACCCTCATAATCAATGATGGACTCAAACTTTGTGTAAGCATCATTATTTTATTGTGTGGTCTTCAAAGGAGAGTGAATAAATATAGGCTACTCGTGCTCTCGACATGCAAGGAAACTTGTCTAGAAAAAACTATTAGTGTGGGCATAAAGATAAGAAAAAAAATGTATATATTAAATAACTTGCACAACTGTGTGACATTTCAAGACATTACAGGTTTGAAAGAGATGTGATATTTTCATCATATTTACAGTAGCACCATGGAACTTTAAATGTTAAGAACTATGTTGTTATTATGGCAAAATTCTATTTTTTGATTTTCAGTATGTTATGCTGAATAAAACAGTCTTTTCTCTTTCTCCAGTTTGGACATGATGTTGTGTTGATTATACATACATGATTATACATGCATGATTTAGGGCTTCTGCCTAATTGAGTTGAAAAATACCTGTGATATGAGTAATATTTGGCACACAAAGTGTATGTCACACCCTATTAAAGTAAAAATTTGGTCAAAAATCAAAATACTGTCATAATTGACTAAACTTTCCTTTCTTACGTGGAACGCAAAAGAAGATATTTATAAGAATGTACAAGCTGCTCTTCTCTCTACAATGCCAGTGAATGGAGACCACAGCTAACAATTTTCAACTTTTTATGATGTTTTTGTCCTTTTTAGAGCTTGACAGCTCCTGGTACCATTCCACTTTCATTGTAAGAGAGCAGTGTTAACATTCTTCAAAAATTTTCCTTTTGTATTCCATGGGAGAAAGAGACATACAAATTTGGAATGACAAGAGGGTGAGTAAATAATGACAGAATTTTCTTTTTTGTGTGAACTAACCCTTTAATTTCATACATGTGGACTAACCATGCGCCAGCGAGAGCGTCAAAGTGACAGGAAGTCATTCATTTCCAATGTGAGCCGGCGGCGAGGCGTGTCTTGGATGGTGAGAGCGTCGAGGAAAGTTTAAGTCAGGTCAACTTTATGGTAATGAGCTATGACGCGGTCCAATCGGAATGTAGACGTCCTCGCTTGAGAGGATTCTGATTGGTTGCCACAACTTGTCATTTACTTTGACCCTCCTGCCGGTGGCGGTTTGAACGCACAGTACAGCATTGTTGGCAGGGCAGCCAAGGCGAATTTTGACACTCTCGCCGACGGCGGTGTGAACGCACAGTAAGACGTTTCATTTTTTTGACATTTTTTTTCCCCGGAGTAAACCTCTAACTTACAATACATTATAAGGACAGTGGAGATGCACTTCATTAGTCTTAATCACACTGGATGCACTAAAAGTTTTCTTCCCTGTATCAAAAAATGTATAGACCTTCTAAATCATGCATGTGTATCCTACTTCAATGTGCCTGTTACATTATTTCTTGGTTGCTATGAGAGTCTGGTAAATAGGCTTCACGATGATGTGCAAGTACAGCGATCCATCCACCAGGTACTCGGATGTGCGATACTGCAGGTCCACTTCAGCCAGGAAGTCCCCCACCTCCTCTGTGCTTTGGTGGAAACCGAAGATATGCCGCACCACAAGCTTGCCCTTCTGCTTTGTCAAGATGAGCAAAGTCTTTTGGAAGCTTACACCTGCAAAATCTGCACTGGAAGTAGCAGGTGTGATGATGATACGAGGCCGGGCGATTCCACTTCCACCATCGGGCCGTGGTGGCTGCATGGCGCCCTGCTCGGTGTACATGGGCCGCATGCTGAGAGGGAGCCAGCGGGGCGAGAACAGGGCGTTCCACGTCACCCGCTTACTGGAGTCAAATCCGCTCGGACCCAACTGGGTCTGGAAACTGGTGCTACGGTCATCCCGTGCCGGGTTGCTTATGATCCACTGAGACCCCCACATGGATGAGAGATAGTTGCGGGGCACGAAGAGGCTGCAGTTCACGTCGAAGAACTTGGCCAGCTGAAGGGGTGAAGCTGAATGGAACTGATACGATAGGTAGAGAAGATTGCGCACCGACTCGTGGTAGCGCGTCATGATCGGCGACTGTCGCTGCAAGCGAAACAGTTCACGTGGAGGGATCATGGCGTAGCGCACCAGTCGAAGGGCATTCTCTGCTGTCAGGCTGTCCGGGTCATTCTGGGTGATCCAGATTTCAAGCGCCTCAAACAGTTCCAGCTCGCTCTTCAATACTAAATCAGAGCGCTGCAGGAGGGTCATTAGCAATTCAGCACTAACCGACGGCCATTCTGCGCTCTGAAGCACCGATGACAGATTCCACGATAAAAACTGAAGGCAGCTGTCTCTCAGTGCCGTGTCGCCAACCGTCACGGCGTACTGGTACCAACTCACCACATGACCGCCTAGAGAATCGCTGGCCAGGTTCTGGCTCATGTACTGGGTTAGTCCTTGCTGGAGGCTGGAGATGCCGTACTTGGTTGCCAGTCTGTGCAGTGGTGTGGCCTGGTCCAACTGCAATGAGAGTTCACCACAATACAGATATCTGCAATACAGAAGAAAATTAGATCATCAAATAGTGTATCTTAAATGAATTTTTAGGGCTAGGACGATACATCGATTCTCGATCGATACAATGAATCTGGATCAATCCTCCTGATACTTTCTCTCTCTAATCGATTGTGAGCTTAGTTTTAACAGCAGATGGAGCTCTAGGCTAGTTTTTAACCGCACACTCAAACGCTCACGAAGAGTTGAGTCATTTAAGTGGTAAAATAAACTTGCTCAGAATGCTTTTATGATGCGAGATTTGTAATTCGCTTCAACCTTTTCAAACTTTATGAATGATTATTTTAGGTTTAAGTGGTGTGTGTAAAAGAACTGGAAGCAGACAGCATACGAGTGTTAATAAGGAACGTTTAGTAGTGCCATCTGCTGTTTAAAGGCAGGAACACACCAAGCCGACGCCAACTAACTAGTGGTGATGTAAGCAGACTGCAGGGTTGGCTCACGTCGGCAGCGTCTGGGTCCAAAGTTGGCTTGACACACCAAACTGACGCTCGAAAGCCGACGGCCAAGTAGCACGTCCGTTCTGTGCCTGTGCAAGATGAAATGCCTTTCCGTACCAGCAGGTGGCAGTATCTGAACAGCCAATTAGAATGATCAGATGGCCAGAGGGACCGATGAGCTCCGACGCCGATTCAACATGTCGAATCGGCCCAAAAGAAAGCAGATGAGGACCAACTTCAGCCGACGGTGTGGAACACACTGAGAAAACTTAGTCGGACGATGAACAAAAACTGCCCGACAGCCGTTCATCAGCTTGGTGTGTTCCTGCCTTAAAAACTAGAAACGATTCAAGAGAGAATCGTGATACATCTGAAAATATAATCTTCATATGTCTGAACTTGAACTGAACAAGAAACATTTTGTAATAATTGTAATTTATCATTTTATTATATTACAATCAGTGTTTGGGGTAACGCATTACAAGTTACATGAGTTATGTAATCAGATTACTTTTTTAAAGCAACAAGTAAAGTAACACATTACTTTTAAACTTACTACAAAATATCTTGTTACTTTTTCATATAAGTAACGCAGGTTACATTGTTTTCCCATTTATTGACTGATGCCTCTCCTGCAATAATTATATATGTTAAATAATACAATATTAACAGTGTCTTTGCTGCTGACCTTCGATGATCAAATGTGACCATACCAATAAGCAAAAATTACTTTAGTTAAACATCACATTTGTGTTTCATTTTTTTTTTTTTTTTTTTTGTATTGCTGATGGGCGTTGAACTTTCTTCTCCTGCGATCCAGAATGGCAGCACAGCTGAAAGGTTTTTTTTGAGCTGCGCCCTCTGCTGTGCAGGTGTGATTTTGCATTTCTTTTAGCCTCAGGATTATTCACTTTTCATATTATTTTTGCCAAAAATAAAACATTTTTTGTTATTAAAAAACAAGCAAGCAAGCTTAGCCTATGTGAGAAAAACTAACGCAAAAGTAACAACACGTTACGTTTTTTTTTAAAGTAATGCATTTAGTTACTTTTTTAGGAAATAACAATATTGCAACACATTACTTTTAAAAGTAACTTTTCCCAACACTGATTATAATTATTATTATTAGTAGTAGTAGTAGTATTTGCTATTTGTATATATATTACTAACTTTTTATACCTTAATTTTATTTCATATTTAATAACTAATTTATTTTATAAACTTAGCTGTGGTGAACATTTTGGCTGTATTAGTTGTTTTGGCTGTAGCATCCTTTTATTCACAGAACACAGGAGGAGATACATAGCAGAATATTTAGTAAATTAATGTTTAATAAATTAACTTTATTAACGATTTATTTTTATAATAGCTGTTTACATTGTAGTGAACATTCTGGCTGTATTAGTTGTTTAGGCTGTAGGTTTAAGGAATATATGTCATCATTTACAAAGCTTTTATTTCCTTCATAGAAAACAAAAGGAGATATACATAGCAGAATATTTAATACATTCATATTTAATAAATTACCTTTATTAAAGATTTATTTTTATTAAGCTAGCTGACAACATTGTGGTTGTATTAATGGTTTTGGAAGTAGTTTTGAGAAATGTTTCGAATTGGTTGTAAAAAAAAAAAAAAAAAAAAAAGTGTACTACATGATTATTCAAAATTAATGATGTAAGTATTTATGTTTTGTCTCTGAACTTGCAATTCCTCTTCCTGTCATTCCTATTTGAATTCCAATACAGCTTCCTTTGGGGTGTGTCCAATTCAATTCATATTTAATGTCATGAACTGAAAGGGAGCCAACATTTTGTCATTTGTGGCGTCTATTGGTTCTGTGAGCCAAACTGGATTGTTAACTGATAAAATAATATCATTTTCTACAATAAAAATATAAATCTGTTTAATAATAATGCATTTCTCTTGACTGAGTAAACTTTTTGTTCTCTACCATTGTAGTTTCATGCTGTCACTCCGTCTCCAACATAAATTTGCCTTGTTTTCCTCTTTTGCTGCTGATTGTATCTTTGTTGTCTTATCCTTTGGATCACTATAAAGGAAATAATACCCCAAACAAAAAACTTCAGCTCATTCAAAATAAATGAGTAGGCGGCATGTGCTCTTGTAACCAAAACATCTTCTCACGCTAGCTTCACTTAACCATTGTAACTTTGCCCCGTTTGGCCATTCTTATTGTAAAGGTGCTTTACAAAAGACCAGAGAGTTCATTTTTAAATATTACTGTTGTGTTTCATTGATATTATCTCTTGTTGGGTCCAAGCAGCTGACAGCAGGAAGGTTGCAGTTCCACCATTGGCCATTAGAGAGAGTCTTGGACATGTGTGGGATGGAAATGTTCTCATTACTTGTCATGACATGTTTTGGGATGGTACAGCAGGGATGGTACAACACTGCAGACTTTTCCTTTTATGTAAATTTTGCAGTTCTATAAACTCAGTTTTATAAAGTGCATCAGTCCTACCCAACTCACATGCTTTTCACTTACTTATGATGCTTTACAGTCTTGGTTTGACCTAAATAATAATAATAATAATAATAATAAAATGTGCTCGTTGCTTTATTTTTCTTTTATTTTGTTTTCTTTTGTTATTTTATTTGAACACAAAAATACATATATATATATATATATATATATAGGTATGTATATGTATAGACAGACAGACAGACAGACAGACAGACAGATAGATAGATAGATAGATAGATAGATAGATAGATAGATAGATAGATAGATAGATAGATAGATAGATAGATAGATGTCAACATTTCCCAACTCAATGCTTCTCACCTGATGAATTTATCGAACACAGCAGTGCATTCTGCTATTTCTCGCAGCACTAGCGTGCTACTATTGCGGTTTCTCAGCATCTCTTCAAACACTCGGCTCTGCAGTGAAAGCACCAGCGTGTGGGCTTGGATCACCTTGACCTCATCCGCATTCACTGTTTCCACACGTAGGGAAATGTCACTGTTATTCCCCAGCATTAGAAGGCCCTCCAGCCGTGCCACCAGCCCCTGCGAGTGACTGATAACTTCTGTGGTGCCTTCTTCCAGTCTCTCTGCCCTCAAACCTGCAGAGTGATGGGGAAAGAGGCGTAATTATTCATGTCCAGTGACTGGTGATGGGTGTCACAGTATGTGCTTTTGTAGATAATCCAAGGGAGAGAGATGTAGAATAAAAACACAGAAGCACCACACACTTACAACATAACATTATCACAAGACAAAGAACACAGGCAAATTAAGGGCTTAAATACAGAAGGGAGATCATTAACAGAACAGGGAACAGGTGTAACTCAATTAACAATGTGCATGTGCATAACGTGTTCAGTCTATAGGTGCGTAGTTTTTCTTTACAAAGTGACATCATCAACTACTGGCCTGGCAACAAAATACAGCATTTTTAATAGTTTACGCGGATCTGTGTGAATGGGGAACGTTGTCGTCTGTGCGCAAAAAAAAAAAAAAAAAACGTTTTTCCGTTATATACATAATATATTTTTTTGGAAACATGACAATTTTTTTTATATTTTATGATGAATAGAGAACACAAAAAAACAGCATTTACAAGATAAAATCACATACTAAATATAATTTATTATATATTTATATTTATAATCTTATAAATATATGATTATCTTAAAAATTTCTTCTTCATTTTATGTCACAATTTTTATGTTTTAGATTTTCAGAACTTTCTTCCAGGTTTAAATTAGATTATTTCTCACCTAAGAATTTGAACTTGCATGTTTCGATGTTTATTTGCAGTGTTTCCTCTTTTCCATTGTTCATATTACACATACAGTAGAACTGTCTTAACCGTCTTGTTTTTCCATAAGGGAACAAGTGTTTTTAAACAGAATGTGTTTTCATGGCTCTGCACCCTCAAAATGATCATCCAACTTCCGTTGTGCATTTCCTTGAATGCTGGTCCGGGTGTCATTGCAGAGTTCTCAGAAATACCATCATGCATTTGTTTGTGTTGGTGTTGTGTGTGCGTGAACAAACCACTTATAGCGCCCTGGTTTCCTATTACTTGTTACCACATAAAGTACAAGCCGTTATGAATCATATAACAGGTTCGTAATGAAATACAACAGAAATCAAAGGAAAGTCTTAATTGCTGATGATGGGTTAATTGTTTTTCATCAAATTAAAACATTTTAATGGTCTCTTACTAGCCAGACATGATTAGGTACATCATTGTATTTGATAGATAATAATTGGACATTATTTTTCATGCTAGAACATGTTTTCATCCTTCTCATATTAAAAAAAGCATGATCTTGATAAATTGAAGATCACCTTTTTCACAACTGCATTTTAACATATAGAATGTCTCTTAACATGCAACTTTGCAAAGTGCAGATTTTTTTTTTTTTTCATCCAGCAGATGAAACCCAGAGTTCTGGATATCTCCATCCACAAATCCAATATTTCTGACATTATGTCCAAACATTGCATCTATCATCTGGGAGAAAGTCCAAGTCACCTTACCTCCACGGACAGGTTGCACATGCAAACCGATGGCCAACAGCAAGAAGAGCAGGTAAACATGGGCAAGCAACCCTTTTCCCAACAAATAAGCCATCTTTTCTTGTCCGATAGTGGATTTGATCTCCTACTCTCTTTTCTGTCTCTATTCTATATTTTCGTCAGTTTTCTTTCTCTTTTCAACCCTCTACTCTTCCTTGATTTAATTGTCTTTCTTTTGTTTCCTCCTCCTCCTCCTCCTCTTCAGTAGATGATGGATAGTCTGTCGGCCCCCTTTATGTGGCATATAGACTATGGTGCATAACTAGTATGTAGGTTACTGGTTGTTTTGGGTTAGTTCCACCCTCACAGTATCCTATCGATCAGTGGAACCTGTGGGGGGTGGGGAGTTCGTTTTGGTGGGCAGGAACGGCAGTTGCCATGACAACGGCTTTGATTTTGACTTTTCTCTTTTTTAATGTTGTATGACATACATCCAGAGGAGGCCTCAGCTGTTCAGGCACAGCAAGCGTGGAATTCTAATCTTGAACTGTAATTGTAACTGAGAGTTGCAAGTCTGTTTATGCAAATCTGCATGCATAAATGAATGCATTTCAGACAATATTGACAATATTGTGTCTAAAATGTATGTCACCTAATATCCTATAAACGTGTTTATTGAATTGCTATATAAAATCAATATCACATTTGCAAACGTGCTGATATTCGGGAAAACAGCACTTAGGTTGGTGTGATATTGCTTATAAATATTAAAAACAAGAACTTATATGGAGACTTAATTTTGCATCATATCTTGTTTTGTTTTTTTATTAATTTTGGTGGCATTTTTGCCCCAAGTCCCCATTAATTTCTGACCCTGTGTGCTATGTGATGGCAGGGCAAAACTTACAAACTTAGGCCCCTTCTGATGCAAGGCCCATTTCAAAGGTGCCGTAGAATGGAAATTTTGAATTTACCTTGGCATAGTTGAATAACAAGAGTTCAGTACATGGAAATGACATACAGTGAGTCTCAAACTCCATTGTTTCCTCCTTCTTATGTAAATTTGATTTGGTTAAAAGACCTCTGAAGAACAGGCGAATCTCAACATAACACCGACTGTTACGCAACAGTTGGGATCATTAATATGTACGCCCCCAATATTTACATATGCCAGCCCATGATCGAGGCATTACACAAGGGCAGCCAGTATTAACATCTGGATGTGCACAGCTGGATCAACAGACTAGATAAGCAAGCAAGGACAATAGCGAAAAATGGCAGATGGAGCAATAATAACTGACATGATCCATGATATAATTTTAGATTTACATGATATTGTAAATTGTCTTTCTAAATGTTTTGTTAGCATGTTGCTAATGTACTGTTAAATGTGGTTAAAGTTACCATCGTTTCTTACTGTATTCACGGAGACAAGAGCCGTCCTTATTTTCATTATTAAAACACTTGCAGTCTGTATAATTCATAAACACAACTTCATTCTTTATAAATCTCTCCAACAGTGTAGCATTAGCCGTTAGCCATGGTGCACAGCCTCAAACTCATTCAGAATCAATGTAAACATCCAAATAAATACCATACTTACACGATTAGACATGCTGCATGATGAACACTTTGTAAAGATCAATTTTGAGGGTTATATTAGCTGTGTGAACTTTGTTTATGCTGTTTAAGGCTGTCTCGAGCTCGGGGACGGGGAGCACGAGAATTTAAAGGGGCCATAGCCTGAATCGGTGCATATTTAATGATGCCCCAAAATAGGCAGTTAAAAAAATGAATTAAAAAAAATCTATGGGGTATTTTGAGCTGAAACTTCACAGACACATTCAGGGGACACCTTAGACTTATATTACATCTTTTGAAAACGCGTTCTACGGCACCTTTAAGTGAAACATAGCAAAGGCCACTACTGATCTTGCAATTGATTTTTTTTTTTTCGCAATTCTACAAAAAAAAAAAAGGTCAGAATTGCGAGTTACACCCAGAATCGCAAGAAGTCAGAATTGCGAGATATAAGCTTGCAACTGAGTAAATTGTGTTACATACTCGGAATATAAACACACAATTCTGACTTTTTTTCTCTAAATTGTGAGATATAAATTGAGAATAGCAAGTTATAAAGTCCAAAAACTCACACTTGCATAAAAAAAAAATAATCACAGTTTACGTTTTTTATTTTTTATTCTGCAGCTGAAACAAGCTTCCATATTGTATGGAGGAAAACTGTTGAAATATTCATTAAAATGAATGTTGTATTCTGCAGATGAAAGGAACTCAAACAGGTTAGAGACAGGTTTGAGGGTGAGTAAATGACAGATTTTTAAAATTTTTGGTGAGCTTTCGCTTTAAAATTGCATAACTTGAATAGCACAACAAACTGCTCAATTTGAGATATTATTCATAGCACAAAAAAGAAGTTACATGTGTAAATTTAATTCTTAGGGTTAAGGATTTGTATGAAAAGAGGTAACAGGACTGTCTAAACATGGCACCCAGAAGTATGTGACACCCTTGTACACTGTATTTTTCAGTCACTCAGCCAGACTGAACATGTTGGTCCTATTACATGCTGTCCACACTTAGGATCAAAAGAAGGATTGGAGTCTATTTCTCTCTCTGTATGTAAGGACATCCACCCCTTAGTCCTCTAGTTAGAGGTTATGTCACTTGTTTACTGCCAGTCAAAGGAGCGGGAGAAATGTGCTGAGAGCGTCTGAACCTTGGCTGTGTGACAAGGCAACAGAGGGAACAGATATGTGCGTGTTTGTGTAAGTGTACGGATGTGTGCTGTGCGTGTGTGAGATGAACTTCCGAGGAAAATTTGAGTAAATCATTTACTTAGGAGAAACCCTAAAGCTACTATCAGGCTGATTGTGACCCTGATCTAAACTGATAGTGATGAATGGATTCCTCTTAAGGCTACATCATACAGCATTCGGTTGGGTGAATAAAAAAAATTGATTTGATTTTAACTAGGACAATGTACAGTCAAAGTTTAACAGACCTGATAAAAAAGGCTGCAATTCAATACAGGGAGCATTTATATCCATGTGCTTCATTTCAAATACCTATTCAGCTCTTAATATATAATATATATTTAATATATTCTAGGCTTATTCTATATTAAAATATTCATACAGTTTAATGCACCTTTGCTAAATAAAACTTAATTTCTTAACTATAAATTTAGAACATTATATACCTCTAATCTGATTGGCTAATTGTGGCATCCTGCAGTAAAATATTTTTCTATAATGATGACTAAACTATATAATTGACCATTGTACCTAGCAACCAATTTCCTACCAAGCTGTCCAGGATTCTGGATTTCTTCTGACATATTGCAATAATTTCACTTTAAAATATAGCTGAAAGCAGCAATTAAGGGGCCAAGCACAACAGAAGCAAACAAGGAAGCTAGCAGCAGACCAACTGCAAAAATGAGTAAATAAAGACATTTGGAGACAAAGACACATGTCAATTTTGAAGTCAATCAGACCAACAGACCAATTTCATGTTTTGTTCAATTATAGTCCCACCGCTTTTTTTGTGTGTGTCCTCATAGTGCCCCCATATATAAGTGTGTCAAATTTGGTGAAAATATCTCATTTTGTTTAGGAGTTATAGACATTTATATGTATGAACACATAAAAAAATTACACACACCTGATTTTGATTGCATTTTTTGCCACTTACTATCAAAATTTGGCCATGAGCATGTAGTCAACGACCAATGTTTCTGATTTTACGGTGGTTTCGTCTCAATCGGACTTACAATTTCAAAGATATTTGCGAATGTTGTTTAAATGCTAAATCACAACGTTGCAATACCTAGCATGTATGATATCGTTGGACTCGGCAAGGATTCAGGAATCTAAGGAGATGACGAAATTGTCCTGAGAAAATAAGTCAACCACATCCAAAGTTATAAGCATGTAACTAATTTTTTCACCACTAGGTGGCACTGGTCCGAAACTTCTCAGGCTCCTTCAGTGCATCGTGCTGATGACCCTTACAGAGTTTCGTAATGATACATTAATGCGTTTGCATTTTACTACACAATTCAAAATGGCCGCCGCCAAAAATGGCCGATATGGGTATGAGAAAATTGGATATCATTCGAATGTGCGCGATGCCCCAAAACTAACGAGATGAAACACAGCATGTAGCCTCAGGTCATGCTTGTGAGGACATGTACCAAGTTTGGTCTGAATACAATAAAGCCTTACGGAGATATGTGAAATTAATTTGCACATTTTTCGAAAATTTTTGTCAGCATGGTCTGAAGATGATCTGGTTCAATTTTTGTGATAATCTTAATGACGGAACATGATGTCATAAGGTGCAATCAAATCATCTAGTTTGGAAAAAAACTAGTTTGTTTCTAGACTTTGCAGTTCAGAAGTTATTAGCATGAATGTGAGTGCTAATTTGATCAGTTGGTGGCGCTAGAGCAATTGGGTTAGAGACTCAAAATTTTCTATAGTGACAGTTTGGACTGTCCTGCTAAATTTCATAACTTTCCCGCAAGTGGTTCTATGGGCGGCATAGGCTTCCAGAGTGGAAGAAGAAGAAGAAGAATGCCAGCGGAGACAATAGGTGCCTATGCACCTTTTGGTGCTTGGCCCCTAATTAATATTTCATGTCCATTTATTTGGTACACCAAAGCCACATAATGCATGATAATGTACAGTCATCTGATAATGACCAGCTGATTATACCTTATGCCTTACTTAATGTTTGTATTGTTTCATTGTTGACCTGTCCTAGGAACGGTCAATATTATTGTAGAGTGTTAGAACAGTAACTATGAGTGATGCAGTGACTCACAGACAGTGTAATAAAGCAGTAAGCTTTCATCCTCAGGCAAAAGAAGTAGTCACTGACAGTATATAGGTCATATTATTATCAAGTCCACACTGATTTTAACTCAGAAATTGCTACATTTCACAAATAATGACCAAAAAAACGGCAAGTAACACATTGTAATAAACAAGGAATTCTGAGAGACTTTGAAAAATGTGTACACTGTAGTAGTACGTATGCAGCAGAAATCACACCTTTAATCTTTACATTTTTAGATTAATGTGTTTAGAGCAATGACAACTGACAACATCATTTAAATGTGATCACAGAGCCATACAAGTAATTTATACTCCAGCATTTAAACCACTCAGTAAAAAGAAAGCCGGTCTGGGTAGCCTGCAGGTATATTGATCACTGGTGATGAAAATGTCAAAAGACCCAGCAAGCCTAATTCGATTTCTCTCACTCTCTCTTGTAATGGGGCTCCGTATCTGACCCACTTGGCACCTCATTGTATCTGCTGCTCTACTGCATTTCAGCTGTATTGTGTTTCTGCATCATGAATAAATTGGTTTCATTTTTAATTTCCTTTAAATTATTTTGGTTTAACATGATGTTGTCATACTGTGGGATCTGTCAGGAGTTATTAAACAACAAAGCAGACGAGACAGAAGTTACAAACTTCATCCATCTTGTTTCCTCAATTTACTTAGCCTACGTTCTCACACATTACATTATTACATCATTCAAGATATAATTTCAACAGTTCTGACTTCCTGTTTCAAAGTAGTACAATGTTACGCATGAACACAACACATACTAAATGTCTCCAAAAAGATCAATCATGCATTTTACTAAACTTGAATGGTATTGTCACTAGAGGGCAGTATTGTTGCAAATGAAATACTGTCATGAATACAGAGAAATGCATTATACTGTAAAAGATTCTATTTGTTAACATTAGTTAACACAAACTAACATTGAAAACTACTTCTAAAGCACTACCTTGATAGTCTACCCTTGACATTCTAACTGTAAGTAATTTTGTAACTACATGTAGCAGTCAGAGTATAAGTAGACTGTCTACTTAATATGTGCTAACACTTTATTTTGATGCTTCCCCACAGACATTCTACTATAAGTAACTTTGCAAGTTCATGCAAACTTTTTTCTACTAACCCTAACCTAACAGTCTACTTCAGTGAGAGTTAGTTGGCATGTAGTTGCAAAGCCACTTATAGTAGTAGAATGTCTAAAGTGGACCAAAGTAAAATCAAAAGTTGCATTAATATTATTCAATGGACCTGAGCTAACATGAACTAACAATGAACAGTTGTATCTTAATTAACTAACATTAACAAATATTAATAAATACTAACAAATGTATAGCTCGTTGTTAGTTCATGTATTAACTAATGGGACCTTGTGCAAAAGTGTTACCAAAATTCGCATTGTGAAACTGTTTCTGTTGTTATCGAGACAAAGAAAGCATTAATAATCCATAATTCCTCACAAAAAGGCCCTCTGTATTTACCCCGCTTTATCTCCATCCATTCATTACTAATTTGCTTCAGTTCTCTCCATTTATTCATGTGTTTTTCCTTTTATCTTGTTTCTCTCCCTTTATCTCCCCCGCATGCCTCAGAAATTACAGGTAATTAAATTCACATTAATAATGTTAGCCTCCGTGAACCCCGCTTACAGCAATCACATTACGTGCTGTTATGAATTAATGTGTTTAGATGGAACAAAAGAACCCTTCACTTTAAGTGCTTTAACTATGAGTTGAGCAGTTTTTCTTCTTCACTCTACAAAAGAGTTGATAAAAGCAAAGTGACAAAGTGGACATAACCTCTTTCTACATCACAGCAGCCTTTAATGACTCTTCTGTAAATACCCCTCAGGGATAAAAAATATTCAATGACAGGATTTATAGGCCTGTGTAGGATAATGCCAAACACTCCCACACATTGTGCTATGGAAGCTGAGATTGTTGTAGGCCAAATGCAAAGACTGACCACTTCCTCTTGTTCTCTTTTGGGACAATCAATAAAAACAATTATGATTAAGTATTTGTGAATCTTAAGAGGTTATTGTGGAATATACACATCTTCTGAAATTATACACAGCACATCGCATAAAATCTTTTTTTTAATGGAATATAGTATTTATTGTGTTTTTTCCATGATGCACTTCATTATTTTTTAAAATTCATAAGCATTTTTAATCTTTAATCAAAATAACTTCCTCTCCCTCTTGCAGCGATATCTCTTCACACAACCTGTCACTCATGAGCAATAGTAAAGAACAATAATCCAATCAGTTCCTAATAGACAAAATCAGCTCCTGTCCTACATTTTTTCTTGTTCGAAAAGCAGTTTCACTCAGATATACGTCACCAGTTACTTTTAAAAGTAATGCGTTACAATGTTGTATTACTCCCTAAAAAAGTAACTAATTGTGTTACTTATTTGAAAAAGTAACTCATATATTTTATTGTAACTTGAAAAGTAATGCGTTACCTTACTAGTTACTTGAAAAAAGTAATCTGATTATGTAACTCGCATTACTTGTAATGCGTTACCCAAACACTGTACGTCACAGTTCGCTGTGATTTTGCCAAGATGTTTTCCTGGCTGGATCAGCCTCTTTTGTTGATCCTGGAACAACATTTCTGTTCTAACGCTATCCCTACCCCATAAATCTAACCCTACCCATAACTTATCCCTAAAATCATGGGAAATGATAGGTGAATAAGAATAGTGGAGAAGCCCTAACCCTGTCCTTCAAATCTGATTGGTTGATTGGAATGTTCCACTTGGTCAAATCACGTTCAACATATGCCACAATGGGAAAGAAAAGACGCAAGTTCTATTTCATGCCGACTTTCACTCAGATCAACTTTACTTCATTTTTTAATCAAATTAAACAGAACAAACTTGTTGGTGGTCATATTGAGTGAAGGTATTGATTGACATTTTTATGGAATACAATGATAATATGAATAATATTTATGAAAATATAACTCTGCCAGGTTTCAGGTCTAACATGCTGAAGTGTCATAGAGCAAGAGGATAGGAGATAATGAATGTTGTTCTGGATGACAGGACATATTAAATCAACATTCCCTTCTGCTGGGTTTTGGCCCTCAATATAACACTATGAAAACATGAATTCCAAGTTCAGACCACACAAAGCTGCTTGACTTTCTTTTAAGAGAAGGTTAAATGTTTTATTGATGTTATTAAATGTTATGATATACAGCTAATGTGACAACATTAGGCCAATAGTTGAGCTCTGTTCACATAAAATGGTCATGTACTGGGGAATTAGTGTCAGTGTCAATGGAAAAATACTACATTTCAAAATATGTTTGTGTTTAGTGCATTTTTATTTTGTGGGCATTTTTAGTGAAATATTTTGTCATTTAAGTGCATTTTTAAAATTATATTAATACATTTTATTGTATTTTTTATTTTATATTTTGCTAAATTATATATATTAGGGGTGTAACAGTACACAAACATGACGGTTCGGTACGGGATTGGTACAGCAGGGTGTGAAAACAATTTTTTACTGAACCATGTGTCTTTTCTTAAAGATGAAAAAAAAAAAAAAAATCTATCTCTGTAAACTATTACAGAGCCCTTACTTGCACATTACTATAAAGGTTACAATTAACAACAGAGCCCAAATTATTAAATTCAGTTGCTATTTATTTTTTAGATACAATCATCAACACTAATAATAATACTGTATGTATTGTAAGCATGTAAATTACACATAAGGCAGTTTTTGCATTAACTTCTGTTGTTGAAATAGCTAATCATTTAGTGGCTGTCATAACTTGTTTTCATGACGGATTTATTTAGGCCTTACATTAACTAAAAGGTTAAGCAAAATATAATTAATATATAGGCTAATATAGTGCAAATATTTAGCGAAAAAGTTAATTTCTCTAGCGAACGAACAAGCTGTTGACACTGAATGGCTTTTCTGAGGTAGGCTAAATGTAATAGCTACTACGTGACATATTATTTACAAACTGTTTTACTGACATCTTTCCGCGATTACACGAGATACGTTTCAGTAGCTAAGTTGTACTGTATCTTTCAACATACCTTCATGTTCATGTTCATTTGAACTAGTAGTGATGAGGAAGGGATGATCTCGTTCACTCCCGCTCCGCGCTGCCGTTTGAGCTCAGGCGCGAATCACGCCACATCAAAAAGCGTCAAAATGACATTTATTGTTTGAATTTCTTGATAACATGGACAGAATTTGAAAGATGACACTTTGTTTCTTAACGAAAGTAACAAAACACAGAGCTTATTGCGATTATTGGTGGTTAGTTTTGGTTAAAATAGGTTAGGCTAAAAAGCATTAGGCTACTGTATTAGGCCTACGCATTTTGCATTATTATATCATTTTCATATAGGCTAATATATATATTAAAGAGCCCGATCACACGAAAATGCGTATCAATAGTACGAGTTTGTAATCTCGTAGAATATATAACTCATTTTGGCGTGCTTATGGTACGCAGTTTTTCGCGTGCATATGATACGCACTTATGATTATACGTACGAAATTTTACGTACAAAATACGTATACGTACAATTTACGTATACGTACAAAACTCATTTTGGCGTATATATTCTACAAGATTACAAACTCGTACTATTGATACGCATTCTCATGTGATCGTGTTGATATTAAAATGATTTCAAGTTTTTGTTTTGCTTTGTATTGTTTTTGATTTGCTTTGCAGTTTATATATTAGTAAAATCCAATACATAATTTTACTTTAATGCAACTTAAAGTGACCAAACAGTTGCATCACACAATGCAGCCTATATTTTTTGGTAGTTTTCTGTGATCTGGAAATATAAAAAAGGGGCTTTTTTCCCCCCAGATATGTTCTCTGGGTAGCTCAATTTGGATAATCTGTAGTGATCAACCAACTTTAGAGAAATGACCACCAAGACCAATGACAGAGAGTTTACTCAGCTCATTTTCTGCTTGGCCAGTTATCTGCTGTGTTACAAGGCCAGGTCAGAGACCATTCATCAAAATGAACACTCAGTGATGAGTATTCACGTGAGAGAGAGAGAGAGAGAGAGAGAGAGAGAGAGAGAGAGAGAGAGAGAGAGAGCATCCGTGCATCCCTTTCTCTCCTCATGTGTCCAGATGGTGGTGTACATGTACGTTTTGTTCCACCTATCTGGAGACGTGATGTTGCTGGCTGGTGAGGGAAGCTAATTAATCTAGAAAACATTTAGTTCTTCAATAGTATACATGCAAAAAATGGTTGAACTAGTATATATATTAAAATAAGTCTAGTTTGATACTTCAAATTGTGCGGCTTTGTGAGCAGTGTTATTTTTAACTCAAACTAAAACTATTAAATTAGTTTTGTTAATTAAAATAAAGCTGAAATAAAATAAAATACAAATATCAGATGAGAAATGTTGCCTCAACAATTGACTGAAATAAAATACGTTGAAGTACAAAAATGACTAAAACTATAAAACTGAAATTTATATAAATTAAGGTTAAATAGAGTATAAAATAAAAAATACTTAAACTTAAAATGAAAACTGAAAATATAAAATAGTATATAAATTACACTCTATTAGTGATTACAAATACAATTTATAAATGATCCCCAAACTTACATTAGATTTATTACATTTTAGAGACCAGAACAGTGGACTCTCTTGACTTTTGCCTGTAGGCAACCTCCCAGTAGCAACCACATAAAAAAGTACTAAAGACCACTCAGAACACCTTAGCAACCACAATGCCCTGGCAACCATCCCGAACACCCTATAGCATCATGGAATGAGTTTTGCACAGGCAAGCGCCATTCACATTCACTTCAGTAAATGTACAAATCTACATAATGGTTAAAGCTTAAAGAGAACCACAGAGTCTATATTTAGGTTCAAGTTAAATTTACATCACAGCCAGAGGAATCCTATAAAGTGCCCTATATGAAGATCACACACAGCAGATAAGAGCTCCCATGGGTCTGAAGGCATCGCTGTGTGAAACAAAGCACCCTCTTCCTCATGTGTCTCTGCACTATACTGACCTCGCTGTGAAAGATAGATCTCTTTATGTCTCAGTGATTCACTCCTTCACCAAAATCCTCCCTATGGAAATCAGCCCTGCTCGTGCTTAACCCCTCCCTCCCTCTCTCTCCATCTCTCTCTATCTCTCTTTCTCTAGCTCCTTCCATAACCTCCTCCCGAACTCAGTCTATGGTTGCAGTGATGTGTCTGTTTTTCAAGGACCCCTTTCCTTCGTCTTCCTCCTTGTCCTCCTCAAGGGCTGCCTGGCTGGGCATCGGTGGTTAGGACTCCGGCTCCAGAGTCCACGGATGGGGACCTGCAGCGGTTTGTGAGGGTAAGAATCCCTCTTTGTCCATGAGCTATCAGTTTTTATTTAAGAGAAAATGTATTTATTTTTATTTAAGAGAGTGCTAAGTGAATGTATTAAAGTGAGCATCAATTGCAGTTACAGTTGTTGTAAGTTTTTGCTGTATTAAATACAGGTAAAGTGGAGCACTTAAGTTTTTTTATTTAATATTGCTGTATTTTAAATTATATATATTATATATATATATATATATATATATATATATATATATATATATATATATATATATATATATATATATAATGTTTTATAATTTCCAGTGCTGTAGAGATCCTTAGCTATTTAAAATGGTACAGTATCTATCTATCTATCTATCTATCTATCTATCTATCTATCTATCTATCTATCTATCTATCTATTAAAATAATGTTATTTATGTTAGTACAATGTTACAATGTGAACCTTCCACTGTTATTTATTTCCCCTTATCAAACAGCTTTTAAAAAACAAGTTTGTTAACTGGTTTGTTCTGAACATAAATCAGTTATTCAATGTGTGTTTTGTCATTTTCATATTTTCTCCAGAATACAGGATATCCAGAGGTCAACTCTGGAAGTCATAAAGATAGCTTTAAAAATTTGTGGCATTGTTTTTGAGCGCCTTGCGTAATCAAGAGACTGTGAATTTCAAGACCTCTGTTTCTGTATCCATCTCATCTTCTCTCTTCCTTTGTAGAAAACAACGAAACACTCTTTTCCCTGCATGTCCTGATATGGATAATGTATACCGTTGTCCTTGAGCTCATAACTATTGTCTCAGGTGTACCGGCTGAATATGAATAATTGAGCGTGTTCATTAGAGCAAAAAGTCCATGGAGAGAGATCTGAAACCTTACACATTGACTCCCTGTACATCCTAGAATGGAAAACAGTGGTCATTTATACTTCTACAAAACGAGGTGATTTCCCATGAGACTCTGTAAATAGAGTCACACTTCATTATTTAAAACATTATTTTTCATCATTGTCTGCAGATCAGCGGCACTGATTCTCTGAAACTGATTGCGTGGGAGGTTGCCCTTAGGCAGGGGGCAACAAATGTGAACTATAGTGGAGTAATGGAAAATATTGCTGTTTGTCATTCACATAGTTTAGGTTATGCTATAAGTTGCAATGTCATGCTTTGAGCTTAAACAGCTTACGAGTTATTTCATATGAATCTTTTGAGACCCCAATTCTAAATGGTAATCTCTGGATGGGAACCCAGAAATCATTGGTCTGGGAATTAAGCTCTTATTGCATATGAGGAAACAGCACAAGGCCAGTTCAGATTTACATAGAATCCCAGTAATTCGATTTCCTTAATTGTAAATATCAGCATGATTTAATGTATATATTTTTTTTTATTTGGCCATTAACTTTCCCAAAAAGTATGTCTAATTTTGTCGTATGACTCTTGATTATCAAAGCGTTACACTCTTTTGGTTCCTCAGTTCTTAAAAGAACCCTTTTATTTCTTGAGTGAAGAACATATATATATAAAAAAGCCCTTTTTCCATTGAAGAACCTTTGGTGCACTGGAAAAGTTCCATGAATGTCAAAGGTTCTTCATGGAACCACCAATGCAAATAGTGTAGACAGAGATGTTTTAATAGTGTATCTTATTCAAACTTCAGTTGCAAATAATGGATTAATTTCTGTGAATCAATTCAAAACTCTGTGATTCACTTGCATTATCATTTAAATGTTGAAATTTAAATGGGTAATTTTTTGTATATTAAAATATAGTCAAAATATATGTAAATATTGATAGTTGTTTTACGTATTGAGATATTTGTGTGTTTAAATTTAATTAAATATAATTTTTCATTTTGTTATTTAGTAAAATACTGGAAAACATCCCTATTTTTACTATATTTACATGGTTTGGTTTCACCTGAGTCAGCTATGAGCTCAAGGACGATGGTATAACATCCATATCTGGATGCGTAATAGTATATTTTTGTTTGTTTCTAAAAAGGAAGAGAGAAGATGAGAAGGATACAAAAACACAGGCATTGTGATTACATTTTTCTTTTTACAATGTTTGGTTTCAGTGGCTGTTTGGCTGAAATTATGGTTCCTGACTGAAAAAAAAAAACACCCATTGCCAAAAGGCTGTAGAGTATTGAGATTTTTTTGTTATATCGCCCAGCCCTTAAAATTATATTTCAAATTATAAAGATGTTTGGCATTGAGAAAGAGGGTAATATCCCCAAAGGATTTCCCCAAGGAAATATGGATATATTAAAGGCTTTAGTTAACAGGCATGTCTAATACATGAGAACAAGGTTCCTCTCCATAAAATCTAAACCTCTTGAGAAAATGCAGTTTCCACATATTTTTTAATGTGTGATACCCATACTTATGGGATTTTTATCACATTCTTGAAACTGCTAAAATGATCAGCCCCTCATTCTGCTTTGTAATCATAATCACTTGGGATTTCTCAACTGCCATCCAGTTACCACAGGAACATGCTTTAATGAAAAAATATATATTGGTGCATCCAATGAACCTGACATTTTTCACTACATAGAGTCAGCTTCACAGAACAAGCAGCATATCATATAAACACACTCACAGAGACCGATATAAACACACACATGCTCCTCCTCATTGCTTTTGTGGATCTCAAATGAGCGATGATTTGTTTGTAGAGATTTTCAGAAGGGAGAACAACATCAGTAGTAAAGTACTTAATGCCTTTCAGAGAAAACCTCTCTTCTGTAGCCCAGCACACGCTCACCTGTAGTTAAAGATTTATCATTTATCAGCTTCTGTATCAAAACAACTATAGAGTGAAGGGTCACAAAGAGCCATAAAAGTCTCATTACAACATATGATGTAACTGTATATGATAATGGGATTATGCTTCTCTGGAAGTGGAAATTATATGATCCTTCTTGCATTTTACCATTGAGACCATCCAAATGAACTTTTTTTGAAAGTATCTGTGGATCACTATTAATTCACGTGGCAAGAAAAAGTTTGAGAACCCCTTGCGGAATCTGTGAAAATTAGAATTATTTTAATAAAATAATAGAGATCATACAAAATGCATGTTATTTTTGGTTTAGTGTCCTGAGTAAGATATTTTACATAAAAGATGTTTGCATATAGTTCACAAGACAAAACAATAGCTGGATTTATTAAAATGGCCCCTTCAAAAGTATGTGAACCATTGATTCTCAATACTGTGTGTGGTTACCTGATGATCCACGACTGTTCTTTTGTTTTGTGATGGTTGTTCATGAATCTCTTGTTTGTCCTGAGCAGTTAAACTGAGCTCTGTTCTTCAGAAAAATCCTTCAGGTCAGATTCTTCAGTTTTCAAGCATCACTTCATTTTCTGCATATTTGAACCCTTTCCAGCAGTGACTGAATGATTTTGAGATCCATCTTTTCACACTGAAGACAATTGAGGGACTCAAACTCAACTATTAAAAAAGGTTCAAACATTCACTGATGCTCCAGAAGGAAACAGGATGCATTAAGAGTCGGGGGATGAAAACTTTTGAATTTGAAGTTCAAGGTAAATTGTACTTAATTTTTCTTCTGGGAAACATGCAAGTATCTTTTGTTGGTTCCAAAGGGCAGTACTAAATGAAAAACAATGATATTTAAACAAAATAAGAAAAATTGTTATCCTGTTCAAAAGTTTTCACCCCCGACTCTTAATGCATCGTGTTTCCTTCTGGAGCATCAGTGAATGTTTGAACCTTTTTTAATAGTTGTGTTTGAGTCCCTCAGTTGTCCTCAGTATGAAAACACAGATCTCAGAATCATTCAGTCACTGCTGGAAAGGGTTCAAATATGCAAAAATGCTTGAAAACTGATGAATCTGCAGGAGCTGGAGGATTTTTCTGAAGAACAGAGCTCAGTTTAACTGCTCAGGACAAACAAGAGATTCATGAAGAACCATCACAAAACACAAAAACAGTCGTGGATCATCAGGTAACCACACACAGTTATGAGAATCAATGGTTCACATACTTATGAATGGGGTTATTTTAATAAATCCAGCTATTGTTTTGTCTTGTGAACTAAATGCAAACATCTTTTATGTAAAATATCTTACTCAGGACAGTAATAAACAAAAAATAACATGCATTTTGTATGATCTCTCTTATTTTCTTAAAACAATTCTCATTTTCACAGATTCTGCAAGGGGTTCACAAACTTTTTCTTCCATATACTTAAATATACGTTTACCGAAAATCAGTATTTGGTTCCAAATTATCAAATCATTTTAGTCCTGTTACCCATTCTGACAGATGTTTTTTTTTTTGTTTTTTTCATGTTATCATTACAAAATAGCAAAATGGGATAGACAGCATTTACTTTCATGATGGTTAAGATCCTCCTTTCACTGA